>NC_090937.1:184226964-184594464 GCF_040938575.1 Ambystoma mexicanum
CTGCGCCCTGCGTCCTCCACGCGTCCCTAACGCTCCCAAACGCGACCACAGCCCTTACGGGCACAGCCCTATGTCCTATGCGGCCCCTCTGGTGCAGCCACCCACACAACTTAGGGTTAGGATCGGTGCGCTTCCACGTAGGCCTGGCCACCTAGGCCCCAGAAAGTGTCACAGCCTGCTTTGTAAACCTTAGTGACGGTGGCTTAGGTGGAGATGATCTTGGTGGAATAGTGATGCCTTTTTCCTCCCAGAAGCCACCCCGGGAGCATAGTAAAATGAAGGGGTGTGCCTGCTCAGTTGCCCTCTGTTTAGCCTCGGCCCAAGTAACATTAGTTCTGGGCTCTCCAGGCAAATGTATCCATCCGGGAGAGAGCTAGGAATAGGAGGTCTCTTTCTGCAGGCACAGTGGGGAAGACTCAGAGAGCTGCATGCCTGAGACATCTTTCCTTGTCCCTCGCTCATTGTTGTGTTCTCTAACTTCGAACTCTCTGCCAGGCCAGGCCCTGTTTCTTTTACTGCCAACCCCCCTGACCCCTGGTCTTCCACCTACTTCCCGCTCTATTATGCCTTCTCCTTTTTTGCTCTCTTCTATGGCCCTTTGAAAAGGAATGCAGGCCTAGCTAAACCTCATGAAGGAAATCTACCAACCAAAGATGCATTCCTCACTCATGGCAGGTGCTGTGATACGAGTAAGAAGGGCCGGAGGGGTGATTGGGTTGTTGAGTTGGGAGGCACCAGAGGCGTAGCCAGGATTGTCTAGCAAATGGGGCCAGAAGCTAATGTAGTTGGGCCCACTGCACTGACAAAAATATCTGTAAATGCCCACACAACGCTGCTGAGTGGGCATTTACAGATTTTGGGTGGGCCTTGCCCCTCAGTGAAAGATTTGAAAGTTAATGCACCTACTGCAGCCTCCTATGTGTAGCCTGCAGGTGACACATTCAGTTGCTGGTGGGATGCTGATATAGGTTAGCTAGCTATGCAGGGGCGGGTGGTCACCTCACATCGCCTCGAGAAGGTGTCCTGTTTGAATCCCTGTGCAAATATCGTATCAACCATGACCCGTAAATTACACTTTTTCCCCTCGTTTTTTCCAGTCAGTTTGGGCCAGAGAGACAAGCTTTAGTATGGGTGTTACCAAGGCAGAGTGCAGAAAACAAAGGCGCAACTGTTAGTAGCAATGCTGGTATTGAAGGGGCATTAACTGTTGGCTGATCGCGCAGGGCAATGCTTACCCATTTTCAACTAAAAAAAAATAATAATAATTAAAAGTTTGCCCAGGAGGTTCCGGACACTGGATGAGAACTAAGGTCCCCAGCAGTCCAAGACCAAGCACTTATCAGTTGAGCCACTGGTGGTTGTGTTCCTAAGAGCAGCTTTCGGGCGTATATATCTTTCTTCTGCATGTCCCTGTGAGAATACCCATTCAGATTGTGAAACATGTTCACTGAAGAAAATGAGGATAGAACTTCTGGCACCCCGCTCCAGTACATACCAGTCAACTGCAGTGGCCTAGAGGTTAAGTGCTTGCGTTACAGCGCTGGGGGTCTGGGTTCGAGTCCTGCTTTCTGCACATAAACTGAATAGTTGGGTAATCTCATTGTACAACTCCTACCAAAAGGTTCAGTGGGTGGTGAAAAGAGTTCTCTGGCAAAGGGAGGGTGGAAGAAAGCAGGGACGGAGCAAGTGCAGGGTAAAGGAGGAGGTGGGGCAGGGTAAAGGAGGAGGTGGGGCAGGCCAAAGGGGGAGGCAGAGCTGGATGACGAGGTCCCTGTGGAGAGGAGGCAGGACTGGGTGAGTGGGGATAGACCTAGAAGGGCATGGCATAGGTTCCTCTGGTAAAGGGAAGGGGGAAGAAAGCAGAGAGGTGGGACTGTGGAGGAGAGGAGGCAGGGCAGGTAGCACTGAATGAAAAAAATGTCAGCCCATTGGGTCCTGCTGCATCTTTTTTCCCTCATTAATGCTCCCTTTCCCCACATTAGCACCCTCGTTTACACACCCCACCCTCCACAATTCAGGGCCCTCCTCCCCCACCAGGGCTGACTTATTCCCTGTCTCCCCAGGGCCCCCTTTATCCTACATCCCCAGGCCCCTCTAGACCTACCCCCTACTCACCCATCCCCTCCTCGTCTCCACAGGGACCCATTCATCCAACCCAACCTCCCCCTTTAACCTGCCCCGCTGCCTCCTTTATTTGTCCTGCGTGCCTCCTTGCTTTCTTCCACCCTCCCTTTACCAGGGAAAGCTTTTCATACCCGTTGAACCTTTTAGGAGGAGTGTGGGTACCGCAACCATACAAGGACATTACCCACCCATTATGTGCCGAAAGCAGGACTCAAACCCAGGCCCCCAGCGCTGTAAAGCAAGCTCTTAACCTCTAAGCCACTGCAGTTAGCTGGTATTAATTGGAGCGGGGGCCAGATGTTCTATCCTCATTTTCTTCTGTGAACATGTTTCACAATGCAAATGGGTATGCTCACAGGGGCTTGCAGAAGAAAGATGCATACGCCCAAAAGCTACTCTCAAAAGCACAGCCACCAGTGGCTCAACTGGTAAGTGCTTGGTCTTGGAATGCTGAGGCCCTGAGTTCTAATCCAATGTCAGGAACCTCCTGGGCCTGCTTATAACATATATATTTTTTTTAATTGAAAATGTGTATGCATTGCCCTGTGCGATCAGCCAACAGTTAATGCCCCTTCAATACCTGCATTGCTACTAACAGTTGCGCCTTTGTTTTCTGCACTCTGGCCTTGGCAACACCAATACAAAAGCTTGTCTCTCTGGCCAAAACTGACTGGAAAAAACAAGGGGAAAAAGTGTAATTTACGGGTCATGGTTGATACGATAGTTGCACAGGGATTCAAACAGGACACCTTCTCGAGGCGCTGTGTGGTGACCACCGGCCCCTACATAGCAAACAAACCTGTATCAGCATCTCACCAGCAGCTGAATGTGTTGCCTGCAGGCTACACATTGGAGGCTGCAGTTGGTGCGTTAACCCATTGGGCTGTCGGCCCTCCTTCCTCTGAGAGCAGGACACTGAATTTCCATGTTGCCTTCCTTTGGCACATTAGATCTATCTTTCACCCCAATTCAGAGGATGTTTTGCTTCACAGAGAGAGTGGGCATTTACAGATTTTGGGTGGGCCTTGCCCCTCAGGCTCTACCCTGCCTCTGCTCTCACCCCCAGGGTAAAGAGTGGGAAAGGCTCGCTACAGCAAGAGTCTTTCAAATCTTTCACTTTTGAGAGCAGAGTGTTTACATTTAAAAATCATGAACAAGCAGCAATAAGCTAAGCTGGTCAGTTAAATGTTTGCCTTTGTCATTGGGGTGTATTGATATGGGCAGGGCTGTCTTCTGTCCTCTGCTACTGTCCGATTTCTTAATGCTGCTTGTTCATGATTTTTAAATGTAAACACTCTTCTCTCAAAAGTGAAAGATTTGAAAGACTCTTGATGTAGCGAGCCTTTCCCACTCTTTGCCTTGGGGGTGAGAGGGCTGCTTTCTGCCTTTAACTTTCTCAATTTTGGAGTGTCTGGCTCCAACACTGAGAATAAGGGCCTAATCCTGGAGGGAAACGGACAGAGGTCTGCGCCCTGCGTCCTCCACGCGTCCCTAACGCTCCCAAACGCGACCACAGCCCTTACGGGCACAGCCCTATGTCCTATGCGGCCCCTCTGGTGCAGCCACCCACACAACTTAGGGTTAGGATCGGTGCGCTTCCACATAGGCCTGGCCACCTAGGCCCCAGAAAGTGTCACAGCCTGCTTTGTAAACCTTAGTGACGGTGGCTTAGGTGGAGATGATCTTGGTGGAATAGTGATGCCTTTTTCCTCCCAGAAGCCACCCCGGGAGCATAGTAAAATGAAGGGGTGTGCCTGCTCAGTTGCCCTCTGTTTAGCCTCGGCCCAAGTAACATTAGTTCTGGGCTCTCCAGGCAAATGTATCCATCCGGGAGAGAGCTAGGAATAGGAGGTCTCTTTCTGCAGGCACAGTGGGGAAGACTCAGAGAGCTGCATGCCTGAGACATCTTTCCTTGTCCCTCGCTCATTGTTGTGTTCTCTAACTTCGAACTCTCTGCCAGGCCAGGCCCTGTTTCTTTTACTGCCAACCCCCCTGACCCCTGGTCTTCCACCTACTTCCCGCTCTATTATGCCTTCTCCTTTTTTGCTCTCTTCTATGGCCCTTTGAAAAGGAATGCAGGCCTAGCTAAACCTCATGAAGGAAATCTACCAACCAAAGATGCATTCCTCACTCATGGCAGGTGCTGTGATACGAGTAAGAAGGGCCGGAGGGGTGATTGGGTTGTTGAGTTGGGAGGCACCAGAGGCGTAGCCAGGATTGTCTAGCAAATGGGGCCAGAAGCTAATGTAGTTGGGCCCACTGCACTGACAAAAATATCTGTAAATGCCCACACAACGCTGCTGAGTGGGCATTTACAGATTTTGGGTGGGCCTTGCCCCTCAGTGAAAGATTTGAAAGTTAATGCACCTACTGCAGCCTCCTATGTGTAGCCTGCAGGTGACACATTCAGTTGCTGGTGGGATGCTGATATAGGTTAGCTAGCTATGCAGGGGCGGGTGGTCACCTCACATCGCCTCGAGAAGGTGTCCTGTTTGAATCCCTGTGCAAATATCGTATCAACCATGACCCGTAAATTACACTTTTTCCCCTCGTTTTTTCCAGTCAGTTTGGGCCAGAGAGACAAGCTTTAGTATGGGTGTTACCAAGGCAGAGTGCAGAAAACAAAGGCGCAACTGTTAGTAGCAATGCTGGTATTGAAGGGGCATTAACTGTTGGCTGATCGCGCAGGGCAATGCTTACCCATTTTCAACTAAAAAAAAATAATAATAATTAAAAGTTTGCCCAGGAGGTTCCGGACACTGGATGAGAACTAAGGTCCCCAGCAGTCCAAGACCAAGCACTTATCAGTTGAGCCACTGGTGGTTGTGTTCCTAAGAGCAGCTTTCGGGCGTATATATCTTTCTTCTGCATGTCCCTGTGAGAATACCCATTCAGATTGTGAAACATGTTCACTGAAGAAAATGAGGATAGAACTTCTGGCACCCCGCTCCAGTACATACCAGTCAACTGCAGTGGCCTAGAGGTTAAGTGCTTGCGTTACAGCGCTGGGGGTCTGGGTTCGAGTCCTGCTTTCTGCACATAAACTGAATAGTTGGGTAATCTCATTGTACAACTCCTACCAAAAGGTTCAGTGGGTGGTGAAAAGAGTTCTCTGGCAAAGGGAGGGTGGAAGAAAGCAGGGACGGAGCAAGTGCAGGGTAAAGGAGGAGGTGGGGCAGGGTAAAGGAGGAGGTGGGGCAGGCCAAAGGGGGAGGCAGAGCTGGATGACGAGGTCCCTGTGGAGAGGAGGCAGGACTGGGTGAGTGGGGATAGACCTAGAAGGGCATGGCATAGGTTCCTCTGGTAAAGGGAAGGGGGAAGAAAGCAGAGAGGTGGGACTGTGGAGGAGAGGAGGCAGGGCAGGTAGCACTGAATGAAAAAAATGTCAGCCCATTGGGTCCTGCTGCATCTTTTTTCCCTCATTAATGCTCCCTTTCCCCACATTAGCACCCTCGTTTACACACCCCACCCTCCACAATTCAGGGCCCTCCTCCCCCACCAGGGCTGACTTATTCCCTGTCTCCCCAGGGCCCCCTTTATCCTACATCCCCAGGCCCCTCTAGACCTACCCCCTACTCACCCATCCCCTCCTCGTCTCCACAGGGACCCATTCATCCAACCCAACCTCCCCCTTTAACCTGCCCCGCTGCCTCCTTTATTTGTCCTGCGTGCCTCCTTGCTTTCTTCCACCCTCCCTTTACCAGGGAAAGCTTTTCATACCCGTTGAACCTTTTAGGAGGAGTGTGGGTACCGCAACCATACAAGGACATTACCCACCCATTATGTGCCGAAAGCAGGACTCAAACCCAGGCCCCCAGCGCTGTAAAGCAAGCTCTTAACCTCTAAGCCACTGCAGTTAGCTGGTATTAATTGGAGCGGGGGCCAGATGTTCTATCCTCATTTTCTTCTGTGAACATGTTTCACAATGCAAATGGGTATGCTCACAGGGGCTTGCAGAAGAAAGATGCATACGCCCAAAAGCTACTCTCAAAAGCACAGCCACCAGTGGCTCAACTGGTAAGTGCTTGGTCTTGGAATGCTGAGGCCCTGAGTTCTAATCCAATGTCAGGAACCTCCTGGGCCTGCTTATAACATATATATTTTTTTTAATTGAAAATGTGTATGCATTGCCCTGTGCGATCAGCCAACAGTTAATGCCCCTTCAATACCTGCATTGCTACTAACAGTTGCGCCTTTGTTTTCTGCACTCTGGCCTTGGCAACACCAATACAAAAGCTTGTCTCTCTGGCCAAAACTGACTGGAAAAAACAAGGGGAAAAAGTGTAATTTACGGGTCATGGTTGATACGATAGTTGCACAGGGATTCAAACAGGACACCTTCTCGAGGCGCTGTGTGGTGACCACCGGCCCCTACATAGCAAACAAACCTGTATCAGCATCTCACCAGCAGCTGAATGTGTTGCCTGCAGGCTACACATTGGAGGCTGCAGTTGGTGCGTTAACCCATTGGGCTGTCGGCCCTCCTTCCTCTGAGAGCAGGACACTGAATTTCCATGTTGCCTTCCTTTGGCACATTAGATCTATCTTTCACCCCAATTCAGAGGATGTTTTGCTTCACAGAGAGAGTGGGCATTTACAGATTTTGGGTGGGCCTTGCCCCTCAGGCTCTACCCTGCCTCTGCTCTCACCCCCAGGGTAAAGAGTGGGAAAGGCTCGCTACAGCAAGAGTCTTTCAAATCTTTCACTTTTGAGAGCAGAGTGTTTACATTTAAAAATCATGAACAAGCAGCAATAAGCTAAGCTGGTCAGTTAAATGTTTGCCTTTGTCATTGGGGTGTATTGATATGGGCAGGGCTGTCTTCTGTCCTCTGCTACTGTCCGATTTCTTAATGCTGCTTGTTCATGATTTTTAAATGTAAACACTCTTCTCTCAAAAGTGAAAGATTTGAAAGACTCTTGATGTAGCGAGCCTTTCCCACTCTTTGCCTTGGGGGTGAGAGGGCTGCTTTCTGCCTTTAACTTTCTCAATTTTGGAGTGTCTGGCTCCAACACTGAGAATAAGGGCCTAATCCTGGAGGGAAACGGACAGAGGTCTGCGCCCTGCGTCCTCCACGCGTCCCTAACGCTCCCAAACGCGACCACAGCCCTTACGGGCACAGCCCTATGTCCTATGCGGCCCCTCTGGTGCAGCCACCCACACAACTTAGGGTTAGGATCGGTGCGCTTCCACGTAGGCCTGGCCACCTAGGCCCCAGAAAGTGTCACAGCCTGCTTTGTAAACCTTAGTGACGGTGGCTTAGGTGGAGATGATCTTGGTGGAATAGTGATGCCTTTTTCCTCCCAGAAGCCACCCCGGGAGCATAGTAAAATGAAGGGGTGTGCCTGCTCAGTTGCCCTCTGTTTAGCCTCGGCCCAAGTAACATTAGTTCTGGGCTCTCCAGGCAAATGTATCCATCCGGGAGAGAGCTAGGAATAGGAGGTCTCTTTCTGCAGGCACAGTGGGGAAGACTCAGAGAGCTGCATGCCTGAGACATCTTTCCTTGTCCCTCGCTCATTGTTGTGTTCTCTAACTTCGAACTCTCTGCCAGGCCAGGCCCTGTTTCTTTTACTGCCAACCCCCCTGACCCCTGGTCTTCCACCTACTTCCCGCTCTATTATGCCTTCTCCTTTTTTGCTCTCTTCTATGGCCCTTTGAAAAGGAATGCAGGCCTAGCTAAACCTCATGAAGGAAATCTACCAACCAAAGATGCATTCCTCACTCATGGCAGGTGCTGTGATACGAGTAAGAAGGGCCGGAGGGGTGATTGGGTTGTTGAGTTGGGAGGCACCAGAGGCGTAGCCAGGATTGTCTAGCAAATGGGGCCAGAAGCTAATGTAGTTGGGCCCACTGCACTGACAAAAATATCTGTAAATGCCCACACAACGCTGCTGAGTGGGCATTTACAGATTTTGGGTGGGCCTTGCCCCTCAGTGAAAGATTTGAAAGTTAATGCACCTACTGCAGCCTCCTATGTGTAGCCTGCAGGTGACACATTCAGTTGCTGGTGGGATGCTGATATAGGTTAGCTAGCTATGCAGGGGCGGGTGGTCACCTCACATCGCCTCGAGAAGGTGTCCTGTTTGAATCCCTGTGCAAATATCGTATCAACCATGACCCGTAAATTACACTTTTTCCCCTCGTTTTTTCCAGTCAGTTTGGGCCAGAGAGACAAGCTTTAGTATGGGTGTTACCAAGGCAGAGTGCAGAAAACAAAGGCGCAACTGTTAGTAGCAATGCTGGTATTGAAGGGGCATTAACTGTTGGCTGATCGCGCAGGGCAATGCTTACCCATTTTCAACTAAAAAAAAATAATAATAATTAAAAGTTTGCCCAGGAGGTTCCGGACACTGGATGAGAACTAAGGTCCCCAGCAGTCCAAGACCAAGCACTTATCAGTTGAGCCACTGGTGGTTGTGTTCCTAAGAGCAGCTTTCGGGCGTATATATCTTTCTTCTGCATGTCCCTGTGAGAATACCCATTCAGATTGTGAAACATGTTCACTGAAGAAAATGAGGATAGAACTTCTGGCACCCCGCTCCAGTACATACCAGTCAACGGCAGTGGCCTAGAGGTTAAGTGCTTGCGTTACAGCGCTGGGGGTCTGGGTTCGAGTCCTGCTTTCTGCACATAAACTGAATAGTTGGGTAATCTCATTGTACAACTCCTACCAAAAGGTTCAGTGGGTGGTGAAAAGAGTTCTCTGGCAAAGGGAGGGTGGAAGAAAGCAGGGACGGAGCAAGTGCAGGGTAAAGGAGGAGGTGGGGCAGGGTAAAGGAGGAGGTGGGGCAGGCCAAAGGGGGAGGCAGAGCTGGATGACGAGGTCCCTGTGGAGAGGAGGCAGGACTGGGTGAGTGGGGATAGACCTAGAAGGGCATGGCATAGGTTCCTCTGGTAAAGGGAAGGGGGAAGAAAGCAGAGAGGTGGGACTGTGGAGGAGAGGAGGCAGGGCAGGTAGCACTGAATGAAAAAAATGTCAGCCCATTGGGTCCTGCTGCATCTTTTTTCCCTCATTAATGCTCCCTTTCCCCACATTAGCACCCTCGTTTACACACCCCACCCTCCACAATTCAGGGCCCTCCTCCCCCACCAGGGCTGACTTATTCCCTGTCTCCCCAGGGCCCCCTTTATCCTACATCCCCAGGCCCCTCTAGACCTACCCCCTACTCACCCATCCCCTCCTCGTCTCCACAGGGACCCATTCATCCAACCCAACCTCCCCCTTTAACCTGCCCCGCTGCCTCCTTTATTTGTCCTGCGTGCCTCCTTGCTTTCTTCCACCCTCCCTTTACCAGGGAAAGCTTTTCATACCCGTTGAACCTTTTAGGAGGAGTGTGGGTACCGCAACCATACAAGGACATTACCCACCCATTATGTGCCGAAAGCAGGACTCAAACCCAGGCCCCCAGCGCTGTAAAGCAAGCTCTTAACCTCTAAGCCACTGCAGTTAGCTGGTATTAATTGGAGCGGGGGCCAGATGTTCTATCCTCATTTTCTTCTGTGAACATGTTTCACAATGCAAATGGGTATGCTCACAGGGGCTTGCAGAAGAAAGATGCATACGCCCAAAAGCTACTCTCAAAAGCACAGCCACCAGTGGCTCAACTGGTAAGTGCTTGGTCTTGGAATGCTGAGGCCCTGAGTTCTAATCCAATGTCAGGAACCTCCGGGGCCTGCTTATAACATATATATTTTTTTTAATTGAAAATGTGTATGCATTGCCCTGTGCGATCAGCCAACAGTTAATGCCCCTTCAATACCTGCATTGCTACTAACAGTTGCGCCTTTGTTTTCTGCACTCTGGCCTTGGCAACACCAATACAAAAGCTTGTCTCTCTGGCCAAAACTGACTGGAAAAAACAAGGGGAAAAAGTGTAATTTACGGGTCATGGTTGATACGATAGTTGCACAGGGATTCAAACAGGACACCTTCTCGAGGCGCTGTGTGGTGACCACCGGCCCCTACATAGCAAACAAACCTGTATCAGCATCTCACCAGCAGCTGAATGTGTTGCCTGCAGGCTACACATTGGAGGCTGCAGTTGGTGCGTTAACCCATTGGGCTGTCGGCCCTCCTTCCTCTGAGAGCAGGACACTGAATTTCCATGTTGCCTTCCTTTGGCACATTAGATCTATCTTTCACCCCAATTCAGAGGATGTTTTGCTTCACAGAGAGAGTGGGCATTTACAGATTTTGGGTGGGCCTTGCCCCTCAGGCTCTACCCTGCCTCTGCTCTCACCCCCAGGGTAAAGAGTGGGAAAGGCTCGCTACAGCAAGAGTCTTTCAAATCTTTCACTTTTGAGAGCAGAGTGTTTACATTTAAAAATCATGAACAAGCAGCAATAAGCTAAGCTGGTCAGTTAAATGTTTGCCTTTGTCATTGGGGTGTATTGATATGGGCAGGGCTGTCTTCTGTCCTCTGCTACTGTCCGATTTCTTAATGCTGCTTGTTCATGATTTTTAAATGTAAACACTCTTCTCTCAAAAGTGAAAGATTTGAAAGACTCTTGATGTAGCGAGCCTTTCCCACTCTTTGCCTTGGGGGTGAGAGGGCTGCTTTCTGCCTTTAACTTTCTCAATTTTGGAGTGTCTGGCTCCAACACTGAGAATAAGGGCCTAATCCTGGAGGGAAACGGACAGAGGTCTGCGCCCTGCGTCCTCCACGCGTCCCTAACGCTCCCAAACGCGACCACAGCCCTTACGGGCACAGCCCTATGTCCTATGCGGCCCCTCTGGTGCAGCCACCCACACAACTTAGGGTTAGGATCGGTGCGCTTCCACGTAGGCCTGGCCACCTAGGCCCCAGAAAGTGTCACAGCCTGCTTTGTAAACCTTAGTGACGGTGGCTTAGGTGGAGATGATCTTGGTGGAATAGTGATGCCTTTTTCCTCCCAGAAGCCACCCCGGGAGCATAGTAAAATGAAGGGGTGTGCCTGCTCAGTTGCCCTCTGTTTAGCCTCGGCCCAAGTAACATTAGTTCTGGGCTCTCCAGGCAAATGTATCCATCCGGGAGAGAGCTAGGAATAGGAGGTCTCTTTCTGCAGGCACAGTGGGGAAGACTCAGAGAGCTGCATGCCTGAGACATCTTTCCTTGTCCCTCGCTCATTGTTGTGTTCTCTAACTTCGAACTCTCTGCCAGGCCAGGCCCTGTTTCTTTTACTGCCAACCCCCCTGACCCCTGGTCTTCCACCTACTTCCCGCTCTATTATGCCTTCTCCTTTTTTGCTCTCTTCTATGGCCCTTTGAAAAGGAATGCAGGCCTAGCTAAACCTCATGAAGGAAATCTACCAACCAAAGATGCATTCCTCACTCATGGCAGGTGCTGTGATACGAGTAAGAAGGGCCGGAGGGGTGATTGGGTTGTTGAGTTGGGAGGCACCAGAGGCGTAGCCAGGATTGTCTAGCAAATGGGGCCAGAAGCTAATGTAGTTGGGCCCACTGCACTGACAAAAATATCTGTAAATGCCCACACAACGCTGCTGAGTGGGCATTTACAGATTTTGGGTGGGCCTTGCCCCTCAGTGAAAGATTTGAAAGTTAATGCACCTACTGCAGCCTCCTATGTGTAGCCTGCAGGTGACACATTCAGTTGCTGGTGGGATGCTGATATAGGTTAGCTAGCTATGCAGGGGCGGGTGGTCACCTCACATCGCCTCGAGAAGGTGTCCTGTTTGAATCCCTGTGCAAATATCGTATCAACCATGACCCGTAAATTACACTTTTTCCCCTCGTTTTTTCCAGTCAGTTTGGGCCAGAGAGACAAGCTTTAGTATGGGTGTTACCAAGGCAGAGTGCAGAAAACAAAGGCGCAACTGTTAGTAGCAATGCTGGTATTGAAGGGGCATTAACTGTTGGCTGATCGCGCAGGGCAATGCTTACCCATTTTCAACTAAAAAAAAATAATAATAATTAAAAGTTTGCCCAGGAGGTTCCGGACACTGGATGAGAACTAAGGTCCCCAGCAGTCCAAGACCAAGCACTTATCAGTTGAGCCACTGGTGGTTGTGTTCCTAAGAGCAGCTTTCGGGCGTATATATCTTTCTTCTGCATGTCCCTGTGAGAATACCCATTCAGATTGTGAAACATGTTCACTGAAGAAAATGAGGATAGAACTTCTGGCACCCCGCTCCAGTACATACCAGTCAACTGCAGTGGCCTAGAGGTTAAGTGCTTGCGTTACAGCGCTGGGGGTCTGGGTTCGAGTCCTGCTTTCTGCACATAAACTGAATAGTTGGGTAATCTCATTGTACAACTCCTACCAAAAGGTTCAGTGGGTGGTGAAAAGAGTTCTCTGGCAAAGGGAGGGTGGAAGAAAGCAGGGACGGAGCAAGTGCAGGGTAAAGGAGGAGGTGGGGCAGGGTAAAGGAGGAGGTGGGGCAGGCCAAAGGGGGAGGCAGAGCTGGATGACGAGGTCCCTGTGGAGAGGAGGCAGGACTGGGTGAGTGGGGATAGACCTAGAAGGGCATGGCATAGGTTCCTCTGGTAAAGGGAAGGGGGAAGAAAGCAGAGAGGTGGGACTGTGGAGGAGAGGAGGCAGGGCAGGTAGCACTGAATGAAAAAAATGTCAGCCCATTGGGTCCTGCTGCATCTTTTTTCCCTCATTAATGCTCCCTTTCCCCACATTAGCACCCTCGTTTACACACCCCACCCTCCACAATTCAGGGCCCTCCTCCCCCACCAGGGCTGACTTATTCCCTGTCTCCCCAGGGCCCCCTTTATCCTACATCCCCAGGCCCCTCTAGACCTACCCCCTACTCACCCATCCCCTCCTCGTCTCCACAGGGACCCATTCATCCAACCCAACCTCCCCCTTTAACCTGCCCCGCTGCCTCCTTTATTTGTCCTGCGTGCCTCCTTGCTTTCTTCCACCCTCCCTTTACCAGGGAAAGCTTTTCATACCCGTTGAACCTTTTAGGAGGAGTGTGGGTACCGCAACCATACAAGGACATTACCCACCCATTATGTGCCGAAAGCAGGACTCAAACCCAGGCCCCCAGCGCTGTAAAGCAAGCTCTTAACCTCTAAGCCACTGCAGTTAGCTGGTATTAATTGGAGCGGGGGCCAGATGTTCTATCCTCATTTTCTTCTGTGAACATGTTTCACAATGCAAATGGGTATGCTCACAGGGGCTTGCAGAAGAAAGATGCATACGCCCAAAAGCTACTCTCAAAAGCACAGCCACCAGTGGCTCAACTGGTAAGTGCTTGGTCTTGGAATGCTGAGGCCCTGAGTTCTAATCCAATGTCAGGAACCTCCTGGGCCTGCTTATAACATATATATTTTTTTTAATTGAAAATGTGTATGCATTGCCCTGTGCGATCAGCCAACAGTTAATGCCCCTTCAATACCTGCATTGCTACTAACAGTTGCGCCTTTGTTTTCTGCACTCTGGCCTTGGCAACACCAATACAAAAGCTTGTCTCTCTGGCCAAAACTGACTGGAAAAAACAAGGGGAAAAAGTGTAATTTACGGGTCATGGTTGATACGATAGTTGCACAGGGATTCAAACAGGACACCTTCTCGAGGCGCTGTGTGGTGACCACCGGCCCCTACATAGCAAACAAACCTGTATCAGCATCTCACCAGCAGCTGAATGTGTTGCCTGCAGGCTACACATTGGAGGCTGCAGTTGGTGCGTTAACCCATTGGGCTGTCGGCCCTCCTTCCTCTGAGAGCAGGACACTGAATTTCCATGTTGCCTTCCTTTGGCACATTAGATCTATCTTTCACCCCAATTCAGAGGATGTTTTGCTTCACAGAGAGAGTGGGCATTTACAGATTTTGGGTGGGCCTTGCCCCTCAGGCTCTACCCTGCCTCTGCTCTCACCCCCAGGGTAAAGAGTGGGAAAGGCTCGCTACAGCAAGAGTCTTTCAAATCTTTCACTTTTGAGAGCAGAGTGTTTACATTTAAAAATCATGAACAAGCAGCAATAAGCTAAGCTGGTCAGTTAAATGTTTGCCTTTGTCATTGGGGTGTATTGATATGGGCAGGGCTGTCTTCTGTCCTCTGCTACTGTCCGATTTCTTAATGCTGCTTGTTCATGATTTTTAAATGTAAACACTCTTCTCTCAAAAGTGAAAGATTTGAAAGACTCTTGATGTAGCGAGCCTTTCCCACTCTTTGCCTTGGGGGTGAGAGGGCTGCTTTCTGCCTTTAACTTTCTCAATTTTGGAGTGTCTGGCTCCAACACTGAGAATAAGGGCCTAATCCTGGAGGGAAACGGACAGAGGTCTGCGCCCTGCGTCCTCCACGCGTCCCTAACGCTCCCAAACGCGACCACAGCCCTTACGGGCACAGCCCTATGTCCTATGCGGCCCCTCTGGTGCAGCCACCCACACAACTTAGGGTTAGGATCGGTGCGCTTCCACATAGGCCTGGCCACCTAGGCCCCAGAAAGTGTCACAGCCTGCTTTGTAAACCTTAGTGACGGTGGCTTAGGTGGAGATGATCTTGGTGGAATAGTGATGCCTTTTTCCTCCCAGAAGCCACCCCGGGAGCATAGTAAAATGAAGGGGTGTGCCTGCTCAGTTGCCCTCTGTTTAGCCTCGGCCCAAGTAACATTAGTTCTGGGCTCTCCAGGCAAATGTATCCATCCGGGAGAGAGCTAGGAATAGGAGGTCTCTTTCTGCAGGCACAGTGGGGAAGACTCAGAGAGCTGCATGCCTGAGACATCTTTCCTTGTCCCTCGCTCATTGTTGTGTTCTCTAACTTCGAACTCTCTGCCAGGCCAGGCCCTGTTTCTTTTACTGCCAACCCCCCTGACCCCTGGTCTTCCACCTACTTCCCGCTCTATTATGCCTTCTCCTTTTTTGCTCTCTTCTATGGCCCTTTGAAAAGGAATGCAGGCCTAGCTAAACCTCATGAAGGAAATCTACCAACCAAAGATGCATTCCTCACTCATGGCAGGTGCTGTGATACGAGTAAGAAGGGCCGGAGGGGTGATTGGGTTGTTGAGTTGGGAGGCACCAGAGGCGTAGCCAGGATTGTCTAGCAAATGGGGCCAGAAGCTAATGTAGTTGGGCCCACTGCACTGACAAAAATATCTGTAAATGCCCACACAACGCTGCTGAGTGGGCATTTACAGATTTTGGGTGGGCCTTGCCCCTCAGTGAAAGATTTGAAAGTTAATGCACCTACTGCAGCCTCCTATGTGTAGCCTGCAGGTGACACATTCAGTTGCTGGTGGGATGCTGATATAGGTTAGCTAGCTATGCAGGGGCGGGTGGTCACCTCACATCGCCTCGAGAAGGTGTCCTGTTTGAATCCCTGTGCAAATATCGTATCAACCATGACCCGTAAATTACACTTTTTCCCCTCGTTTTTTCCAGTCAGTTTGGGCCAGAGAGACAAGCTTTAGTATGGGTGTTACCAAGGCAGAGTGCAGAAAACAAAGGCGCAACTGTTAGTAGCAATGCTGGTATTGAAGGGGCATTAACTGTTGGCTGATCGCGCAGGGCAATGCTTACCCATTTTCAACTAAAAAAAAATAATAATAATTAAAAGTTTGCCCAGGAGGTTCCGGACACTGGATGAGAACTAAGGTCCCCAGCAGTCCAAGACCAAGCACTTATCAGTTGAGCCACTGGTGGTTGTGTTCCTAAGAGCAGCTTTCGGGCGTATATATCTTTCTTCTGCATGTCCCTGTGAGAATACCCATTCAGATTGTGAAACATGTTCACTGAAGAAAATGAGGATAGAACTTCTGGCACCCCGCTCCAGTACATACCAGTCAACTGCAGTGGCCTAGAGGTTAAGTGCTTGCGTTACAGCGCTGGGGGTCTGGGTTCGAGTCCTGCTTTCTGCACATAAACTGAATAGTTGGGTAATCTCATTGTACAACTCCTACCAAAAGGTTCAGTGGGTGGTGAAAAGAGTTCTCTGGCAAAGGGAGGGTGGAAGAAAGCAGGGACGGAGCAAGTGCAGGGTAAAGGAGGAGGTGGGGCAGGGTAAAGGAGGAGGTGGGGCAGGCCAAAGGGGGAGGCAGAGCTGGATGACGAGGTCCCTGTGGAGAGGAGGCAGGACTGGGTGAGTGGGGATAGACCTAGAAGGGCATGGCATAGGTTCCTCTGGTAAAGGGAAGGGGGAAGAAAGCAGAGAGGTGGGACTGTGGAGGAGAGGAGGCAGGGCAGGTAGCACTGAATGAAAAAAATGTCAGCCCATTGGGTCCTGCTGCATCTTTTTTCCCTCATTAATGCTCCCTTTCCCCACATTAGCACCCTCGTTTACACACCCCACCCTCCACAATTCAGGGCCCTCCTCCCCCACCAGGGCTGACTTATTCCCTGTCTCCCCAGGGCCCCCTTTATCCTACATCCCCAGGCCCCTCTAGACCTACCCCCTACTCACCCATCCCCTCCTCGTCTCCACAGGGACCCATTCATCCAACCCAACCTCCCCCTTTAACCTGCCCCGCTGCCTCCTTTATTTGTCCTGCGTGCCTCCTTGCTTTCTTCCACCCTCCCTTTACCAGGGAAAGCTTTTCATACCCGTTGAACCTTTTAGGAGGAGTGTGGGTACCGCAACCATACAAGGACATTACCCACCCATTATGTGCCGAAAGCAGGACTCAAACCCAGGCCCCCAGCGCTGTAAAGCAAGCTCTTAACCTCTAAGCCACTGCAGTTAGCTGGTATTAATTGGAGCGGGGGCCAGATGTTCTATCCTCATTTTCTTCTGTGAACATGTTTCACAATGCAAATGGGTATGCTCACAGGGGCTTGCAGAAGAAAGATGCATACGCCCAAAAGCTACTCTCAAAAGCACAGCCACCAGTGGCTCAACTGGTAAGTGCTTGGTCTTGGAATGCTGAGGCCCTGAGTTCTAATCCAATGTCAGGAACCTCCTGGGCCTGCTTATAACATATATATTTTTTTTAATTGAAAATGTGTATGCATTGCCCTGTGCGATCAGCCAACAGTTAATGCCCCTTCAATACCTGCATTGCTACTAACAGTTGCGCCTTTGTTTTCTGCACTCTGGCCTTGGCAACACCAATACAAAAGCTTGTCTCTCTGGCCAAAACTGACTGGAAAAAACAAGGGGAAAAAGTGTAATTTACGGGTCATGGTTGATACGATAGTTGCACAGGGATTCAAACAGGACACCTTCTCGAGGCGCTGTGTGGTGACCACCGGCCCCTACATAGCAAACAAACCTGTATCAGCATCTCACCAGCAGCTGAATGTGTTGCCTGCAGGCTACACATTGGAGGCTGCAGTTGGTGCGTTAACCCATTGGGCTGTCGGCCCTCCTTCCTCTGAGAGCAGGACACTGAATTTCCATGTTGCCTTCCTTTGGCACATTAGATCTATCTTTCACCCCAATTCAGAGGATGTTTTGCTTCACAGAGAGAGTGGGCATTTACAGATTTTGGGTGGGCCTTGCCCCTCAGGCTCTACCCTGCCTCTGCTCTCACCCCCAGGGTAAAGAGTGGGAAAGGCTCGCTACAGCAAGAGTCTTTCAAATCTTTCACTTTTGAGAGCAGAGTGTTTACATTTAAAAATCATGAACAAGCAGCAATAAGCTAAGCTGGTCAGTTAAATGTTTGCCTTTGTCATTGGGGTGTATTGATATGGGCAGGGCTGTCTTCTGTCCTCTGCTACTGTCCGATTTCTTAATGCTGCTTGTTCATGATTTTTAAATGTAAACACTCTTCTCTCAAAAGTGAAAGATTTGAAAGACTCTTGATGTAGCGAGCCTTTCCCACTCTTTGCCTTGGGGGTGAGAGGGCTGCTTTCTGCCTTTAACTTTCTCAATTTTGGAGTGTCTGGCTCCAACACTGAGAATAAGGGCCTAATCCTGGAGGGAAACGGACAGAGGTCTGCGCCCTGCGTCCTCCACGCGTCCCTAACGCTCCCAAACGCGACCACAGCCCTTACGGGCACAGCCCTATGTCCTATGCGGCCCCTCTGGTGCAGCCACCCACACAACTTAGGGTTAGGATCGGTGCGCTTCCACGTAGGCCTGGCCACCTAGGCCCCAGAAAGTGTCACAGCCTGCTTTGTAAACCTTAGTGACGGTGGCTTAGGTGGAGATGATCTTGGTGGAATAGTGATGCCTTTTTCCTCCCAGAAGCCACCCCGGGAGCATAGTAAAATGAAGGGGTGTGCCTGCTCAGTTGCCCTCTGTTTAGCCTCGGCCCAAGTAACATTAGTTCTGGGCTCTCCAGGCAAATGTATCCATCCGGGAGAGAGCTAGGAATAGGAGGTCTCTTTCTGCAGGCACAGTGGGGAAGACTCAGAGAGCTGCATGCCTGAGACATCTTTCCTTGTCCCTCGCTCATTGTTGTGTTCTCTAACTTCGAACTCTCTGCCAGGCCAGGCCCTGTTTCTTTTACTGCCAACCCCCCTGACCCCTGGTCTTCCACCTACTTCCCGCTCTATTATGCCTTCTCCTTTTTTGCTCTCTTCTATGGCCCTTTGAAAAGGAATGCAGGCCTAGCTAAACCTCATGAAGGAAATCTACCAACCAAAGATGCATTCCTCACTCATGGCAGGTGCTGTGATACGAGTAAGAAGGGCCGGAGGGGTGATTGGGTTGTTGAGTTGGGAGGCACCAGAGGCGTAGCCAGGATTGTCTAGCAAATGGGGCCAGAAGCTAATGTAGTTGGGCCCACTGCACTGACAAAAATATCTGTAAATGCCCACACAACGCTGCTGAGTGGGCATTTACAGATTTTGGGTGGGCCTTGCCCCTCAGTGAAAGATTTGAAAGTTAATGCACCTACTGCAGCCTCCTATGTGTAGCCTGCAGGTGACACATTCAGTTGCTGGTGGGATGCTGATATAGGTTAGCTAGCTATGCAGGGGCGGGTGGTCACCTCACATCGCCTCGAGAAGGTGTCCTGTTTGAATCCCTGTGCAAATATCGTATCAACCATGACCCGTAAATTACACTTTTTCCCCTCGTTTTTTCCAGTCAGTTTGGGCCAGAGAGACAAGCTTTAGTATGGGTGTTACCAAGGCAGAGTGCAGAAAACAAAGGCGCAACTGTTAGTAGCAATGCTGGTATTGAAGGGGCATTAACTGTTGGCTGATCGCGCAGGGCAATGCTTACCCATTTTCAACTAAAAAAAAATAATAATAATTAAAAGTTTGCCCAGGAGGTTCCGGACACTGGATGAGAACTAAGGTCCCCAGCAGTCCAAGACCAAGCACTTATCAGTTGAGCCACTGGTGGTTGTGTTCCTAAGAGCAGCTTTCGGGCGTATATATCTTTCTTCTGCATGTCCCTGTGAGAATACCCATTCAGATTGTGAAACATGTTCACTGAAGAAAATGAGGATAGAACTTCTGGCACCCCGCTCCAGTACATACCAGTCAACTGCAGTGGCCTAGAGGTTAAGTGCTTGCGTTACAGCGCTGGGGGTCTGGGTTCGAGTCCTGCTTTCTGCACATAAACTGAATAGTTGGGTAATCTCATTGTACAACTCCTACCAAAAGGTTCAGTGGGTGGTGAAAAGAGTTCTCTGGCAAAGGGAGGGTGGAAGAAAGCAGGGACGGAGCAAGTGCAGGGTAAAGGAGGAGGTGGGGCAGGGTAAAGGAGGATGTGGGGCAGGCCAAAGGGGGAGGCAGAGCTGGATGACGAGGTCCCTGTGGAGAGGAGGCAGGACTGGGTGAGTGGGGATAGACCTAGAAGGGCATGGCATAGGTTCCTCTGGTAAAGGGAAGGGGGAAGAAAGCAGAGAGGTGGGACTGTGGAGGAGAGGAGGCAGGGCAGGTAGCACTGAATGAAAAAAATGTCAGCCCATTGGGTCCTGCTGCATCTTTTTTCCCTCATTAATGCTCCCTTTCCCCACATTAGCACCCTCGTTTACACACCCCACCCTCCACAATTCAGGGCCCTCCTCCCCCACCAGGGCTGACTTATTCCCTGTCTCCCCAGGGCCCCCTTTATCCTACATCCCCAGGCCCCTCTAGACCTACCCCCTACTCACCCATCCCCTCCTCGTCTCCACAGGGACCCATTCATCCAACCCAACCTCCCCCTTTAACCTGCCCCGCTGCCTCCTTTATTTGTCCTGCGTGCCTCCTTGCTTTCTTCCACCCTCCCTTTACCAGGGAAAGCTTTTCATACCCGTTGAACCTTTTAGGAGGAGTGTGGGTACCGCAACCATACAAGGACATTACCCACCCATTATGTGCCGAAAGCAGGACTCAAACCCAGGCCCCCAGCGCTGTAAAGCAAGCTCTTAACCTCTAAGCCACTGCAGTTAGCTGGTATTAATTGGAGCGGGGGCCAGATGTTCTATCCTCATTTTCTTCTGTGAACATGTTTCACAATGCAAATGGGTATGCTCACAGGGGCTTGCAGAAGAAAGATGCATACGCCCAAAAGCTACTCTCAAAAGCACAGCCACCAGTGGCTCAACTGGTAAGTGCTTGGTCTTGGAATGCTGAGGCCCTGAGTTCTAATCCAATGTCAGGAACCTCCTGGGCCTGCTTATAACATATATATTTTTTTTAATTGAAAATGTGTATGCATTGCCCTGTGCGATCAGCCAACAGTTAATGCCCCTTCAATACCTGCATTGCTACTAACAGTTGCGCCTTTGTTTTCTGCACTCTGGCCTTGGCAACACCAATACAAAAGCTTGTCTCTCTGGCCAAAACTGACTGGAAAAAACAAGGGGAAAAAGTGTAATTTACGGGTCATGGTTGATACGATAGTTGCACAGGGATTCAAACAGGACACCTTCTCGAGGCGCTGTGTGGTGACCACCGGCCCCTACATAGCAAACAAACCTGTATCAGCATCTCACCAGCAGCTGAATGTGTTGCCTGCAGGCTACACATTGGAGGCTGCAGTTGGTGCGTTAACCCATTGGGCTGTCGGCCCTCCTTCCTCTGAGAGCAGGACACTGAATTTCCATGTTGCCTTCCTTTGGCACATTAGATCTATCTTTCACCCCAATTCAGAGGATGTTTTGCTTCACAGAGAGAGTGGGCATTTACAGATTTTGGGTGGGCCTTGCCCCTCAGGCTCTACCCTGCCTCTGCTCTCACCCCCAGGGTAAAGAGTGGGAAAGGCTCGCTACAGCAAGAGTCTTTCAAATCTTTCACTTTTGAGAGCAGAGTGTTTACATTTAAAAATCATGAACAAGCAGCAATAAGCTAAGCTGGTCAGTTAAATGTTTGCCTTTGTCATTGGGGTGTATTGATATGGGCAGGGCTGTCTTCTGTCCTCTGCTACTGTCCGATTTCTTAATGTTGCTTGTTCATGATTTTTAAATGTAAACACTCTTCTCTCAAAAGTGAAAGATTTGAAAGACTCTTGATGTAGCGAGCCTTTCCCACTCTTTGCCTTGGGGGTGAGAGGGCTGCTTTCTGCCTTTAACTTTCTCAATTTTGGAGTGTCTGGCTCCAACACTGAGAATAAGGGCCTAATCCTGGAGGGAAACGGACAGAGGTCTGCGCCCTGCGTCCTCCACGCGTCCCTAACGCTCCCAAACGCGACCACAGCCCTTACGGGCACAGCCCTATGTCCTATGCGGCCCCTCTGGTGCAGCCACCCACACAACTTAGGGTTAGGATCGGTGCGCTTCCACATAGGCCTGGCCACCTAGGCCCCAGAAAGTGTCACAGCCTGCTTTGTAAACCTTAGTGACGGTGGCTTAGGTGGAGATGATCTTGGTGGAATAGTGATGCCTTTTTCCTCCCAGAAGCCACCCCGGGAGCATAGTAAAATGAAGGGGTGTGCCTGCTCAGTTGCCCTCTGTTTAGCCTCGGCCCAAGTAACATTAGTTCTGGGCTCTCCAGGCAAATGTATCCATCCGGGAGAGAGCTAGGAATAGGAGGTCTCTTTCTGCAGGCACAGTGGGGAAGACTCAGAGAGCTGCATGCCTGAGACATCTTTCCTTGTCCCTCGCTCATTGTTGTGTTCTCTAACTTCGAACTCTCTGCCAGGCCAGGCCCTGTTTCTTTTACTGCCAACCCCCCTGACCCCTGGTCTTCCACCTACTTCCCGCTCTATTATGCCTTCTCCTTTTTTGCTCTCTTCTATGGCCCTTTGAAAAGGAATGCAGGCCTAGCTAAACCTCATGAAGGAAATCTACCAACCAAAGATGCATTCCTCACTCATGGCAGGTGCTGTGATACGAGTAAGAAGGGCCGGAGGGGTGATTGGGTTGTTGAGTTGGGAGGCACCAGAGGCGTAGCCAGGATTGTCTAGCAAATGGGGCCAGAAGCTAATGTAGTTGGGCCCACTGCACTGACAAAAATATCTGTAAATGCCCACACAACGCTGCTGAGTGGGCATTTACAGATTTTGGGTGGGCCTTGCCCCTCAGTGAAAGATTTGAAAGTTAATGCACCTACTGCAGCCTCCTATGTGTAGCCTGCAGGTGACACATTCAGTTGCTGGTGGGATGCTGATATAGGTTAGCTAGCTATGCAGGGGCGGGTGGTCACCTCACATCGCCTCGAGAAGGTGTCCTGTTTGAATCCCTGTGCAAATATCGTATCAACCATGACCCGTAAATTACACTTTTTCCCCTCGTTTTTTCCAGTCAGTTTGGGCCAGAGAGACAAGCTTTAGTATGGGTGTTACCAAGGCAGAGTGCAGAAAACAAAGGCGCAACTGTTAGTAGCAATGCTGGTATTGAAGGGGCATTAACTGTTGGCTGATCGCGCAGGGCAATGCTTACCCATTTTCAACTAAAAAAAAATAATAATAATTAAAAGTTTGCCCAGGAGGTTCCGGACACTGGATGAGAACTAAGGTCCCCAGCAGTCCAAGACCAAGCACTTATCAGTTGAGCCACTGGTGGTTGTGTTCCTAAGAGCAGCTTTCGGGCGTATATATCTTTCTTCTGCATGTCCCTGTGAGAATACCCATTCAGATTGTGAAACATGTTCACTGAAGAAAATGAGGATAGAACTTCTGGCACCCCGCTCCAGTACATACCAGTCAACTGCAGTGGCCTAGAGGTTAAGTGCTTGCGTTACAGCGCTGGGGGTCTGGGTTCGAGTCCTGCTTTCTGCACATAAACTGAATAGTTGGGTAATCTCATTGTACAACTCCTACCAAAAGGTTCAGTGGGTGGTGAAAAGAGTTCTCTGGCAAAGGGAGGGTGGAAGAAAGCAGGGACGGAGCAAGTGCAGGGTAAAGGAGGAGGTGGGGCAGGGTAAAGGAGGAGGTGGGGCAGGCCAAAGGGGGAGGCAGAGCTGGATGACGAGGTCCCTGTGGAGAGGAGGCAGGACTGGGTGAGTGGGGATAGACCTAGAAGGGCATGGCATAGGTTCCTCTGGTAAAGGGAAGGGGGAAGAAAGCAGAGAGGTGGGACTGTGGAGGAGAGGAGGCAGGGCAGGTAGCACTGAATGAAAAAAATGTCAGCCCATTGGGTCCTGCTGCATCTTTTTTCCCTCATTAATGCTCCCTTTCCCCACATTAGCACCCTCGTTTACACACCCCACCCTCCACAATTCAGGGCCCTCCTCCCCCACCAGGGCTGACTTATTCCCTGTCTCCCCAGGGCCCCCTTTATCCTACATCCCCAGGCCCCTCTAGACCTACCCCCTACTCACCCATCCCCTCCTCGTCTCCACAGGGACCCATTCATCCAACCCAACCTCCCCCTTTAACCTGCCCCGCTGCCTCCTTTATTTGTCCTGCGTGCCTCCTTGCTTTCTTCCACCCTCCCTTTACCAGGGAAAGCTTTTCATACCCGTTGAACCTTTTAGGAGGAGTGTGGGTACCGCAACCATACAAGGACATTACCCACCCATTATGTGCCGAAAGCAGGACTCAAACCCAGGCCCCCAGCGCTGTAAAGCAAGCTCTTAACCTCTAAGCCACTGCAGTTAGCTGGTATTAATTGGAGCGGGGGCCAGATGTTCTATCCTCATTTTCTTCTGTGAACATGTTTCACAATGCAAATGGGTATGCTCACAGGGGCTTGCAGAAGAAAGATGCATACGCCCAAAAGCTACTCTCAAAAGCACAGCCACCAGTGGCTCAACTGGTAAGTGCTTGGTCTTGGAATGCTGAGGCCCTGAGTTCTAATCCAATGTCAGGAACCTCCTGGGCCTGCTTATAACATATATATTTTTTTTAATTGAAAATGTGTATGCATTGCCCTGTGCGATCAGCCAACAGTTAATGCCCCTTCAATACCTGCATTGCTACTAACAGTTGCGCCTTTGTTTTCTGCACTCTGGCCTTGGCAACACCAATACAAAAGCTTGTCTCTCTGGCCAAAACTGACTGGAAAAAACAAGGGGAAAAAGTGTAATTTACGGGTCATGGTTGATACGATAGTTGCACAGGGATTCAAACAGGACACCTTCTCGAGGCGCTGTGTGGTGACCACCGGCCCCTACATAGCAAACAAACCTGTATCAGCATCTCACCAGCAGCTGAATGTGTTGCCTGCAGGCTACACATTGGAGGCTGCAGTTGGTGCGTTAACCCATTGGGCTGTCGGCCCTCCTTCCTCTGAGAGCAGGACACTGAATTTCCATGTTGCCTTCCTTTGGCACATTAGATCTATCTTTCACCCCAATTCAGAGGATGTTTTGCTTCACAGAGAGAGTGGGCATTTACAGATTTTGGGTGGGCCTTGCCCCTCAGGCTCTACCCTGCCTCTGCTCTCACCCCCAGGGTAAAGAGTGGGAAAGGCTCGCTACAGCAAGAGTCTTTCAAATCTTTCACTTTTGAGAGCAGAGTGTTTACATTTAAAAATCATGAACAAGCAGCAATAAGCTAAGCTGGTCAGTTAAATGTTTGCCTTTGTCATTGGGGTGTATTGATATGGGCAGGGCTGTCTTCTGTCCTCTGCTACTGTCCGATTTCTTAATGCTGCTTGTTCATGATTTTTAAATGTAAACACTCTTCTCTCAAAAGTGAAAGATTTGAAAGACTCTTGATGTAGCGAGCCTTTCCCACTCTTTGCCTTGGGGGTGAGAGGGCTGCTTTCTGCCTTTAACTTTCTCAATTTTGGAGTGTCTGGCTCCAACACTGAGAATAAGGGCCTAATCCTGGAGGGAAACGGACAGAGGTCTGCGCCCTGCGTCCTCCACGCGTCCCTAACGCTCCCAAACGCGACCACAGCCCTTACGGGCACAGCCCTATGTCCTATGCGGCCCCTCTGGTGCAGCCACCCACACAACTTAGGGTTAGGATCGGTGCGCTTCCACGTAGGCCTGGCCACCTAGGCCCCAGAAAGTGTCACAGCCTGCTTTGTAAACCTTAGTGACGGTGGCTTAGGTGGAGATGATCTTGGTGGAATAGTGATGCCTTTTTCCTCCCAGAAGCCACCCCGGGAGCATAGTAAAATGAAGGGGTGTGCCTGCTCAGTTGCCCTCTGTTTAGCCTCGGCCCAAGTAACATTAGTTCTGGGCTCTCCAGGCAAATGTATCCATCCGGGAGAGAGCTAGGAATAGGAGGTCTCTTTCTGCAGGCACAGTGGGGAAGACTCAGAGAGCTGCATGCCTGAGACATCTTTCCTTGTCCCTCGCTCATTGTTGTGTTCTCTAACTTCGAACTCTCTGCCAGGCCAGGCCCTGTTTCTTTTACTGCCAACCCCCCTGACCCCTGGTCTTCCACCTACTTCCCGCTCTATTATGCCTTCTCCTTTTTTGCTCTCTTCTATGGCCCTTTGAAAAGGAATGCAGGCCTAGCTAAACCTCATGAAGGAAATCTACCAACCAAAGATGCATTCCTCACTCATGGCAGGTGCTGTGATACGAGTAAGAAGGGCCGGAGGGGTGATTGGGTTGTTGAGTTGGGAGGCACCAGAGGCGTAGCCAGGATTGTCTAGCAAATGGGGCCAGAAGCTAATGTAGTTGGGCCCACTGCACTGACAAAAATATCTGTAAATGCCCACACAACGCTGCTGAGTGGGCATTTACAGATTTTGGGTGGGCCTTGCCCCTCAGTGAAAGATTTGAAAGTTAATGCACCTACTGCAGCCTCCTATGTGTAGCCTGCAGGTGACACATTCAGTTGCTGGTGGGATGCTGATATAGGTTAGCTAGCTATGCAGGGGCGGGTGGTCACCTCACATCGCCTCGAGAAGGTGTCCTGTTTGAATCCCTGTGCAAATATCGTATCAACCATGACCCGTAAATTACACTTTTTCCCCTCGTTTTTTCCAGTCAGTTTGGGCCAGAGAGACAAGCTTTAGTATGGGTGTTACCAAGGCAGAGTGCAGAAAACAAAGGCGCAACTGTTAGTAGCAATGCTGGTATTGAAGGGGCATTAACTGTTGGCTGATCGCGCAGGGCAATGCTTACCCATTTTCAACTAAAAAAAAATAATAATAATTAAAAGTTTGCCCAGGAGGTTCCGGACACTGGATGAGAACTAAGGTCCCCAGCAGTCCAAGACCAAGCACTTATCAGTTGAGCCACTGGTGGTTGTGTTCCTAAGAGCAGCTTTCGGGCGTATATATCTTTCTTCTGCATGTCCCTGTGAGAATACCCATTCAGATTGTGAAACATGTTCACTGAAGAAAATGAGGATAGAACTTCTGGCACCCCGCTCCAGTACATACCAGTCAACTGCAGTGGCCTAGAGGTTAAGTGCTTGCGTTACAGCGCTGGGGGTCTGGGTTCGAGTCCTGCTTTCTGCACATAAACTGAATAGTTGGGTAATCTCATTGTACAACTCCTACCAAAAGGTTCAGTGGGTGGTGAAAAGAGTTCTCTGGCAAAGGGAGGGTGGAAGAAAGCAGGGACGGAGCAAGTGCAGGGTAAAGGAGGAGGTGGGGCAGGGTAAAGGAGGATGTGGGGCAGGCCAAAGGGGGAGGCAGAGCTGGATGACGAGGTCCCTGTGGAGAGGAGGCAGGACTGGGTGAGTGGGGATAGACCTAGAAGGGCATGGCATAGGTTCCTCTGGTAAAGGGAAGGGGGAAGAAAGCAGAGAGGTGGGACTGTGGAGGAGAGGAGGCAGGGCAGGTAGCACTGAATGAAAAAAATGTCAGCCCATTGGGTCCTGCTGCATCTTTTTTCCCTCATTAATGCTCCCTTTCCCCACATTAGCACCCTCGTTTACACACCCCACCCTCCACAATTCAGGGCCCTCCTCCCCCACCAGGGCTGACTTATTCCCTGTCTCCCCAGGGCCCCCTTTATCCTACATCCCCAGGCCCCTCTAGACCTACCCCCTACTCACCCATCCCCTCCTCGTCTCCACAGGGACCCATTCATCCAACCCAACCTCCCCCTTTAACCTGCCCCGCTGCCTCCTTTATTTGTCCTGCGTGCCTCCTTGCTTTCTTCCACCCTCCCTTTACCAGGGAAAGCTTTTCATACCCGTTGAACCTTTTAGGAGGAGTGTGGGTACCGCAACCATACAAGGACATTACCCACCCATTATGTGCCGAAAGCAGGACTCAAACCCAGGCCCCCAGCGCTGTAAAGCAAGCTCTTAACCTCTAAGCCACTGCAGTTAGCTGGTATTAATTGGAGCGGGGGCCAGATGTTCTATCCTCATTTTCTTCTGTGAACATGTTTCACAATGCAAAT
The DNA here is from genome assembly GCF_040938575.1 of Ambystoma mexicanum. NCBI lineage: Eukaryota > Metazoa > Chordata > Amphibia > Caudata > Ambystomatidae > Ambystoma > Ambystoma mexicanum. The sequence goes on from NC_090937.1 coordinate 184,254,556, forward strand.
GGGTATGCTCACAGGGGCTTGCAGAAGAAAGATGCATACGCCCAAAAGCTACTCTCAAAAGCACAGCCACCAGTGGCTCAACTGGTAAGTGCTTGGTCTTGGAATGCTGAGGCCCTGAGTTCTAATCCAATGTCAGGAACCTCCTGGGCCTGCTTATAACATATATATTTTTTTTAATTGAAAATGTGTATGCATTGCCCTGTGCGATCAGCCAACAGTTAATGCCCCTTCAATACCTGCATTGCTACTAACAGTTGCGCCTTTGTTTTCTGCACTCTGGCCTTGGCAACACCAATACAAAAGCTTGTCTCTCTGGCCAAAACTGACTGGAAAAAACAAGGGGAAAAAGTGTAATTTACGGGTCATGGTTGATACGATAGTTGCACAGGGATTCAAACAGGACACCTTCTCGAGGCGCTGTGTGGTGACCACCGGCCCCTACATAGCAAACAAACCTGTATCAGCATCTCACCAGCAGCTGAATGTGTTGCCTGCAGGCTACACATTGGAGGCTGCAGTTGGTGCGTTAACCCATTGGGCTGTCGGCCCTCCTTCCTCTGAGAGCAGGACACTGAATTTCCATGTTGCCTTCCTTTGGCACATTAGATCTATCTTTCACCCCAATTCAGAGGATGTTTTGCTTCACAGAGAGAGTGGGCATTTACAGATTTTGGGTGGGCCTTGCCCCTCAGGCTCTACCCTGCCTCTGCTCTCACCCCCAGGGTAAAGAGTGGGAAAGGCTCGCTACAGCAAGAGTCTTTCAAATCTTTCACTTTTGAGAGCAGAGTGTTTACATTTAAAAATCATGAACAAGCAGCAATAAGCTAAGCTGGTCAGTTAAATGTTTGCCTTTGTCATTGGGGTGTATTGATATGGGCAGGGCTGTCTTCTGTCCTCTGCTACTGTCCGATTTCTTAATGTTGCTTGTTCATGATTTTTAAATGTAAACACTCTTCTCTCAAAAGTGAAAGATTTGAAAGACTCTTGATGTAGCGAGCCTTTCCCACTCTTTGCCTTGGGGGTGAGAGGGCTGCTTTCTGCCTTTAACTTTCTCAATTTTGGAGTGTCTGGCTCCAACACTGAGAATAAGGGCCTAATCCTGGAGGGAAACGGACAGAGGTCTGCGCCCTGCGTCCTCCACGCGTCCCTAACGCTCCCAAACGCGACCACAGCCCTTACGGGCACAGCCCTATGTCCTATGCGGCCCCTCTGGTGCAGCCACCCACACAACTTAGGGTTAGGATCGGTGCGCTTCCACATAGGCCTGGCCACCTAGGCCCCAGAAAGTGTCACAGCCTGCTTTGTAAACCTTAGTGACGGTGGCTTAGGTGGAGATGATCTTGGTGGAATAGTGATGCCTTTTTCCTCCCAGAAGCCACCCCGGGAGCATAGTAAAATGAAGGGGTGTGCCTGCTCAGTTGCCCTCTGTTTAGCCTCGGCCCAAGTAACATTAGTTCTGGGCTCTCCAGGCAAATGTATCCATCCGGGAGAGAGCTAGGAATAGGAGGTCTCTTTCTGCAGGCACAGTGGGGAAGACTCAGAGAGCTGCATGCCTGAGACATCTTTCCTTGTCCCTCGCTCATTGTTGTGTTCTCTAACTTCGAACTCTCTGCCAGGCCAGGCCCTGTTTCTTTTACTGCCAACCCCCCTGACCCCTGGTCTTCCACCTACTTCCCGCTCTATTATGCCTTCTCCTTTTTTGCTCTCTTCTATGGCCCTTTGAAAAGGAATGCAGGCCTAGCTAAACCTCATGAAGGAAATCTACCAACCAAAGATGCATTCCTCACTCATGGCAGGTGCTGTGATACGAGTAAGAAGGGCCGGAGGGGTGATTGGGTTGTTGAGTTGGGAGGCACCAGAGGCGTAGCCAGGATTGTCTAGCAAATGGGGCCAGAAGCTAATGTAGTTGGGCCCACTGCACTGACAAAAATATCTGTAAATGCCCACACAACGCTGCTGAGTGGGCATTTACAGATTTTGGGTGGGCCTTGCCCCTCAGTGAAAGATTTGAAAGTTAATGCACCTACTGCAGCCTCCTATGTGTAGCCTGCAGGTGACACATTCAGTTGCTGGTGGGATGCTGATATAGGTTAGCTAGCTATGCAGGGGCGGGTGGTCACCTCACATCGCCTCGAGAAGGTGTCCTGTTTGAATCCCTGTGCAAATATCGTATCAACCATGACCCGTAAATTACACTTTTTCCCCTCGTTTTTTCCAGTCAGTTTGGGCCAGAGAGACAAGCTTTAGTATGGGTGTTACCAAGGCAGAGTGCAGAAAACAAAGGCGCAACTGTTAGTAGCAATGCTGGTATTGAAGGGGCATTAACTGTTGGCTGATCGCGCAGGGCAATGCTTACCCATTTTCAACTAAAAAAAAATAATAATAATTAAAAGTTTGCCCAGGAGGTTCCGGACACTGGATGAGAACTAAGGTCCCCAGCAGTCCAAGACCAAGCACTTATCAGTTGAGCCACTGGTGGTTGTGTTCCTAAGAGCAGCTTTCGGGCGTATATATCTTTCTTCTGCATGTCCCTGTGAGAATACCCATTCAGATTGTGAAACATGTTCACTGAAGAAAATGAGGATAGAACTTCTGGCACCCCGCTCCAGTACATACCAGTCAACTGCAGTGGCCTAGAGGTTAAGTGCTTGCGTTACAGCGCTGGGGGTCTGGGTTCGAGTCCTGCTTTCTGCACATAAACTGAATAGTTGGGTAATCTCATTGTACAACTCCTACCAAAAGGTTCAGTGGGTGGTGAAAAGAGTTCTCTGGCAAAGGGAGGGTGGAAGAAAGCAGGGACGGAGCAAGTGCAGGGTAAAGGAGGAGGTGGGGCAGGGTAAAGGAGGAGGTGGGGCAGGCCAAAGGGGGAGGCAGAGCTGGATGACGAGGTCCCTGTGGAGAGGAGGCAGGACTGGGTGAGTGGGGATAGACCTAGAAGGGCATGGCATAGGTTCCTCTGGTAAAGGGAAGGGGGAAGAAAGCAGAGAGGTGGGACTGTGGAGGAGAGGAGGCAGGGCAGGTAGCACTGAATGAAAAAAATGTCAGCCCATTGGGTCCTGCTGCATCTTTTTTCCCTCATTAATGCTCCCTTTCCCCACATTAGCACCCTCGTTTACACACCCCACCCTCCACAATTCAGGGCCCTCCTCCCCCACCAGGGCTGACTTATTCCCTGTCTCCCCAGGGCCCCCTTTATCCTACATCCCCAGGCCCCTCTAGACCTACCCCCTACTCACCCATCCCCTCCTCGTCTCCACAGGGACCCATTCATCCAACCCAACCTCCCCCTTTAACCTGCCCCGCTGCCTCCTTTATTTGTCCTGCGTGCCTCCTTGCTTTCTTCCACCCTCCCTTTACCAGGGAAAGCTTTTCATACCCGTTGAACCTTTTAGGAGGAGTGTGGGTACCGCAACCATACAAGGACATTACCCACCCATTATGTGCCGAAAGCAGGACTCAAACCCAGGCCCCCAGCGCTGTAAAGCAAGCTCTTAACCTCTAAGCCACTGCAGTTAGCTGGTATTAATTGGAGCGGGGGCCAGATGTTCTATCCTCATTTTCTTCTGTGAACATGTTTCACAATGCAAATGGGTATGCTCACAGGGGCTTGCAGAAGAAAGATGCATACGCCCAAAAGCTACTCTCAAAAGCACAGCCACCAGTGGCTCAACTGGTAAGTGCTTGGTCTTGGAATGCTGAGGCCCTGAGTTCTAATCCAATGTCAGGAACCTCCTGGGCCTGCTTATAACATATATATTTTTTTTAATTGAAAATGTGTATGCATTGCCCTGTGCGATCAGCCAACAGTTAATGCCCCTTCAATACCTGCATTGCTACTAACAGTTGCGCCTTTGTTTTCTGCACTCTGGCCTTGGCAACACCAATACAAAAGCTTGTCTCTCTGGCCAAAACTGACTGGAAAAAACAAGGGGAAAAAGTGTAATTTACGGGTCATGGTTGATACGATAGTTGCACAGGGATTCAAACAGGACACCTTCTCGAGGCGCTGTGTGGTGACCACCGGCCCCTACATAGCAAACAAACCTGTATCAGCATCTCACCAGCAGCTGAATGTGTTGCCTGCAGGCTACACATTGGAGGCTGCAGTTGGTGCGTTAACCCATTGGGCTGTCGGCCCTCCTTCCTCTGAGAGCAGGACACTGAATTTCCATGTTGCCTTCCTTTGGCACATTAGATCTATCTTTCACCCCAATTCAGAGGATGTTTTGCTTCACAGAGAGAGTGGGCATTTACAGATTTTGGGTGGGCCTTGCCCCTCAGGCTCTACCCTGCCTCTGCTCTCACCCCCAGGGTAAAGAGTGGGAAAGGCTCGCTACAGCAAGAGTCTTTCAAATCTTTCACTTTTGAGAGCAGAGTGTTTACATTTAAAAATCATGAACAAGCAGCAATAAGCTAAGCTGGTCAGTTAAATGTTTGCCTTTGTCATTGGGGTGTATTGATATGGGCAGGGCTGTCTTCTGTCCTCTGCTACTGTCCGATTTCTTAATGCTGCTTGTTCATGATTTTTAAATGTAAACACTCTTCTCTCAAAAGTGAAAGATTTGAAAGACTCTTGATGTAGCGAGCCTTTCCCACTCTTTGCCTTGGGGGTGAGAGGGCTGCTTTCTGCCTTTAACTTTCTCAATTTTGGAGTGTCTGGCTCCAACACTGAGAATAAGGGCCTAATCCTGGAGGGAAACGGACAGAGGTCTGCGCCCTGCGTCCTCCACGCGTCCCTAACGCTCCCAAACGCGACCACAGCCCTTACGGGCACAGCCCTATGTCCTATGCGGCCCCTCTGGTGCAGCCACCCACACAACTTAGGGTTAGGATCGGTGCGCTTCCACGTAGGCCTGGCCACCTAGGCCCCAGAAAGTGTCACAGCCTGCTTTGTAAACCTTAGTGACGGTGGCTTAGGTGGAGATGATCTTGGTGGAATAGTGATGCCTTTTTCCTCCCAGAAGCCACCCCGGGAGCATAGTAAAATGAAGGGGTGTGCCTGCTCAGTTGCCCTCTGTTTAGCCTCGGCCCAAGTAACATTAGTTCTGGGCTCTCCAGGCAAATGTATCCATCCGGGAGAGAGCTAGGAATAGGAGGTCTCTTTCTGCAGGCACAGTGGGGAAGACTCAGAGAGCTGCATGCCTGAGACATCTTTCCTTGTCCCTCGCTCATTGTTGTGTTCTCTAACTTCGAACTCTCTGCCAGGCCAGGCCCTGTTTCTTTTACTGCCAACCCCCCTGACCCCTCGTCGTCCACCTACTTCCCGCTCTATTATGCCTTCTCCTTTTTTGCTCTCTTCTATGGCCCTTTGAAAAGGAATGCAGGCCTAGCTAAACCTCATGAAGGAAATCTACCAACCAAAGATGCATTCCTCACTCATGGCAGGTGCTGTGATACGAGTAAGAAGGGATCATCTGTCCGTGAAGCAAAACATCCTCTGAATTGGGGTGAAAGACAGATGTAATGTGCCAAAGGAAGGCAACATGGAAATTCAGTTTCCTGCTCTCTGAGGAAGGAGGGTCAACAGCCCAATGGGTTAATGCACCTACTGCAGCCTCCTATGTGTAGCCTGCAGGTGACAAATTCAGTTGATGGTGGGATGCCGATATAGGTTAGCTAGCTATGCAGGGGCGGGTGGTCACCTCACATCGCCTCGAGAAGGTGTCCTGTTTGAATCCCTGTGCAAATATCGTATCAACCTTGACCCGTAAATTACACTTTTTCCCCTCGTTTTTTCCAGTCAGTGTGGGCCAGAGAGACAAGCTTTAGTATGGGTGTTACCAAGGCAGAGTGCAGAAAACAAAGGTGCAACTGTTAGTAGCAATGCTGGTATTGAAGGGGCATTAACTGTTGGCTGATCGCGCAGGGCAATGCTTACCCATTTTCAATTAAAAAAAATAATAATAATTAAAAGTTTGCCCAGGAGGTTCCGGACACTGGATGAGAACTAAGGTCCCCAGCAGTCCAAGACCAAGCACTTATCAGTTGAGCCACTGGTGGTTGTGTTCCTGAGAGCAGCTTTTGGGCGTATATATCTTTCTTCTGCATGTCCCTGGGAGAATACCCATTCAGATTGTGAAACATGTTCCCTGAAGAAAATGAGGATAGAACTTCTGGCACCCCGCTCCACTAAATACCAGTCAACTGCAGTGGCCTAGAGGTTAAGTGCTTGCGTTACAGCGCTGGGGGGGGTCTGGGTTCGAGTCCTGCTTTCGGCACATAAACTGAATAGTTGGGTAATCTCCTTGTACAACTCCTTCTAAAAGGTTCAGTGGGTGTGAAAAGAGTTCTCTGGCAAAGGGAGGGTGGAAGAAAGCAGAGAAGTGGGACGGAGGAGGTGGGGCAGGCCAAAGGGGGAGGCAGAGCTGGATGAAGGGGTCCCTGTGGAGAGGAGGCAGGGCTGGGTGATTGGGGAGGAATCGAGAAGGGCATGGCATAGGTTCCCCTGGTAAAGGGAAGGGGGAAGAAAGCAGAGAGGTGGGACTGTGGAGGAGAGGACTGAATGAAAAAAAAAAATGTGGGTCCATTCCATCCTGCTGCAACTTTTTTCCCTCATTAATGCTCCCTTTCCCCCACATTAGCACCCTGGTTTACACACCCCACCCTCCACAATTCAGGGCCCTCCGCCCCCACCAGGGCTGACTTATTCCCTGTCTCCCCAGGGCCCCCTTTATCCTACATCCCCAGGCCCCTCTAGACCTACCCCCTACTCACCCATCCCCTCCTCGTCTCCACAGGGACCCATTCATCCAACCCAACCTCCCCCTTTAACCTGCGTGCCTCCTTGCTTTCTTCCACCCTCCCTTTACCAGGGAAAGCTTTTCATACCCATCGAACCTTTTAGGAGGAGTGTGGATACCGCAACCATACAAGGACATTACCCACCCAACTATTCAGTTTATGTGCCGAAAGCAGGACTCAAACCCAGGCCCCCCCAGCGCTGTAAAGCAAGCTCTTAACCTCTAAGCCACTGCAGTTAGCTGGTATTAATTGGAGCGGGGGGCCAGATGTTCTATCCTCATTTTCTTCTGTGAACATGTTTCACAATGCAAATGGGTATGCTCACAGGGGCTTGCAGAAGAAAGATGCATACGCCCAAAAGCTACTCTGAGAAGCACAGCCACCAGTGGCTCAGCAGGTAAGTGCTTGGTCTTGGAATGCTGGGGCCCTGAGTTCTAATCCAATGTCAGGAACCTCCTGGGCCTGCTTATAACGTATCTTTTTTTGTTTTAATTGAAAATGTGTATGCATTGCCCTGTGCGATCAGCCAACAGTTAATGCCCCTTCAATACCTGCATTGCTACTAACAGTTGCGCCTTTGTTTTCTGCACTCTGGTCTTGGCAACACCAATACAAAAGCTTGTCTCTCTGGCCAAAACTGACTGGAAAAAACAAGGGGAAAAAGTGTAATTTACGGGTCATGGTTGATACGATAGTTGCACAGGGATTCAAACAGGACACCTTCTCGAGGCGCTGTGTGGTGACCACCGGCCCCTACATAGCAAGCAAACCTGTATCAGCATCTCACCAGCAGCTGAATGTGTTGCCTGCAGGCTACACATTGGAGGCTGCAGTTGGTGCGTTAACCCATTGGGCTGTCGGCCCTCCTTCCTCTGAGAGCAGGAAACTGAATTTTCATGTTGCCTTCCTTTGGCACATTAGATCTATCTTTCGCCCCAATTCAGAGGATGTTTTGCTTCGCAGAGAGAGTGGGCATTTACAGATTTTGGGTGGGCCTTGCCCCTCAGGCCCTACCCTGCCTCTGCTCTCACCCCCAGGGTAAAGAGTGGGAAAGGCTCGCTACAGCAAGAGTCTTTCAAATCTTTCACTTTTGAGAGCAGAGTGTTTACATTTAAAAATCATGAACAAGCAGCAATAAGCTAAGCTGGTCAGTTAAATGTTTGCCTTTGTCATTGGGGTGTATTGATATGGGCAGGGCTGTCTTCTGTTCGATTTCTTAATGCTGCTTGTTCATGATTTTTAAATGTAAACACTCTTCTCTCAAAAGTGAAAGATTTGGAAGACTCTTGATGTAGCGAGCCTTTCCCACTCTTTGCCTTGGGGGTGAGAGGGCTGCTTTCTGCCTTTAACTTTCTCAATTTTGGAGTGTCTGGCTCCAACACTGACAATAAGGGCCGAATCCTGGAGGGAAACGGACAGAGGTCTGCGCCCTGCGTCCTCCACGCGTCCCAAACGCTCCCAAACGCGACCACAGCCCTTACGGGCACAGCCCTATGTCCTATGCGGCCCCTCTGGTGCAGCCACCCACACAACTTAGGGTTAGGATCTGTGCGCTTCCACGTAGGCCTGGCCACCTAGGCCCCAGAAAGTGTCACAGCCTGCTTTGTAAACCTTAGTGACGGTGGCTTAGGTGGACATGATCTTGGTGGAATAGAGATGCCTTTTTCCTCCCAGAAGCCACCCCGGGAGCATAGTAAAATGAAGGGGTGTGCCTGCTCAGTTGCCCTCTGTTTAGCCTCGGCCCAAGTAACATTAGTTCTGGGCTCTCCAGGCAAATGTATCCATCCGGGAGAGAGCTAGGAATAGGAGGTCTCTTTCTGCAGGCACAGTGGGGAAGACTCAGAGAGCTGCATGCCTGAGACATCTTTCCTTGTCCCTCGCTCATTGTTGTGTTCTCTAACTTCTAACTCTCTGCCAGGCCAGGCCCTGTTTCTTTTACTGCCAACCCCCCTGACCCCTCGTCGTCCACCTACTTCCCGCTCTATTATGCCTTCTCCTTTTTTGCTCTCTTCTATGGCCCTTTGAAAAGGAATGCAGGCCTAGCTAAACCTCATGAAGGAAATCTACCAACCAAAGATGCATTCCTCACTCATGGCAGGTGCTGTGATACGAGTAAGAAGGGATCATCTGTCCGTGAAGCAAAACATCCTCTGAATTGGGGTGAAAGACAGATGTAATGTGCCAAAGGAAGGCAACATGGAAATTCAGTTTCCTGCTCTCTGAGGAAGGAGGGTCAACAGCCCAATGGGTTAATGCACCTACTGCAGCCTCCTATGTGTAGCCTGCAGGTGACAAATTCAGTTGATGGTGGGATGCCGATATAGGTTAGCTAGCTATGCAGGGGCGGGTGGTCACCTCACATCGCCTCGAGAAGGTGTCCTGTTTGAATCCCTGTGCAAATATCGTATCAACCTTGACCCGTAAATTACACTTTTTCCCCTCGTTTTTTCCAGTCAGTGTGGGCCAGAGAGACAAGCTTTAGTATGGGTGTTACCAAGGCAGAGTGCAGAAAACAAAGGTGCAACTGTTAGTAGCAATGCTGGTATTGAAGGGGCATTAACTGTTGGCTGATCGCGCAGGGCAATGCTTACCCATTTTCAATTAAAAAAAAAAATAATAATTAAAAGTTTGCCCAGGAGGTTCCGGACACTGGATGAGAACTAAGGTCCCCAGCAGTCCAAGACCAAGCACTTATCAGTTGAGCCACTGGTGGTTGTGTTCCTGAGAGCAGCTTTTGGGCGTATATATCTTTCTTCTGCATGTCCCTGGGAGAATACCCATTCAGATTGTGAAACATGTTCCCTGAAGAAAATGAGGATAGAACTTCTGGCACCCCGCTCCACTAAATACCAGTCAACTGCAGTGGCCTAGAGGTTAAGTGCTTGCGTTACAGCGCTGGGGGGGGTCTGGGTTCGAGTCCTGCTTTCGGCACATAAACTGAATAGTTGGGTAATCTCCTTGTACAACTCCTTCTAAAAGGTTCAGTGGGTGTGAAAAGAGTTCTCTGGCAAAGGGAGGGTGGAAGAAAGCAGAGAAGTGGGACGGAGGAGGTGGGGCAGGCCAAAGGGGGAGGCAGAGCTGGATGAAGGGGTCCCTGTGGAGAGGAGGCAGGGCTGGGTGATTGGGGAGGAATCGAGAAGGGCATGGCATAGGTTCCCCTGGTAAAGGGAAGGGGGAAGAAAGCAGAGAGGTGGGACTGTGGAGGAGAGGACTGAATGAAAAAAAAAAATGTGGGTCCATTCCATCCTGCTGCAACTTTTTTCCCTCATTAATGCTCCCTTTCCCCCACATTAGCACCCTGGTTTACACACCCCACCCTCCACAATTCAGGGCCCTCCGCCCCCACCAGGGCTGACTTATTCCCTGTCTCCCCAGGGCCCCCTTTATCCTACATCCCCAGGCCCCTCTAGACCTACCCCCTACTCACCCATCCCCTCCTCGTCTCCACAGGGACCCATTCATCCAACCCAACCTCCCCCTTTAACCTGCGTGCCTCCTTGCTTTCTTCCACCCTCCCTTTACCAGGGAAAGCTTTTCATACCCATCGAACCTTTTAGGAGGAGTGTGGATACCGCAACCATACAAGGACATTACCCACCCAACTATTCAGTTTATGTGCCGAAAGCAGGACTCAAACCCAGGCCCCCCCAGCGCTGTAAAGCAAGCTCTTAACCTCTAAGCCACTGCAGTTAGCTGGTATTAATTGGAGCGGGGGGCCAGATGTTCTATCCTCATTTTCTTCTGTGAACATGTTTCACAATGCAAATGGGTATGCTCACAGGGGCTTGCAGAAGAAAGATGCATACGCCCAAAAGCTACTCTGAGAAGCACAGCCACCAGTGGCTCAGCAGGTAAGTGCTTGGTCTTGGAATGCTGGGGCCCTGAGTTCTAATCCAATGTCAGGAACCTCCTGGGCCTGCTTATAACGTATCTTTTTTTGTTTTAATTGAAAATGTGTATGCATTGCCCTGTGCGATCAGCCAACAGTTAATGCCCCTTCAATACCTGCATTGCTACTAACAGTTGCGCCTTTGTTTTCTGCACTCTGGTCTTGGCAACACCAATACAAAAGCTTGTCTCTCTGGCCAAAACTGACTGGAAAAAACAAGGGGAAAAAGTGTAATTTACGGGTCATGGTTGATACGATAGTTGCACAGGGATTCAAACAGGACACCTTCTCGAGGCGCTGTGTGGTGACCACCGGCCCCTACATAGCAAGCAAACCTGTATCAGCATCTCACCAGCAGCTGAATGTGTTGCCTGCAGGCTACACATTGGAGGCTGCAGTTGGTGCGTTAACCCATTGGGCTGTCGGCCCTCCTTCCTCTGAGAGCAGGAAACTGAATTTCCATGTTGCCTTCCTTTGGCACATTAGATCTATCTTTCGCCCCAATTCAGAGGATGTTTTGCTTCGCAGAGAGAGTGGGCATTTACAGATTTTGGGTGGGCCTTGCCCCTCAGGCCCTACCCTGCCTCTGCTCTCACCCCCAGGGTAAAGAGTGGGAAAGGCTCGCTACAGCAAGAGTCTTTCAAATCTTTCACTTTTGAGAGCAGAGTGTTTACATTTAAAAATCATGAACAAGCAGCAATAAGCTAAGCTGGTCAGTTAAATGTTTGCCTTTGTCATTGGGGTGTATTGATATGGGCAGGGCTGTCTTCTGTTCGATTTCTTAATGCTGCTTGTTCATGATTTTTAAATGTAAACACTCTTCTCTCAAAAGTGAAAGATTTGGAAGACTCTTGATGTAGCGAGCCTTTCCCACTCTTTGCCTTGGGGGTGAGAGGGCTGCTTTCTGCCTTTAACTTTCTCAATTTTGGAGTGTCTGGCTCCAACACTGACAATAAGGGCCGAATCCTGGAGGGAAACGGACAGAGGTCTGCGCCCTGCGTCCTCCACGCGTCCCAAACGCTCCCAAACGCGACCACAGCCCTTACGGGCACAGCCCTATGTCCTATGCGGCCCCTCTGGTGCAGCCACCCACACAACTTAGGGTTAGGATCTGTGCGCTTCCACGTAGGCCTGGCCACCTAGGCCCCAGAAAGTGTCACAGCCTGCTTTGTAAACCTTAGTGACGGTGGCTTAGGTGGACATGATCTTGGTGGAATAGAGATGCCTTTTTCCTCCCAGAAGCCACCCCGGGAGCATAGTAAAATGAAGGGGTGTGCCTGCTCAGTTGCCCTCTGTTTAGCCTCGGCCCAAGTAACATTAGTTCTGGGCTCTCCAGGCAAATGTATCCATCCGGGAGAGAGCTAGGAATAGGACGTCTCTTTCTGCAGGCACAGTGGGGAAGACTCAGAGAGCTGCATGCCTGAGACATCTTTCCTTGTCCCTCGCTCATTGTTGTGTTCTCTAACTTCTAACTCTCTGCCAGGCCAGGCCCTGTTTCTTTTACTGCCAACCCCCCTGACCCCTCGTCGTCCACCTACTTCCCGCTCTATTATGCCTTCTCCTTTTTTGCTCTCTTCTATGGCCCTTTGAAAAGGAATGCAGGCCTAGCTAAACCTCATGAAGGAAATCTACCAACCAAAGATGCATTCCTCACTCATGGCAGGTGCTGTGATACGAGTAAGAAGGGATCATCTGTCCGTGAAGCAAAACATCCTCTGAATTGGGGTGAAAGACAGATGTAATGTGCCAAAGGAAGGCAACATGGAAATTCAGTTTCCTGCTCTCTGAGGAAGGAGGGTCAACAGCCCAATGGGTTAATGCACCTACTGCAGCCTCCTATGTGTAGCCTGCAGGTGACAAATTCAGTTGATGGTGGGATGCCGATATAGGTTAGCTAGCTATGCAGGGGCGGGTGGTCACCTCACATCGCCTCGAGAAGGTGTCCTGTTTGAATCCCTGTGCAAATATCGTATCAACCTTGACCCGTAAATTACACTTTTTCCCCTCGTTTTTTCCAGTCAGTGTGGGCCAGAGAGACAAGCTTTAGTATGGGTGTTACCAAGGCAGAGTGCAGAAAACAAAGGTGCAACTGTTAGTAGCAATGCTGGTATTGAAGGGGCATTAACTGTTGGCTGATCGCGCAGGGCAATGCTTACCCATTTTCAATTAAAAAAAATAATAATAATTAAAAGTTTGCCCAGGAGGTTCCGGACACTGGATGAGAACTAAGGTCCCCAGCAGTCCAAGACCAAGCACTTATCAGTTGAGCCACTGGTGGTTGTGTTCCTGAGAGCAGCTTTTGGGCGTATATATCTTTCTTCTGCATGTCCCTGGGAGAATACCCATTCAGATTGTGAAACATGTTCCCTGAAGAAAATGAGGATAGAACTTCTGGCACCCCGCTCCACTAAATACCAGTCAACTGCAGTGGCCTAGAGGTTAAGTGCTTGCGTTACAGCGCTGGGGGGGGTCTGGGTTCGAGTCCTGCTTTCGGCACATAAACTGAATAGTTGGGTAATCTCCTTGTACAACTCCTTCTAAAAGGTTCAGTGGGTGTGAAAAGAGTTCTCTGGCAAAGGGAGGGTGGAAGAAAGCAGAGAAGTGGGACGGAGGAGGTGGGGCAGGCCAAAGGGGGAGGCAGAGCTGGATGAAGGGGTCCCTGTGGAGAGGAGGCAGGGCTGGGTGATTGGGGAGGAATCGAGAAGGGCATGGCATAGGTTCCCCTGGTAAAGGGAAGGGGGAAGAAAGCAGAGAGGTGGGACTGTGGAGGAGAGGACTGAATGAAAAAAAAAAATGTGGGTCCATTCCATCCTGCTGCAACTTTTTTCCCTCATTAATGCTCCCTTTCCCCCACATTAGCACCCTGGTTTACACACCCCACCCTCCACAATTCAGGGCCCTCCGCCCCCACCAGGGCTGACTTATTCCCTGTCTCCCCAGGGCCCCCTTTATCCTACATCCCCAGGCCCCTCTAGACCTACCCCCTACTCACCCATCCCCTCCTCGTCTCCACAGGGACCCATTCATCCAACCCAACCTCCCCCTTTAACCTGCGTGCCTCCTTGCTTTCTTCCACCCTCCCTTTACCAGGGAAAGCTTTTCATACCCATCGAACCTTTTAGGAGGAGTGTGGATACCGCAACCATACAAGGACATTACCCACCCAACTATTCAGTTTATGTGCCGAAAGCAGGACTCAAACCCAGGCCCCCCCAGCGCTGTAAAGCAAGCTCTTAACCTCTAAGCCACTGCAGTTAGCTGGTATTAATTGGAGCGGGGGCCAGATGTTCTATCCTCATTTTCTTCTGTGAACATGTTTCACAATGCAAATGGGTATGCTCACAGGGGCTTGCAGAAGAAAGATGCATACGCCCAAAAGCTACTCTGAGAAGCACAGCCACCAGTGGCTCAGCAGGTAAGTGCTTGGTCTTGGAATGCTGGGGCCCTGAGTTCTAATCCAATGTCAGGAACCTCCTGGGCCTGCTTATAACGTATCTTTTTTTGTTTTAATTGAAAATGTGTATGCATTGCCCTGTGCGATCAGCCAACAGTTAATGCCCCTTCAATACCTGCATTGCTACTAACAGTTGCGCCTTTGTTTTCTGCACTCTGGTCTTGGCAACACCAATACAAAAGCTTGTCTCTCTGGCCAAAACTGACTGGAAAAAACAAGGGGAAAAAGTGTAATTTACGGGTCATGGTTGATACGATAGTTGCACAGGGATTCAAACAGGACACCTTCTCGAGGCGCTGTGTGGTGACCACCGGCCCCTACATAGCAAGCAAACCTGTATCAGCATCTCACCAGCAGCTGAATGTGTTGCCTGCAGGCTACACATTGGAGGCTGCAGTTGGTGCGTTAACCCATTGGGCTGTCGGCCCTCCTTCCTCTGAGAGCAGGAAACTGAATTTCCATGTTGCCTTCCTTTGGCACATTAGATCTATCTTTCGCCCCAATTCAGAGGATGTTTTGCTTCGCAGAGAGAGTGGGCATTTACAGATTTTGGGTGGGCCTTGCCCCTCAGGCCCTACCCTGCCTCTGCTCTCACCCCCAGGGTAAAGAGTGGGAAAGGCTCGCTACAGCAAGAGTCTTTCAAATCTTTCACTTTTGAGAGCAGAGTGTTTACATTTAAAAATCATGAACAAGCAGCAATAAGCTAAGCTGGTCAGTTAAATGTTTGCCTTTGTCATTGGGGTGTATTGATATGGGCAGGGCTGTCTTCTGTTCGATTTCTTAATGCTGCTTGTTCATGATTTTTAAATGTAAACACTCTTCTCTCAAAAGTGAAAGATTTGGAAGACTCTTGATGTAGCGAGCCTTTCCCACTCTTTGCCTTGGGGGTGAGAGGGCTGCTTTCTGCCTTTAACTTTCTCAATTTTGGAGTGTCTGGCTCCAACACTGACAATAAGGGCCGAATCCTGGAGGGAAACGGACAGAGGTCTGCGCCCTGCGTCCTCCACGCGTCCCAAACGCTCCCAAACGCGACCACAGCCCTTACGGGCACAGCCCTATGTCCTATGCGGCCCCTCTGGTGCAGCCACCCACACAACTTAGGGTTAGGATCTGTGCGCTTCCACGTAGGCCTGGCCACCTAGGCCCCAGAAAGTGTCACAGCCTGCTTTGTAAACCTTAGTGACGGTGGCTTAGGTGGACATGATCTTGGTGGAATAGAGATGCCTTTTTCCTCCCAGAAGCCACCCCGGGAGCATAGTAAAATGAAGGGGTGTGCCTGCTCAGTGGCCCTCTGTTTAGCCTCGGCCCAAGTAACATTAGTTCTGGGCTCTCCAGGCAAATGTATCCATCCGGGAGAGAGCTAGGAATAGGACGTCTCTTTCTGCAGGCACAGTGGGGAAGACTCAGAGAGCTGCATGCCTGAGACATCTTTCCTTGTCCCTCGCTCATTGTTGTGTTCTCTAACTTCTAACTCTCTGCCAGGCCAGGCCCTGTTTCTTTTACTGCCAACCCCCCTGACCCCTCGTCGTCCACCTACTTCCCGCTCTATTATGCCTTCTCCTTTTTTGCTCTCTTCTATGGCCCTTTGAAAAGGAATGCAGGCCTAGCTAAACCTCATGAAGGAAATCTACCAACCAAAGATGCATTCCTCACTCATGGCAGGTGCTGTGATACGAGTAAGAAGGGATCATCTGTCCGTGAAGCAAAACATCCTCTGAATTGGGGTGAAAGACAGATGTAATGTGCCAAAGGAAGGCAACATGGAAATTCAGTTTCCTGCTCTCTGAGGAAGGAGGGTCAACAGCCCAATGGGTTAATGCACCTACTGCAGCCTCCTATGTGTAGCCTGCAGGTGACAAATTCAGTTGATGGTGGGATGCCGATATAGGTTAGCTAGCTATGCAGGGGCGGGTGGTCACCTCACATCGCCTCGAGAAGGTGTCCTGTTTGAATCCCTGTGCAAATATCGTATCAACCTTGACCCGTAAATTACACTTTTTCCCCTCGTTTTTTCCAGTCAGTGTGGGCCAGAGAGACAAGCTTTAGTATGGGTGTTACCAAGGCAGAGTGCAGAAAACAAAGGTGCAACTGTTAGTAGCAATGCTGGTATTGAAGGGGCATTAACTGTTGGCTGATCGCGCAGGGCAATGCTTACCCATTTTCAATTAAAAAAAATAATAATAATTAAAAGTTTGCCCAGGAGGTTCCGGACACTGGATGAGAACTAAGGTCCCCAGCAGTCCAAGACCAAGCACTTATCAGTTGAGCCACTGGTGGTTGAGTTCCTGAGAGCAGCTTTTGGGCGTATATATCTTTCTTCTGCATGTCCCTGGGAGAATACCCATTCAGATTGTGAAACATGTTCCCTGAAGAAAATGAGGATAGAACTTCTGGCACCCCGCTCCACTAAATACCAGTCAACTGCAGTGGCCTAGAGGTTAAGTGCTTGCGTTACAGCGCTGGGGGGGGTCTGGGTTCGAGTCCTGCTTTCGGCACATAAACTGAATAGTTGGGTAATCTCCTTGTACAACTCCTTCTAAAAGGTTCAGTGGGTGTGAAAAGAGTTCTCTGGCAAAGGGAGGGTGGAAGAAAGCAGAGAAGTGGGACGGAGGAGGTGGGGCAGGCCAAAGGGGGAGGCAGAGCTGGATGAAGGGGTCCCTGTGGAGAGGAGGCAGGGCTGGGTGATTGGGGAGGAATCGAGAAGGGCATGGCATAGGTTCCCCTGGTAAAGGGAAGGGGGAAGAAAGCAGAGAGGTGGGACTGTGGAGGAGAGGACTGAATGAAAAAAAAAAATGTGGGTCCATTCCATCCTGCTGCAACTTTTTTCCCTCATTAATGCTCCCTTTCCCCCACATTAGCACCCTGGTTTACACACCCCACCCTCCACAATTCAGGGCCCTCCGCCCCCACCAGGGCTGACTTATTCCCTGTCTCCCCAGGGCCCCCTTTATCCTACATCCCCAGGCCCCTCTAGACCTACCCCCTACTCACCCATCCCCTCCTCGTCTCCACAGGGACCCATTCATCCAACCCAACCTCCCCCTTTAACCTGCGTGCCTCCTTGCTTTCTTCCACCCTCCCTTTACCAGGGAAAGCTTTTCATACCCATCGAACCTTTTAGGAGGAGTGTGGATACCGCAACCATACAAGGACATTACCCACCCAACTATTCAGTTTATGTGCCGAAAGCAGGACTCAAACCCAGGCCCCCCCAGCGCTGTAAAGCAAGCTCTTAACCTCTAAGCCACTGCAGTTAGCTGGTATTAATTGGAGCGGGGGGCCAGATGTTCTATCCTCATTTTCTTCTGTGAACATGTTTCACAATGCAAATGGGTATGCTCACAGGGGCTTGCAGAAGAAAGATGCATACGCCCAAAAGCTACTCTGAGAAGCACAGCCACCAGTGGCTCAGCAGGTAAGTGCTTGGTCTTGGAATGCTGGGGCCCTGAGTTCTAATCCAATGTCAGGAACCTCCTGGGCCTGCTTATAACGTATCTTTTTTTGTTTTAATTGAAAATGTGTATGCATTGCCCTGTGCGATCAGCCAACAGTTAATGCCCCTTCAATACCTGCATTGCTACTAACAGTTGCGCCTTTGTTTTCTGCACTCTGGTCTTGGCAACACCAATACAAAAGCTTGTCTCTCTGGCCAAAACTGACTGGAAAAAACAAGGGGAAAAAGTGTAATTTACGGGTCATGGTTGATACGATAGTTGCACAGGGATTCAAACAGGACACCTTCTCGAGGCGCTGTGTGGTGACCACCGGCCCCTACATAGCAAGCAAACCTGTATCAGCATCTCACCAGCAGCTGAATGTGTTGCCTGCAGGCTACACATTGGAGGCTGCAGTTGGTGCGTTAACCCATTGGGCTGTCGGCCCTCCTTCCTCTGAGAGCAGGAAACTGAATTTCCATGTTGCCTTCCTTTGGCACATTAGATCTATCTTTCGCCCCAATTCAGAGGATGTTTTGCTTCGCAGAGAGAGTGGGCATTTACAGATTTTGGGTGGGCCTTGCCCCTCAGGCCCTACCCTGCCTCTGCTCTCACCCCCAGGGTAAAGAGTGGGAAAGGCTCGCTACAGCAAGAGTCTTTCAAATCTTTCACTTTTGAGAGCAGAGTGTTTACATTTAAAAATCATGAACAAGCAGCAATAAGCTAAGCTGGTCAGTTAAATGTTTGCCTTTGTCATTGGGGTGTATTGATATGGGCAGGGCTGTCTTCTGTTCGATTTCTTAATGCTGCTTGTTCATGATTTTTAAATGTAAACACTCTTCTCTCAAAAGTGAAAGATTTGGAAGACTCTTGATGTAGCGAGCCTTTCCCACTCTTTGCCTTGGGGGTGAGAGGGCTGCTTTCTGCCTTTAACTTTCTCAATTTTGGAGTGTCTGGCTCCAACACTGACAATAAGGGCCGAATCCTGGAGGGAAACGGACAGAGGTCTGCGCCCTGCGTCCTCCACGCGTCCCAAACGCTCCCAAACGCGACCACAGCCCTTACGGGCACAGCCCTATGTCCTATGCGGCCCCTCTGGTGCAGCCACCCACACAACTTAGGGTTAGGATCTGTGCGCTTCCACGTAGGCCTGGCCACCTAGGCCCCAGAAAGTGTCACAGCCTGCTTTGTAAACCTTAGTGACGGTGGCTTAGGTGGACATGATCTTGGTGGAATAGAGATGCCTTTTTCCTCCCAGAAGCCACCCCGGGAGCATAGTAAAATGAAGGGGTGTGCCTGCTCAGTTGCCCTCTGTTTAGCCTCGGCCCAAGTAACATTAGTTCTGGGCTCTCCAGGCAAATGTATCCATCCGGGAGAGAGCTAGGAATAGGACGTCTCTTTCTGCAGGCACAGTGGGGAAGACTCAGAGAGCTGCATGCCTGAGACATCTTTCCTTGTCCCTCGCTCATTGTTGTGTTCTCTAACTTCTAACTCTCTGCCAGGCCAGGCCCTGTTTCTTTTACTGCCAACCCCCCTGACCCCTCGTCGTCCACCTACTTCCCGCTCTATTATGCCTTCTCCTTTTTTGCTCTCTTCTATGGCCCTTTGAAAAGGAATGCAGGCCTAGCTAAACCTCATGAAGGAAATCTACCAACCAAAGATGCATTCCTCACTCATGGCAGGTGCTGTGATACGAGTAAGAAGGGATCATCTGTCCGTGAAGCAAAACATCCTCTGAATTGGGGTGAAAGACAGATGTAATGTGCCAAAGGAAGGCAACATGGAAATTCAGTTTCCTGCTCTCTGAGGAAGGAGGGTCAACAGCCCAATGGGTTAATGCACCTACTGCAGCCTCCTATGTGTAGCCTGCAGGTGACAAATTCAGTTGATGGTGGGATGCCGATATAGGTTAGCTAGCTATGCAGGGGCGGGTGGTCACCTCACATCGCCTCGAGAAGGTGTCCTGTTTGAATCCCTGTGCAAATATCGTATCAACCTTGACCCGTAAATTACACTTTTTCCCCTCGTTTTTTCCAGTCAGTGTGGGCCAGAGAGACAAGCTTTAGTATGGGTGTTACCAAGGCAGAGTGCAGAAAACAAAGGTGCAACTGTTAGTAGCAATGCTGGTATTGAAGGGGCATTAACTGTTGGCTGATCGCGCAGGGCAATGCTTACCCATTTTCAATTAAAAAAAATAATAATAATTAAAAGTTTGCCCAGGAGGTTCCGGACACTGGATGAGAACTAAGGTCCCCAGCAGTCCAAGACCAAGCACTTATCAGTTGAGCCACTGGTGGTTGTGTTCCTGAGAGCAGCTTTTGGGCGTATATATCTTTCTTCTGCATGTCCCTGGGAGAATACCCATTCAGATTGTGAAACATGTTCCCTGAAGAAAATGAGGATAGAACTTCTGGCACCCCGCTCCACTAAATACCAGTCAACTGCAGTGGCCTAGAGGTTAAGTGCTTGCGTTACAGCGCTGGGGGGGGTCTGGGTTCGAGTCCTGCTTTCGGCACATAAACTGAATAGTTGGGTAATCTCCTTGTACAACTCCTTCTAAAAGGTTCAGTGGGTGTGAAAAGAGTTCTCTGGCAAAGGGAGGGTGGAAGAAAGCAGAGAAGTGGGACGGAGGAGGTGGGGCAGGCCAAAGGGGGAGGCAGAGCTGGATGAAGGGGTCCCTGTGGAGAGGAGGCAGGGCTGGGTGATTGGGGAGGAATCGAGAAGGGCATGGCATAGGTTCCCCTGGTAAAGGGAAGGGGGAAGAAAGCAGAGAGGTGGGACTGTGGAGGAGAGGACTGAATGAAAAAAAAAAATGTGGGTCCATTCCATCCTGCTGCAACTTTTTTCCCTCATTAATGCTCCCTTTCCCCCACATTAGCACCCTGGTTTACACACCCCACCCTCCACAATTCAGGGCCCTCCGCCCCCACCAGGGCTGACTTATTCCCTGTCTCCCCAGGGCCCCCTTTATCCTACATCCCCAGGCCCCTCTAGACCTACCCCCTACTCACCCATCCCCTCCTCGTCTCCACAGGGACCCATTCATCCAACCCAACCTCCCCCTTTAACCTGCGTGCCTCCTTGCTTTCTTCCACCCTCCCTTTACCAGGGAAAGCTTTTCATACCCATCGAACCTTTTAGGAGGAGTGTGGATACCGCAACCATACAAGGACATTACCCACCCAACTATTCAGTTTATGTGCCGAAAGCAGGACTCAAACCCAGGCCCCCCCAGCGCTGTAAAGCAAGCTCTTAACCTCTAAGCCACTGCAGTTAGCTGGTATTAATTGGAGCGGGGGGCCAGATGTTCTATCCTCATTTTCTTCTGTGAACATGTTTCACAATGCAAATGGGTATGCTCACAGGGGCTTGCAGAAGAAAGATGCATACGCCCAAAAGCTACTCTGAGAAGCACAGCCACCAGTGGCTCAGCAGGTAAGTGCTTGGTCTTGGAATGCTGGGGCCCTGAGTTCTAATCCAATGTCAGGAACCTCCTGGGCCTGCTTATAACGTATCTTTTTTTGTTTTAATTGAAAATGTGTATGCATTGCCCTGTGCGATCAGCCAACAGTTAATGCCCCTTCAATACCTGCATTGCTACTAACAGTTGCGCCTTTGTTTTCTGCACTCTGGTCTTGGCAACACCAATACAAAAGCTTGTCTCTCTGGCCAAAACTGACTGGAAAAAACAAGGGGAAAAAGTGTAATTTACGGGTCATGGTTGATACGATAGTTGCACAGGGATTCAAACAGGACACCTTCTCGAGGCGCTGTGTGGTGACCACCGGCCCCTACATAGCAAGCAAACCTGTATCAGCATCTCACCAGCAGCTGAATGTGTTGCCTGCAGGCTACACATTGGAGGCTGCAGTTGGTGCGTTAACCCATTGGGCTGTCGGCCCTCCTTCCTCTGAGAGCAGGAAACTGAATTTCCATGTTGCCTTCCTTTGGCACATTAGATCTATCTTTCGCCCCAATTCAGAGGATGTTTTGCTTCGCAGAGAGAGTGGGCATTTACAGATTTTGGGTGGGCCTTGCCCCTCAGGCCCTACCCTGCCTCTGCTCTCACCCCCAGGGTAAAGAGTGGGAAAGGCTCGCTACAGCAAGAGTCTTTCAAATCTTTCACTTTTGAGAGCAGAGTGTTTACATTTAAAAATCATGAACAAGCAGCAATAAGCTAAGCTGGTCAGTTAAATGTTTGCCTTTGTCATTGGGGTGTATTGATATGGGCAGGGCTGTCTTCTGTTCGATTTCTTAATGCTGCTTGTTCATGATTTTTAAATGTAAACACTCTTCTCTCAAAAGTGAAAGATTTGGAAGACTCTTGATGTAGCGAGCCTTTCCCACTCTTTGCCTTGGGGGTGAGAGGGCTGCTTTCTGCCTTTAACTTTCTCAATTTTGGAGTGTCTGGCTCCAACACTGACAATAAGGGCCGAATCCTGGAGGGAAAAGGACAGAGGTCTGCGCCCTGCGTCCTCCACGCGTCCCAAACGCTCCCAAACGCGACCACAGCCCTTACGGGCACAGCCCTATGTCCTATGCGGCCCCTCTGGTGCAGCCACCCACACAACTTAGGGTTAGGATCTGTGCGCTTCCACGTAGGCCTGGCCACCTAGGCCCCAGAAAGTGTCACAGCCTGCTTTGTAAACCTTAGTGACGGTGGCTTAGGTGGACATGATCTTGGTGGAATAGAGATGCCTTTTTCCTCCCAGAAGCCACCCCGGGAGCATAGTAAAATGAAGGGGTGTGCCTGCTCAGTTGCCCTCTGTTTAGCCTCGGCCCAAGTAACATTAGTTCTGGGCTCTCCAGGCAAATGTATCCATCCGGGAGAGAGCTAGGAATAGGACGTCTCTTTCTGCAGGCACAGTGGGGAAGACTCAGAGAGCTGCATGCCTGAGACATCTTTCCTTGTCCCTCGCTCATTGTTGTGTTCTCTAACTTCTAACTCTCTGCCAGGCCAGGCCCTGTTTCTTTTACTGCCAACCCCCCTGACCCCTCGTCGTCCACCTACTTCCCGCTCTATTATGCCTTCTCCTTTTTTGCTCTCTTCTATGGCCCTTTGAAAAGGAATGCAGGCCTAGCTAAACCTCATGAAGGAAATCTACCAACCAAAGATGCATTCCTCACTCATGGCAGGTGCTGTGATACGAGTAAGAAGGGATCATCTGTCCGTGAAGCAAAACATCCTCTGAATTGGGGTGAAAGACAGATGTAATGTGCCAAAGGAAGGCAACATGGAAATTCAGTTTCCTGCTCTCTGAGGAAGGAGGGTCAACAGCCCAATGGGTTAATGCACCTACTGCAGCCTCCTATGTGTAGCCTGCAGGTGACAAATTCAGTTGATGGTGGGATGCCGATATAGGTTAGCTAGCTATGCAGGGGCGGGTGGTCACCTCACATCGCCTCGAGAAGGTGTCCTGTTTGAATCCCTGTGCAAATATCGTATCAACCTTGACCCGTAAATTACACTTTTTCCCCTCGTTTTTTCCAGTCAGTGTGGGCCAGAGAGACAAGCTTTAGTATGGGTGTTACCAAGGCAGAGTGCAGAAAACAAAGGTGCAACTGTTAGTAGCAATGCTGGTATTGAAGGGGCATTAACTGTTGGCTGATCGCGCAGGGCAATGCTTACCCATTTTCAATTAAAAAAAATAATAATAATTAAAAGTTTGCCCAGGAGGTTCCGGACACTGGATGAGAACTAAGGTCCCCAGCAGTCCAAGACCAAGCACTTATCAGTTGAGCCACTGGTGGTTGTGTTCCTGAGAGCAGCTTTTGGGCGTATATATCTTTCTTCTGCATGTCCCTGGGAGAATACCCATTCAGATTGTGAAACATGTTCCCTGAAGAAAATGAGGATAGAACTTCTGGCACCCCGCTCCACTAAATACCAGTCAACTGCAGTGGCCTAGAGGTTAAGTGCTTGCGTTACAGCGCTGGGGGGGGTCTGGGTTCGAGTCCTGCTTTCGGCACATAAACTGAATAGTTGGGTAATCTCCTTGTACAACTCCTTCTTAAAGGTTCAGTGGGTGTGAAAAGAGTTCTCTGGCAAAGGGAGGGTGGAAGAAAGCAGAGAAGTGGGACGGAGGAGGTGGGGCAGGCCAAAGGGGGAGGCAGAGCTGGATGAAGGGGTCCCTGTGGAGAGGAGGCAGGGCTGGGTGATTGGGGAGGAATCGAGAAGGGCATGGCATAGGTTCCCCTGGTAAAGGGAAGGGGGAAGAAAGCAGAGAGGTGGGACTGTGGAGGAGAGGACTGAATGAAAAAAAAAAATGTGGGTCCATTCCATCCTGCTGCAACTTTTTTCCCTCATTAATGCTCCCTTTCCCCCACATTAGCACCCTGGTTTACACACCCCACCCTCCACAATTCAGGGCCCTCCGCCCCCACCAGGGCCGACTTATTCCCTGTCTCCCCAGGGCCCCCTTTATCCTACATCCCCAGGCCCCTCTAGACCTACCCCCTACTCACCCATCCCCTCCTCGTCTCCACAGGGACCCATTCATCCAACCCAACCTCCCCCTTTAACCTGCGTGCCTCCTTGCTTTCTTCCACCCTCCCTTTACCAGGGAAAGCTTTTCATACCCATCGAACCTTTTAGGAGGAGTGTGGATACCGCAACCATACAAGGACATTACCCACCCAACTATTCAGTTTATGTGCCGAAAGCAGGACTCAAACCCAGGCCCCCCCAGCGCTGTAAAGCAAGCTCTTAACCTCTAAGCCACTGCAGTTAGCTGGTATTAATTGGAGCGGGGGGCCAGATGTTCTATCCTCATTTTCTTCTGTGAACATGTTTCACAATGCAAATGGGTATGCTCACAGGGGCTTGCAGAAGAAAGATGCATACGCCCAAAAGCTACTCTGAGAAGCACAGCCACCAGTGGCTCAGCAGGTAAGTGCTTGGTCTTGGAATGCTGGGGCCCTGAGTTCTAATCCAATGTCAGGAACCTCCTGGGCCTGCTTATAACGTATCTTTTTTTGTTTTAATTGAAAATGTGTATGCATTGCCCTGTGCGATCAGCCAACAGTTAATGCCCCTTCAATACCTGCATTGCTACTAACAGTTGCGCCTTTGTTTTCTGCACTCTGGTCTTGGCAACACCAATACAAAAGCTTGTCTCTCTGGCCAAAACTGACTGGAAAAAACAAGGGGAAAAAGTGTAATTTACGGGTCATGGTTGATACGATAGTTGCACAGGGATTCAAACAGGACACCTTCTCGAGGCGCTGTGTGGTGACCACCGGCCCCTACATAGCAAGCAAACCTGTATCAGCATCTCACCAGCAGCTGAATGTGTTGCCTGCAGGCTACACATTGGAGGCTGCAGTTGGTGCGTTAACCCATTGGGCTGTCGGCCCTCCTTCCTCTGAGAGCAGGAAACTGAATTTCCATGTTGCCTTCCTTTGGCACATTAGATCTATCTTTCGCCCCAATTCAGAGGATGTTTTGCTTCGCAGAGAGAGTGGGCATTTACAGATTTTGGGTGGGCCTTGCCCCTCAGGCCCTACCCTGCCTCTGCTCTCACCCCCAGGGTAAAGAGTGGGAAAGGCTCGCTACAGCAAGAGTCTTTCAAATCTTTCACTTTTGAGAGCAGAGTGTTTACATTTAAAAATCATGAACAAGCAGCAATAAGCTAAGCTGGTCAGTTAAATGTTTGCCTTTGTCATTGGGGTGTATTGATATGGGCAGGGCTGTCTTCTGTTCGATTTCTTAATGCTGCTTGTTCATGATTTTTAAATGTAAACACTCTTCTCTCAAAAGTGAAAGATTTGGAAGACTCTTGATGTAGCGAGCCTTTCCCACTCTTTGCCTTGGGGGTGAGAGGGCTGCTTTCTGCCTTTAACTTTCTCAATTTTGGAGTGTCTGGCTCCAACACTGACAATAAGGGCCGAATCCTGGAGGGAAACGGACAGAGGTCTGCGCCCTGCGTCCTCCACGCGTCCCAAACGCTCCCAAACGCGACCACAGCCCTTACGGGCACAGCCCTATGTCCTATGCGGCCCCTCTGGTGCAGCCACCCACACAACTTAGGGTTAGGATCTGTGCGCTTCCACGTAGGCCTGGCCACCTAGGCCCCAGAAAGTGTCACAGCCTGCTTTGTAAACCTTAGTGACGGTGGCTTAGGTGGACATGATCTTGGTGGAATAGAGATGCCTTTTTCCTCCCAGAAGCCACCCCGGGAGCATAGTAAAATGAAGGGGTGTGCCTGCTCAGTTGCCCTCTGTTTAGCCTCGGCCCAAGTAACATTAGTTCTGGGCTCTCCAGGCAAATGTATCCATCCGGGAGAGAGCTAGGAATAGGACGTCTCTTTCTGCAGGCACAGTGGGGAAGACTCAGAGAGCTGCATGCCTGAGACATCTTTCCTTGTCCCTCGCTCATTGTTGTGTTCTCTAACTTCTAACTCTCTGCCAGGCCAGGCCCTGTTTCTTTTACTGCCAACCCCCCTGACCCCTCGTCGTCCACCTACTTCCCGCTCTATTATGCCTTCTCCTTTTTTGCTCTCTTCTATGGCCCTTTGAAAAGGAATGCAGGCCTAGCTAAACCTCATGAAGGAAATCTACCAACCAAAGATGCATTCCTCACTCATGGCAGGTGCTGTGATACGAGTAAGAAGGGATCATCTGTCCGTGAAGCAAAACATCCTCTGAATTGGGGTGAAAGACAGATGTAATGTGCCAAAGGAAGGCAACATGGAAATTCAGTTTCCTGCTCTCTGAGGAAGGAGGGTCAACAGCCCAATGGGTTAATGCACCTACTGCAGCCTCCTATGTGTAGCCTGCAGGTGACAAATTCAGTTGATGGTGGGATGCCGATATAGGTTAGCTAGCTATGCAGGGGCGGGTGGTCACCTCACATCGCCTCGAGAAGGTGTCCTGTTTGAATCCCTGTGCAAATATCGTATCAACCTTGACCCGTAAATTACACTTTTTCCCCTCGTTTTTTCCAGTCAGTGTGGGCCAGAGAGACAAGCTTTAGTATGGGTGTTACCAAGGCAGAGTGCAGAAAACAAAGGTGCAACTGTTAGTAGCAATGCTGGTATTGAAGGGGCATTAACTGTTGGCTGATCGCGCAGGGCAATGCTTACCCATTTTCAATTAAAAAAAATAATAATAATTAAAAGTTTGCCCAGGAGGTTCCGGACACTGGATGAGAACTAAGGTCCCCAGCAGTCCAAGACCAAGCACTTATCAGTTGAGCCACTGGTGGTTGTGTTCCTGAGAGCAGCTTTTGGGCGTATATATCTTTCTTCTGCATGTCCCTGGGAGAATACCCATTCAGATTGTGAAACATGTTCCCTGAAGAAAATGAGGATAGAACTTCTGGCACCCCGCTCCACTAAATACCAGTCAACTGCAGTGGCCTAGAGGTTAAGTGCTTGCGTTACAGCGCTGGGGGGGGTCTGGGTTCGAGTCCTGCTTTCGGCACATAAACTGAATAGTTGGGTAATCTCCTTGTACAACTCCTTCTAAAAGGTTCAGTGGGTGTGAAAAGAGTTCTCTGGCAAAGGGAGGGTGGAAGAAAGCAGAGAAGTGGGACGGAGGAGGTGGGGCAGGCCAAAGGGGGAGGCAGAGCTGGATGAAGGGGTCCCTGTGGAGAGGAGGCAGGGCTGGGTGATTGGGGAGGAATCGAGAAGGGCATGGCATAGGTTCCCCTGGTAAAGGGAAGGGGGAAGAAAGCAGAGAGGTGGGACTGTGGAGGAGAGGACTGAATGAAAAAAAAAAAATGTGGGTCCATTCCATCCTGCTGCAACTTTTTTCCCTCATTAATGCTCCCTTTCCCCCACATTAGCACCCTGGTTTACACACCCCACCCTCCACAATTCAGGGCCCTCCGCCCCCACCAGGGCTGACTTATTCCCTGTCTCCCCAGGGCCCCCTTTATCCTACATCCCCAGGCCCCTCTAGACCTACCCCCTACTCACCCATCCCCTCCTCGTCTCCACAGGGACCCATTCATCCAACCCAACCTCCCCCTTTAACCTGCGTGCCTCCTTGCTTTCTTCCACCCTCCCTTTACCAGGGAAAGCTTTTCATACCCATCGAACCTTTTAGGAGGAGTGTGGATACCGCAACCATACAAGGACATTACCCACCCAACTATTCAGTTTATGTGCCGAAAGCAGGACTCAAACCCAGGCCCCCCCAGCGCTGTAAAGCAAGCTCTTAACCTCTAAGCCACTGCAGTTAGCTGGTATTAATTGGAGCGGGGGGCCAGATGTTCTATCCTCATTTTCTTCTGTGAACATGTTTCACAATGCAAATGGGTATGCTCACAGGGGCTTGCAGAAGAAAGATGCATACGCCCAAAAGCTACTCTGAGAAGCACAGCCACCAGTGGCTCAGCAGGTAAGTGCTTGGTCTTGGAATGCTGGGGCCCTGAGTTCTAATCCAATGTCAGGAACCTCCTGGGCCTGCTTATAACGTATCTTTTTTTGTTTTAATTGAAAATGTGTATGCATTGCCCTGTGCGATCAGCCAACAGTTAATGCCCCTTCAATACCTGCATTGCTACTAACAGTTGCGCCTTTGTTTTCTGCACTCTGGTCTTGGCAACACCAATACAAAAGCTTGTCTCTCTGGCCAAAACTGACTGGAAAAAACAAGGGGAAAAAGTGTAATTTACGGGTCATGGTTGATACGATAGTTGCACAGGGATTCAAACAGGACACCTTCTCGAGGCGCTGTGTGGTGACCACCGGCCCCTACATAGCAAGCAAACCTGTATCAGCATCTCACCAGCAGCTGAATGTGTTGCCTGCAGGCTACACATTGGAGGCTGCAGTTGGTGCGTTAACCCATTGGGCTGTCGGCCCTCCTTCCTCTGAGAGCAGGAAACTGAATTTCCATGTTGCCTTCCTTTGGCACATTAGATCTATCTTTCGCCCCAATTCAGAGGATGTTTTGCTTCGCAGAGAGAGTGGGCATTTACAGATTTTGGGTGGGCCTTGCCCCTCAGGCCCTACCCTGCCTCTGCTCTCACCCCCAGGGTAAAGAGTGGGAAAGGCTCGCTACAGCAAGAGTCTTTCAAATCTTTCACTTTTGAGAGCAGAGTGTTTACATTTAAAAATCATGAACAAGCAGCAATAAGCTAAGCTGGTCAGTTAAATGTTTGCCTTTGTCATTGGGGTGTATTGATATGGGCAGGGCTGTCTTCTGTTCGATTTCTTAATGCTGCTTGTTCATGATTTTTAAATGTAAACACTCTTCTCTCAAAAGTGAAAGATTTGGAAGACTCTTGATGTAGCGAGCCTTTCCCACTCTTTGCCTTGGGGGTGAGAGGGCTGCTTTCTGCCTTTAACTTTCTCAATTTTGGAGTGTCTGGCTCCAACACTGACAATAAGGGCCGAATCCTGGAGGGAAACGGACAGAGGTCTGCGCCCTGCGTCCTCCACGCGTCCCAAACGCTCCCAAACGCGACCACAGCCCTTACGGGCACAGCCCTATGTCCTATGCGGCCCCTCTGGTGCAGCCACCCACACAACTTAGGGTTAGGATCTGTGCGCTTCCACGTAGGCCTGGCCACCTAGGCCCCAGAAAGTGTCACAGCCTGCTTTGTAAACCTTAGTGACGGTGGCTTAGGTGGACATGATCTTGGTGGAATAGAGATGCCTTTTTCCTCCCAGAAGCCACCCCGGGAGCATAGTAAAATGAAGGGGTGTGCCTGCTCAGTTGCCCTCTGTTTAGCCTCGGCCCAAGTAACATTAGTTCTGGGCTCTCCAGGCAAATGTATCCATCCGGGAGAGAGCTAGGAATAGGACGTCTCTTTCTGCAGGCACAGTGGGGAAGACTCAGAGAGCTGCATGCCTGAGACATCTTTCCTTGTCCCTCGCTCATTGTTGTGTTCTCTAACTTCTAACTCTCTGCCAGGCCAGGCCCTGTTTCTTTTACTGCCAACCCCCCTGACCCCTCGTCGTCCACCTACTTCCCGCTCTATTATGCCTTCTCCTTTTTTGCTCTCTTCTATGGCCCTTTGAAAAGGAATGCAGGCCTAGCTAAACCTCATGAAGGAAATCTACCAACCAAAGATGCATTCCTCACTCATGGCAGGTGCTGTGATACGAGTAAGAAGGGATCATCTGTCCGTGAAGCAAAACATCCTCTGAATTGGGGTGAAAGACAGATGTAATGTGCCAAAGGAAGGCAACATGGAAATTCAGTTTCCTGCTCTCTGAGGAAGGAGGGTCAACAGCCCAATGGGTTAATGCACCTACTGCAGCCTCCTATGTGTAGCCTGCAGGTGACAAATTCAGTTGATGGTGGGATGCCGATATAGGTTAGCTAGCTATGCAGGGGCGGGTGGTCACCTCACATCGCCTCGAGAAGGTGTCCTGTTTGAATCCCTGTGCAAATATCGTATCAACCTTGACCCGTAAATTACACTTTTTCCCCTCGTTTTTTCCAGTCAGTGTGGGCCAGAGAGACAAGCTTTAGTATGGGTGTTACCAAGGCAGAGTGCAGAAAACAAAGGTGCAACTGTTAGTAGCAATGCTGGTATTGAAGGGGCATTAACTGTTGGCTGATCGCGCAGGGCAATGCTTACCCATTTTCAATTAAAAAAAATAATAATAATTAAAAGTTTGCCCAGGAGGTTCCGGACACTGGATGAGAACTAAGGTCCCCAGCAGTCCAAGACCAAGCACTTATCAGTTGAGCCACTGGTGGTTGTGTTCCTGAGAGCAGCTTTTGGGCGTATATATCTTTCTTCTGCATGTCCCTGGGAGAATACCCATTCAGATTGTGAAACATGTTCCCTGAAGAAAATGAGGATAGAACTTCTGGCACCCCGCTCCACTAAATACCAGTCAACTGCAGTGGCCTAGAGGTTAAGTGCTTGCGTTACAGCGCTGGGGGGGGTCTGGGTTCGAGTCCTGCTTTCGGCACATAAACTGAATAGTTGGGTAATCTCCTTGTACAACTCCTTCTAAAAGGTTCAGTGGGTGTGAAAAGAGTTCTCTGGCAAAGGGAGGGTGGAAGAAAGCAGAGAAGTGGGACGGAGGAGGTGGGGCAGGCCAAAGGGGGAGGCAGAGCTGGATGAAGGGGTCCCTGTGGAGAGGAGGCAGGGCTGGGTGATTGGGGAGGAATCGAGAAGGGCATGGCATAGGTTCCCCTGGTAAAGGGAAGGGGGAAGAAAGCAGAGAGGTGGGACTGTGGAGGAGAGGACTGAATGAAAAAAAAAAATGTGGGTCCATTCCATCCTGCTGCAACTTTTTTCCCTCATTAATGCTCCCTTTCCCCCACATTAGCACCCTGGTTTACACACCCCACCCTCCACAATTCAGGGCCCTCCGCCCCCACCAGGGCTGACTTATTCCCTGTCTCCCCAGGGCCCCCTTTATCCTACATCCCCAGGCCCCTCTAGACCTACCCCCTACTCACCCATCCCCTCCTCGTCTCCACAGGGACCCATTCATCCAACCCAACCTCCCCCTTTAACCTGCGTGCCTCCTTGCTTTCTTCCACCCTCCCTTTACCAGGGAAAGCTTTTCATACCCATCGAACCTTTTAGGAGGAGTGTGGATACCGCAACCATACAAGGACATTACCCACCCAACTATTCAGTTTATGTGCCGAAAGCAGGACTCAAACCCAGGCCCCCCAGCGCTGTAAAGCAAGCTCTTAACCTCTAAGCCACTGCAGTTAGCTGGTATTAATTGGAGCGGGGGGCCAGATGTTCTATCCTCATTTTCTTCTGTGAACATGTTTCACAATGCAAATGGGTATGCTCACAGGGGCTTGCAGAAGAAAGATGCATACGCCCAAAAGCTACTCTGAGAAGCACAGCCACCAGTGGCTCAGCAGGTAAGTGCTTGGTCTTGGAATGCTGGGGCCCTGAGTTCTAATCCAATGTCAGGAACCTCCTGGGCCTGCTTATAACGTATCTTTTTTTGTTTTAATTGAAAATGTGTATGCATTGCCCTGTGCGATCAGCCAACAGTTAATGCCCCTTCAATACCTGCATTGCTACTAACAGTTGCGCCTTTGTTTTCTGCACTCTGGTCTTGGCAACACCAATACAAAAGCTTGTCTCTCTGGCCAAAACTGACTGGAAAAAACAAGGGGAAAAAGTGTAATTTACGGGTCATGGTTGATACGATAGTTGCACAGGGATTCAAACAGGACACCTTCTCGAGGCGCTGTGTGGTGACCACCGGCCCCTACATAGCAAGCAAACCTGTATCAGCATCTCACCAGCAGCTGAATGTGTTGCCTGCAGGCTACACATTGGAGGCTGCAGTTGGTGCGTTAACCCATTGGGCTGTCGGCCCTCCTTCCTCTGAGAGCAGGAAACTGAATTTCCATGTTGCCTTCCTTTGGCACATTAGATCTATCTTTCGCCCCAATTCAGAGGATGTTTTGCTTCGCAGAGAGAGTGGGCATTTACAGATTTTGGGTGGGCCTTGCCCCTCAGGCCCTACCCTGCCTCTGCTCTCACCCCCAGGGTAAAGAGTGGGAAAGGCTCGCTACAGCAAGAGTCTTTCAAATCTTTCACTTTTGAGAGCAGAGTGTTTACATTTAAAAATCATGAACAAGCAGCAATAAGCTAAGCTGGTCAGTTAAATGTTTGCCTTTGTCATTGGGGTGTATTGATATGGGCAGGGCTGTCTTCTGTTCGATTTCTTAATGCTGCTTGTTCATGATTTTTAAATGTAAACACTCTTCTCTCAAAAGTGAAAGATTTGGAAGACTCTTGATGTAGCGAGCCTTTCCCACTCTTTGCCTTGGGGGTGAGAGGGCTGCTTTCTGCCTTTAACTTTCTCAATTTTGGAGTGTCTGGCTCCAACACTGACAATAAGGGCCGAATCCTGGAGGGAAACGGACAGAGGTCTGCGCCCTGCGTCCTCCACGCGTCCCAAACGCTCCCAAACGCGACCACAGCCCTTACGGGCACAGCCCTATGTCCTATGCGGCCCCTCTGGTGCAGCCACCCACACAACTTAGGGTTAGGATCTGTGCGCTTCCACGTAGGCCTGGCCACCTAGGCCCCAGAAAGTGTCACAGCCTGCTTTGTAAACCTTAGTGACGGTGGCTTAGGTGGACATGATCTTGGTGGAATAGAGATGCCTTTTTCCTCCCAGAAGCCACCCCGGGAGCATAGTAAAATGAAGGGGTGTGCCTGCTCAGTTGCCCTCTGTTTAGCCTCGGCCCAAGTAACATTAGTTCTGGGCTCTCCAGGCAAATGTATCCATCCGGGAGAGAGCTAGGAATAGGACGTCTCTTTCTGCAGGCACAGTGGGGAAGACTCAGAGAGCTGCATGCCTGAGACATCTTTCCTTGTCCCTCGCTCATTGTTGTGTTCTCTAACTTCTAACTCTCTGCCAGGCCAGGCCCTGTTTCTTTTACTGCCAACCCCCCTGACCCCTCGTCGTCCACCTACTTCCCGCTCTATTATGCCTTCTCCTTTTTTGCTCTCTTCTATGGCCCTTTGAAAAGGAATGCAGGCCTAGCTAAACCTCATGAAGGAAATCTACCAACCAAAGATGCATTCCTCACTCATGGCAGGTGCTGTGATACGAGTAAGAAGGGATCATCTGTCCGTGAAGCAAAACATCCTCTGAATTGGGGTGAAAGACAGATGTAATGTGCCAAAGGAAGGCAACATGGAAATTCAGTTTCCTGCTCTCTGAGGAAGGAGGGTCAACAGCCCAATGGGTTAATGCACCTACTGCAGCCTCCTATGTGTAGCCTGCAGGTGACAAATTCAGTTGATGGTGGGATGCCGATATAGGTTAGCTAGCTATGCAGGGGCGGGTGGTCACCTCACATCGCCTCGAGAAGGTGTCCTGTTTGAATCCCTGTGCAAATATCGTATCAACCTTGACCCGTAAATTACACTTTTTCCCCTCGTTTTTTCCAGTCAGTGTGGGCCAGAGAGACAAGCTTTAGTATGGGTGTTACCAAGGCAGAGTGCAGAAAACAAAGGTGCAACTGTTAGTAGCAATGCTGGTATTGAAGGGGCATTAACTGTTGGCTGATCGCGCAGGGCAATGCTTACCCATTTTCAATTAAAAAAAATAATAATAATTAAAAGTTTGCCCAGGAGGTTCCGGACACTGGATGAGAACTAAGGTCCCCAGCAGTCCAAGACCAAGCACTTATCAGTTGAGCCACTGGTGGTTGTGTTCCTGAGAGCAGCTTTTGGGCGTATATATCTTTCTTCTGCATGTCCCTGGGAGAATACCCATTCAGATTGTGAAACATGTTCCCTGAAGAAAATGAGGATAGAACTTCTGGCACCCCGCTCCACTAAATACCAGTCAACTGCAGTGGCCTAGAGGTTAAGTGCTTGCGTTACAGCGCTGGGGGGGGTCTGGGTTCGAGTCCTGCTTTCGGCACATAAACTGAATAGTTGGGTAATCTCCTTGTACAACTCCTTCTAAAAGGTTCAGTGGGTGTGAAAAGAGTTCTCTGGCAAAGGGAGGGTGGAAGAAAGCAGAGAAGTGGGACGGAGGAGGTGGGGCAGGCCAAAGGGGGAGGCAGAGCTGGATGAAGGGGTCCCTGTGGAGAGGAGGCAGGGCTGGGTGATTGGGGAGGAATCGAGAAGGGCATGGCATAGGTTCCCCTGGTAAAGGGAAGGGGGAAGAAAGCAGAGAGGTGGGACTGTGGAGGAGAGGACTGAATGAAAAAAAAAAATGTGGGTCCATTCCATCCTGCTGCAACTTTTTTCCCTCATTAATGCTCCCTTTCCCCCACATTAGCACCCTGGTTTACACACCCCACCCTCCACAATTCAGGGCCCTCCGCCCCCACCAGGGCTGACTTATTCCCTGTCTCCCCAGGGCCCCCTTTATCCTACATCCCCAGGCCCCTCTAGACCTACCCCCTACTCACCCATCCCCTCCTCGTCTCCACAGGGACCCATTCATCCAACCCAACCTCCCCCTTTAACCTGCGTGCCTCCTTGCTTTCTTCCACCCTCCCTTTACCAGGGAAAGCTTTTCATACCCATCGAACCTTTTAGGAGGAGTGTGGATACCGCAACCATACAAGGACATTACCCACCCAACTATTCAGTTTATGTGCCGAAAGCAGGACTCAAACCCAGGCCCCCCAGCGCTGTAAAGCAAGCTCTTAACCTCTAAGCCACTGCAGTTAGCTGGTATTAATTGGAGCGGGGGGCCAGATGTTCTATCCTCATTTTCTTCTGTGAACATGTTTCACAATGCAAATGGGTATGCTCACAGGGGCTTGCAGAAGAAAGATGCATACGCCCAAAAGCTACTCTGAGAAGCACAGCCACCAGTGGCTCAGCAGGTAAGTGCTTGGTCTTGGAATGCTGGGGCCCTGAGTTCTAATCCAATGTCAGGAACCTCCTGGGCCTGCTTATAACGTATCTTTTTTTGTTTTAATTGAAAATGTGTATGCATTGCCCTGTGCGATCAGCCAACAGTTAATGCCCCTTCAATACCTGCATTGCTACTAACAGTTGCGCCTTTGTTTTCTGCACTCTGGTCTTGGCAACACCAATACAAAAGCTTGTCTCTCTGGCCAAAACTGACTGGAAAAAACAAGGGGAAAAAGTGTAATTTACGGGTCATGGTTGATACGATAGTTGCACAGGGATTCAAACAGGACACCTTCTCGAGGCGCTGTGTGGTGACCACCGGCCCCTACATAGCAAGCAAACCTGTATCAGCATCTCACCAGCAGCTGAATGTGTTGCCTGCAGGCTACACATTGGAGGCTGCAGTTGGTGCGTTAACCCATTGGGCTGTCGGCCCTCCTTCCTCTGAGAGCAGGAAACTGAATTTCCATGTTGCCTTCCTTTGGCACATTAGATCTATCTTTCGCCCCAATTCAGAGGATGTTTTGCTTCGCAGAGAGAGTGGGCATTTACAGATTTTGGGTGGGCCTTGCCCCTCAGGCCCTACCCTGCCTCTGCTCTCACCCCCAGGGTAAAGAGTGGGAAAGGCTCGCTACAGCAAGAGTCTTTCAAATCTTTCACTTTTGAGAGCAGAGTGTTTACATTTAAAAATCATGAACAAGCAGCAATAAGCTAAGCTGGTCAGTTAAATGTTTGCCTTTGTCATTGGGGTGTATTGATATGGGCAGGGCTGTCTTCTGTTCGATTTCTTAATGCTGCTTGTTCATGATTTTTAAATGTAAACACTCTTCTCTCAAAAGTGAAAGATTTGGAAGACTCTTGATGTAGCGAGCCTTTCCCACTCTTTGCCTTGGGGGTGAGAGGGCTGCTTTCTGCCTTTAACTTTCTCAATTTTGGAGTGTCTGGCTCCAACACTGACAATAAGGGCCGAATCCTGGAGGGAAACGGACAGAGGTCTGCGCCCTGCGTCCTCCACGCGTCCCAAACGCTCCCAAACGCGACCACAGCCCTTACGGGCACAGCCCTATGTCCTATGCGGCCCCTCTGGTGCAGCCACCCACACAACTTAGGGTTAGGATCTGTGCGCTTCCACGTAGGCCTGGCCACCTAGGCCCCAGAAAGTGTCACAGCCTGCTTTGTAAACCTTAGTGACGGTGGCTTAGGTGGACATGATCTTGGTGGAATAGAGATGCCTTTTTCCTCCCAGAAGCCACCCCGGGAGCATAGTAAAATGAAGGGGTGTGCCTGCTCAGTTGCCCTCTGTTTAGCCTCGGCCCAAGTAACATTAGTTCTGGGCTCTCCAGGCAAATGTATCCATCCGGGAGAGAGCTAGGAATAGGACGTCTCTTTCTGCAGGCACAGTGGGGAAGACTCAGAGAGCTGCATGCCTGAGACATCTTTCCTTGTCCCTCGCTCATTGTTGTGTTCTCTAACTTCTAACTCTCTGCCAGGCCAGGCCCTGTTTCTTTTACTGCCAACCCCCCTGACCCCTCGTCGTCCACCTACTTCCCGCTCTATTATGCCTTCTCCTTTTTTGCTCTCTTCTATGGCCCTTTGAAAAGGAATGCAGGCCTAGCTAAACCTCATGAAGGAAATCTACCAACCAAAGATGCATTCCTCACTCATGGCAGGTGCTGTGATACGAGTAAGAAGGGATCATCTGTCCGTGAAGCAAAACATCCTCTGAATTGGGGTGAAAGACAGATGTAATGTGCCAAAGGAAGGCAACATGGAAATTCAGTTTCCTGCTCTCTGAGGAAGGAGGGTCAACAGCCCAATGGGTTAATGCACCTACTGCAGCCTCCTATGTGTAGCCTGCAGGTGACAAATTCAGTTGATGGTGGGATGCCGATATAGGTTAGCTAGCTATGCAGGGGCGGGTGGTCACCTCACATCGCCTCGAGAAGGTGTCCTGTTTGAATCCCTGTGCAAATATCGTATCAACCTTGACCCGTAAATTACACTTTTTCCCCTCGTTTTTTCCAGTCAGTGTGGGCCAGAGAGACAAGCTTTAGTATGGGTGTTACCAAGGCAGAGTGCAGAAAACAAAGGTGCAACTGTTAGTAGCAATGCTGGTATTGAAGGGGCATTAACTGTTGGCTGATCGCGCAGGGCAATGCTTACCCATTTTCAATTAAAAAAAATAATAATAATTAAAAGTTTGCCCAGGAGGTTCCGGACACTGGATGAGAACTAAGGTCCCCAGCAGTCCAAGACCAAGCACTTATCAGTTGAGCCACTGGTGGTTGTGTTCCTGAGAGCAGCTTTTGGGCGTATATATCTTTCTTCTGCATGTCCCTGGGAGAATACCCATTCAGATTGTGAAACATGTTCCCTGAAGAAAATGAGGATAGAACTTCTGGCACCCCGCTCCACTAAATACCAGTCAACTGCAGTGGCCTAGAGGTTAAGTGCTTGCGTTACAGCGCTGGGGGGGGTCTGGGTTCGAGTCCTGCTTTCGGCACATAAACTGAATAGTTGGGTAATCTCCTTGTACAACTCCTTCTAAAAGGTTCAGTGGGTGTGAAAAGAGTTCTCTGGCAAAGGGAGGGTGGAAGAAAGCAGAGAAGTGGGACGGAGGAGGTGGGGCAGGCCAAAGGGGGAGGCAGAGCTGGATGAAGGGGTCCCTGTGGAGAGGAGGCAGGGCTGGGTGATTGGGGAGGAATCGAGAAGGGCATGGCATAGGTTCCCCTGGTAAAGGGAAGGGGGAAGAAAGCAGAGAGGTGGGACTGTGGAGGAGAGGACTGAATGAAAAAAAAAAATGTGGGTCCATTCCATCCTGCTGCAACTTTTTTCCCTCATTAATGCTCCCTTTCCCCCACATTAGCACCCTGGTTTACACACCCCACCCTCCACAATTCAGGGCCCTCCGCCCCCACCAGGGCTGACTTATTCCCTGTCTCCCCAGGGCCCCCTTTATCCTACATCCCCAGGCCCCTCTAGACCTACCCCCTACTCACCCATCCCCTCCTCGTCTCCACAGGGACCCATTCATCCAACCCAACCTCCCCCTTTAACCTGCGTGCCTCCTTGCTTTCTTCCACCCTCCCTTTACCAGGGAAAGCTTTTCATACCCATCGAACCTTTTAGGAGGAGTGTGGATACCGCAACCATACAAGGACATTACCCACCCAACTATTCAGTTTATGTGCCGAAAGCAGGACTCAAACCCAGGCCCCCCC
Organism: Ambystoma mexicanum; assembly: GCF_040938575.1. Taxonomy (NCBI): domain Eukaryota; kingdom Metazoa; phylum Chordata; class Amphibia; order Caudata; family Ambystomatidae; genus Ambystoma; species Ambystoma mexicanum. The sequence goes on from NC_090937.1 coordinate 184,292,576, forward strand.
AGCGCTGTAAAGCAAGCTCTTAACCTCTAAGCCACTGCAGTTAGCTGGTATTAATTGGAGCGGGGGCCAGATGTTCTATCCTCATTTTCTTCTGTGAACATGTTTCACAATGCAAATGGGTATGCTCACAGGGGCTTGCAGAAGAAAGATGCATACGCCCAAAAGCTACTCTGAGAAGCACAGCCACCAGTGGCTCAGCAGGTAAGTGCTTGGTCTTGGAATGCTGGGGCCCTGAGTTCTAATCCAATGTCAGGAACCTCCTGGGCCTGCTTATAACGTATCTTTTTTTGTTTTAATTGAAAATGTGTATGCATTGCCCTGTGCGATCAGCCAACAGTTAATGCCCCTTCAATACCTGCATTGCTACTAACAGTTGCGCCTTTGTTTTCTGCACTCTGGTCTTGGCAACACCAATACAAAAGCTTGTCTCTCTGGCCAAAACTGACTGGAAAAAACAAGGGGAAAAAGTGTAATTTACGGGTCATGGTTGATACGATAGTTGCACAGGGATTCAAACAGGACACCTTCTCGAGGCGCTGTGTGGTGACCACCGGCCCCTACATAGCAAGCAAACCTGTATCAGCATCTCACCAGCAGCTGAATGTGTTGCCTGCAGGCTACACATTGGAGGCTGCAGTTGGTGCGTTAACCCATTGGGCTGTCGGCCCTCCTTCCTCTGAGAGCAGGAAACTGAATTTCCATGTTGCCTTCCTTTGGCACATTAGATCTATCTTTCGCCCCAATTCAGAGGATGTTTTGCTTCGCAGAGAGAGTGGGCATTTACAGATTTTGGGTGGGCCTTGCCCCTCAGGCCCTACCCTGCCTCTGCTCTCACCCCCAGGGTAAAGAGTGGGAAAGGCTCGCTACAGCAAGAGTCTTTCAAATCTTTCACTTTTGAGAGCAGAGTGTTTACATTTAAAAATCATGAACAAGCAGCAATAAGCTAAGCTGGTCAGTTAAATGTTTGCCTTTGTCATTGGGGTGTATTGATATGGGCAGGGCTGTCTTCTGTTCGATTTCTTAATGCTGCTTGTTCATGATTTTTAAATGTAAACACTCTTCTCTCAAAAGTGAAAGATTTGGAAGACTCTTGATGTAGCGAGCCTTTCCCACTCTTTGCCTTGGGGGTGAGAGGGCTGCTTTCTGCCTTTAACTTTCTCAATTTTGGAGTGTCTGGCTCCAACACTGACAATAAGGGCCGAATCCTGGAGGGAAACGGACAGAGGTCTGCGCCCTGCGTCCTCCACGCGTCCCAAACGCTCCCAAACGCGACCACAGCCCTTACGGGCACAGCCCTATGTCCTATGCGGCCCCTCTGGTGCAGCCACCCACACAACTTAGGGTTAGGATCTGTGCGCTTCCACGTAGGCCTGGCCACCTAGGCCCCAGAAAGTGTCACAGCCTGCTTTGTAAACCTTAGTGACGGTGGCTTAGGTGGACATGATCTTGGTGGAATAGAGATGCCTTTTTCCTCCCAGAAGCCACCCCGGGAGCATAGTAAAATGAAGGGGTGTGCCTGCTCAGTGGCCCTCTGTTTAGCCTCGGCCCAAGTAACATTAGTTCTGGGCTCTCCAGGCAAATGTATCCATCCGGGAGAGAGCTAGGAATAGGACGTCTCTTTCTGCAGGCACAGTGGGGAAGACTCAGAGAGCTGCATGCCTGAGACATCTTTCCTTGTCCCTCGCTCATTGTTGTGTTCTCTAACTTCTAACTCTCTGCCAGGCCAGGCCCTGTTTCTTTTACTGCCAACCCCCCTGACCCCTCGTCGTCCACCTACTTCCCGCTCTATTATGCCTTCTCCTTTTTTGCTCTCTTCTATGGCCCTTTGAAAAGGAATGCAGGCCTAGCTAAACCTCATGAAGGAAATCTACCAACCAAAGATGCATTCCTCACTCATGGCAGGTGCTGTGATACGAGTAAGAAGGGATCATCTGTCCGTGAAGCAAAACATCCTCTGAATTGGGGTGAAAGACAGATGTAATGTGCCAAAGGAAGGCAACATGGAAATTCAGTTTCCTGCTCTCTGAGGAAGGAGGGTCAACAGCCCAATGGGTTAATGCACCTACTGCAGCCTCCTATGTGTAGCCTGCAGGTGACAAATTCAGTTGATGGTGGGATGCCGATATAGGTTAGCTAGCTATGCAGGGGCGGGTGGTCACCTCACATCGCCTCGAGAAGGTGTCCTGTTTGAATCCCTGTGCAAATATCGTATCAACCTTGACCCGTAAATTACACTTTTTCCCCTCGTTTTTTCCAGTCAGTGTGGGCCAGAGAGACAAGCTTTAGTATGGGTGTTACCAAGGCAGAGTGCAGAAAACAAAGGTGCAACTGTTAGTAGCAATGCTGGTATTGAAGGGGCATTAACTGTTGGCTGATCGCGCAGGGCAATGCTTACCCATTTTCAATTAAAAAAAATAATAATAATTAAAAGTTTGCCCAGGAGGTTCCGGACACTGGATGAGAACTAAGGTCCCCAGCAGTCCAAGACCAAGCACTTATCAGTTGAGCCACTGGTGGTTGAGTTCCTGAGAGCAGCTTTTGGGCGTATATATCTTTCTTCTGCATGTCCCTGGGAGAATACCCATTCAGATTGTGAAACATGTTCCCTGAAGAAAATGAGGATAGAACTTCTGGCACCCCGCTCCACTAAATACCAGTCAACTGCAGTGGCCTAGAGGTTAAGTGCTTGCGTTACAGCGCTGGGGGGGGTCTGGGTTCGAGTCCTGCTTTCGGCACATAAACTGAATAGTTGGGTAATCTCCTTGTACAACTCCTTCTAAAAGGTTCAGTGGGTGTGAAAAGAGTTCTCTGGCAAAGGGAGGGTGGAAGAAAGCAGAGAAGTGGGACGGAGGAGGTGGGGCAGGCCAAAGGGGGAGGCAGAGCTGGATGAAGGGGTCCCTGTGGAGAGGAGGCAGGGCTGGGTGATTGGGGAGGAATCGAGAAGGGCATGGCATAGGTTCCCCTGGTAAAGGGAAGGGGGAAGAAAGCAGAGAGGTGGGACTGTGGAGGAGAGGACTGAATGAAAAAAAAAAATGTGGGTCCATTCCATCCTGCTGCAACTTTTTTCCCTCATTAATGCTCCCTTTCCCCCACATTAGCACCCTGGTTTACACACCCCACCCTCCACAATTCAGGGCCCTCCGCCCCCACCAGGGCTGACTTATTCCCTGTCTCCCCAGGGCCCCCTTTATCCTACATCCCCAGGCCCCTCTAGACCTACCCCCTACTCACCCATCCCCTCCTCGTCTCCACAGGGACCCATTCATCCAACCCAACCTCCCCCTTTAACCTGCGTGCCTCCTTGCTTTCTTCCACCCTCCCTTTACCAGGGAAAGCTTTTCATACCCATCGAACCTTTTAGGAGGAGTGTGGATACCGCAACCATACAAGGACATTACCCACCCAACTATTCAGTTTATGTGCCGAAAGCAGGACTCAAACCCAGGCCCCCCCAGCGCTGTAAAGCAAGCTCTTAACCTCTAAGCCACTGCAGTTAGCTGGTATTAATTGGAGCGGGGGGCCAGATGTTCTATCCTCATTTTCTTCTGTGAACATGTTTCACAATGCAAATGGGTATGCTCACAGGGGCTTGCAGAAGAAAGATGCATACGCCCAAAAGCTACTCTGAGAAGCACAGCCACCAGTGGCTCAGCAGGTAAGTGCTTGGTCTTGGAATGCTGGGGCCCTGAGTTCTAATCCAATGTCAGGAACCTCCTGGGCCTGCTTATAACGTATCTTTTTTTGTTTTAATTGAAAATGTGTATGCATTGCCCTGTGCGATCAGCCAACAGTTAATGCCCCTTCAATACCTGCATTGCTACTAACAGTTGCGCCTTTGTTTTCTGCACTCTGGTCTTGGCAACACCAATACAAAAGCTTGTCTCTCTGGCCAAAACTGACTGGAAAAAACAAGGGGAAAAAGTGTAATTTACGGGTCATGGTTGATACGATAGTTGCACAGGGATTCAAACAGGACACCTTCTCGAGGCGCTGTGTGGTGACCACCGGCCCCTACATAGCAAGCAAACCTGTATCAGCATCTCACCAGCAGCTGAATGTGTTGCCTGCAGGCTACACATTGGAGGCTGCAGTTGGTGCGTTAACCCATTGGGCTGTCGGCCCTCCTTCCTCTGAGAGCAGGAAACTGAATTTCCATGTTGCCTTCCTTTGGCACATTAGATCTATCTTTCGCCCCAATTCAGAGGATGTTTTGCTTCGCAGAGAGAGTGGGCATTTACAGATTTTGGGTGGGCCTTGCCCCTCAGGCCCTACCCTGCCTCTGCTCTCACCCCCAGGGTAAAGAGTGGGAAAGGCTCGCTACAGCAAGAGTCTTTCAAATCTTTCACTTTTGAGAGCAGAGTGTTTACATTTAAAAATCATGAACAAGCAGCAATAAGCTAAGCTGGTCAGTTAAATGTTTGCCTTTGTCATTGGGGTGTATTGATATGGGCAGGGCTGTCTTCTGTTCGATTTCTTAATGCTGCTTGTTCATGATTTTTAAATGTAAACACTCTTCTCTCAAAAGTGAAAGATTTGGAAGACTCTTGATGTAGCGAGCCTTTCCCACTCTTTGCCTTGGGGGTGAGAGGGCTGCTTTCTGCCTTTAACTTTCTCAATTTTGGAGTGTCTGGCTCCAACACTGACAATAAGGGCCGAATCCTGGAGGGAAACGGACAGAGGTCTGCGCCCTGCGTCCTCCACGCGTCCCAAACGCTCCCAAACGCGACCACAGCCCTTACGGGCACAGCCCTATGTCCTATGCGGCCCCTCTGGTGCAGCCACCCACACAACTTAGGGTTAGGATCTGTGCGCTTCCACGTAGGCCTGGCCACCTAGGCCCCAGAAAGTGTCACAGCCTGCTTTGTAAACCTTAGTGACGGTGGCTTAGGTGGACATGATCTTGGTGGAATAGAGATGCCTTTTTCCTCCCAGAAGCCACCCCGGGAGCATAGTAAAATGAAGGGGTGTGCCTGCTCAGTTGCCCTCTGTTTAGCCTCGGCCCAAGTAACATTAGTTCTGGGCTCTCCAGGCAAATGTATCCATCCGGGAGAGAGCTAGGAATAGGACGTCTCTTTCTGCAGGCACAGTGGGGAAGACTCAGAGAGCTGCATGCCTGAGACATCTTTCCTTGTCCCTCGCTCATTGTTGTGTTCTCTAACTTCTAACTCTCTGCCAGGCCAGGCCCTGTTTCTTTTACTGCCAACCCCCCTGACCCCTCGTCGTCCACCTACTTCCCGCTCTATTATGCCTTCTCCTTTTTTGCTCTCTTCTATGGCCCTTTGAAAAGGAATGCAGGCCTAGCTAAACCTCATGAAGGAAATCTACCAACCAAAGATGCATTCCTCACTCATGGCAGGTGCTGTGATACGAGTAAGAAGGGATCATCTGTCCGTGAAGCAAAACATCCTCTGAATTGGGGTGAAAGACAGATGTAATGTGCCAAAGGAAGGCAACATGGAAATTCAGTTTCCTGCTCTCTGAGGAAGGAGGGTCAACAGCCCAATGGGTTAATGCACCTACTGCAGCCTCCTATGTGTAGCCTGCAGGTGACAAATTCAGTTGATGGTGGGATGCCGATATAGGTTAGCTAGCTATGCAGGGGCGGGTGGTCACCTCACATCGCCTCGAGAAGGTGTCCTGTTTGAATCCCTGTGCAAATATCGTATCAACCTTGACCCGTAAATTACACTTTTTCCCCTCGTTTTTTCCAGTCAGTGTGGGCCAGAGAGACAAGCTTTAGTATGGGTGTTACCAAGGCAGAGTGCAGAAAACAAAGGTGCAACTGTTAGTAGCAATGCTGGTATTGAAGGGGCATTAACTGTTGGCTGATCGCGCAGGGCAATGCTTACCCATTTTCAATTAAAAAAAATAATAATAATTAAAAGTTTGCCCAGGAGGTTCCGGACACTGGATGAGAACTAAGGTCCCCAGCAGTCCAAGACCAAGCACTTATCAGTTGAGCCACTGGTGGTTGTGTTCCTGAGAGCAGCTTTTGGGCGTATATATCTTTCTTCTGCATGTCCCTGGGAGAATACCCATTCAGATTGTGAAACATGTTCCCTGAAGAAAATGAGGATAGAACTTCTGGCACCCCGCTCCACTAAATACCAGTCAACTGCAGTGGCCTAGAGGTTAAGTGCTTGCGTTACAGCGCTGGGGGGGGTCTGGGTTCGAGTCCTGCTTTCGGCACATAAACTGAATAGTTGGGTAATCTCCTTGTACAACTCCTTCTAAAAGGTTCAGTGGGTGTGAAAAGAGTTCTCTGGCAAAGGGAGGGTGGAAGAAAGCAGAGAAGTGGGACGGAGGAGGTGGGGCAGGCCAAAGGGGGAGGCAGAGCTGGATGAAGGGGTCCCTGTGGAGAGGAGGCAGGGCTGGGTGATTGGGGAGGAATCGAGAAGGGCATGGCATAGGTTCCCCTGGTAAAGGGAAGGGGGAAGAAAGCAGAGAGGTGGGACTGTGGAGGAGAGGACTGAATGAAAAAAAAAAATGTGGGTCCATTCCATCCTGCTGCAACTTTTTTCCCTCATTAATGCTCCCTTTCCCCCACATTAGCACCCTGGTTTACACACCCCACCCTCCACAATTCAGGGCCCTCCGCCCCCACCAGGGCTGACTTATTCCCTGTCTCCCCAGGGCCCCCTTTATCCTACATCCCCAGGCCCCTCTAGACCTACCCCCTACTCACCCATCCCCTCCTCGTCTCCACAGGGACCCATTCATCCAACCCAACCTCCCCCTTTAACCTGCGTGCCTCCTTGCTTTCTTCCACCCTCCCTTTACCAGGGAAAGCTTTTCATACCCATCGAACCTTTTAGGAGGAGTGTGGATACCGCAACCATACAAGGACATTACCCACCCAACTATTCAGTTTATGTGCCGAAAGCAGGACTCAAACCCAGGCCCCCCCAGCGCTGTAAAGCAAGCTCTTAACCTCTAAGCCACTGCAGTTAGCTGGTATTAATTGGAGCGGGGGGCCAGATGTTCTATCCTCATTTTCTTCTGTGAACATGTTTCACAATGCAAATGGGTATGCTCACAGGGGCTTGCAGAAGAAAGATGCATACGCCCAAAAGCTACTCTGAGAAGCACAGCCACCAGTGGCTCAGCAGGTAAGTGCTTGGTCTTGGAATGCTGGGGCCCTGAGTTCTAATCCAATGTCAGGAACCTCCTGGGCCTGCTTATAACGTATCTTTTTTTGTTTTAATTGAAAATGTGTATGCATTGCCCTGTGCGATCAGCCAACAGTTAATGCCCCTTCAATACCTGCATTGCTACTAACAGTTGCGCCTTTGTTTTCTGCACTCTGGTCTTGGCAACACCAATACAAAAGCTTGTCTCTCTGGCCAAAACTGACTGGAAAAAACAAGGGGAAAAAGTGTAATTTACGGGTCATGGTTGATACGATAGTTGCACAGGGATTCAAACAGGACACCTTCTCGAGGCGCTGTGTGGTGACCACCGGCCCCTACATAGCAAGCAAACCTGTATCAGCATCTCACCAGCAGCTGAATGTGTTGCCTGCAGGCTACACATTGGAGGCTGCAGTTGGTGCGTTAACCCATTGGGCTGTCGGCCCTCCTTCCTCTGAGAGCAGGAAACTGAATTTCCATGTTGCCTTCCTTTGGCACATTAGATCTATCTTTCGCCCCAATTCAGAGGATGTTTTGCTTCGCAGAGAGAGTGGGCATTTACAGATTTTGGGTGGGCCTTGCCCCTCAGGCCCTACCCTGCCTCTGCTCTCACCCCCAGGGTAAAGAGTGGGAAAGGCTCGCTACAGCAAGAGTCTTTCAAATCTTTCACTTTTGAGAGCAGAGTGTTTACATTTAAAAATCATGAACAAGCAGCAATAAGCTAAGCTGGTCAGTTAAATGTTTGCCTTTGTCATTGGGGTGTATTGATATGGGCAGGGCTGTCTTCTGTTCGATTTCTTAATGCTGCTTGTTCATGATTTTTAAATGTAAACACTCTTCTCTCAAAAGTGAAAGATTTGGAAGACTCTTGATGTAGCGAGCCTTTCCCACTCTTTGCCTTGGGGGTGAGAGGGCTGCTTTCTGCCTTTAACTTTCTCAATTTTGGAGTGTCTGGCTCCAACACTGACAATAAGGGCCGAATCCTGGAGGGAAAAGGACAGAGGTCTGCGCCCTGCGTCCTCCACGCGTCCCAAACGCTCCCAAACGCGACCACAGCCCTTACGGGCACAGCCCTATGTCCTATGCGGCCCCTCTGGTGCAGCCACCCACACAACTTAGGGTTAGGATCTGTGCGCTTCCACGTAGGCCTGGCCACCTAGGCCCCAGAAAGTGTCACAGCCTGCTTTGTAAACCTTAGTGACGGTGGCTTAGGTGGACATGATCTTGGTGGAATAGAGATGCCTTTTTCCTCCCAGAAGCCACCCCGGGAGCATAGTAAAATGAAGGGGTGTGCCTGCTCAGTTGCCCTCTGTTTAGCCTCGGCCCAAGTAACATTAGTTCTGGGCTCTCCAGGCAAATGTATCCATCCGGGAGAGAGCTAGGAATAGGACGTCTCTTTCTGCAGGCACAGTGGGGAAGACTCAGAGAGCTGCATGCCTGAGACATCTTTCCTTGTCCCTCGCTCATTGTTGTGTTCTCTAACTTCTAACTCTCTGCCAGGCCAGGCCCTGTTTCTTTTACTGCCAACCCCCCTGACCCCTCGTCGTCCACCTACTTCCCGCTCTATTATGCCTTCTCCTTTTTTGCTCTCTTCTATGGCCCTTTGAAAAGGAATGCAGGCCTAGCTAAACCTCATGAAGGAAATCTACCAACCAAAGATGCATTCCTCACTCATGGCAGGTGCTGTGATACGAGTAAGAAGGGATCATCTGTCCGTGAAGCAAAACATCCTCTGAATTGGGGTGAAAGACAGATGTAATGTGCCAAAGGAAGGCAACATGGAAATTCAGTTTCCTGCTCTCTGAGGAAGGAGGGTCAACAGCCCAATGGGTTAATGCACCTACTGCAGCCTCCTATGTGTAGCCTGCAGGTGACAAATTCAGTTGATGGTGGGATGCCGATATAGGTTAGCTAGCTATGCAGGGGCGGGTGGTCACCTCACATCGCCTCGAGAAGGTGTCCTGTTTGAATCCCTGTGCAAATATCGTATCAACCTTGACCCGTAAATTACACTTTTTCCCCTCGTTTTTTCCAGTCAGTGTGGGCCAGAGAGACAAGCTTTAGTATGGGTGTTACCAAGGCAGAGTGCAGAAAACAAAGGTGCAACTGTTAGTAGCAATGCTGGTATTGAAGGGGCATTAACTGTTGGCTGATCGCGCAGGGCAATGCTTACCCATTTTCAATTAAAAAAAATAATAATAATTAAAAGTTTGCCCAGGAGGTTCCGGACACTGGATGAGAACTAAGGTCCCCAGCAGTCCAAGACCAAGCACTTATCAGTTGAGCCACTGGTGGTTGTGTTCCTGAGAGCAGCTTTTGGGCGTATATATCTTTCTTCTGCATGTCCCTGGGAGAATACCCATTCAGATTGTGAAACATGTTCCCTGAAGAAAATGAGGATAGAACTTCTGGCACCCCGCTCCACTAAATACCAGTCAACTGCAGTGGCCTAGAGGTTAAGTGCTTGCGTTACAGCGCTGGGGGGGGTCTGGGTTCGAGTCCTGCTTTCGGCACATAAACTGAATAGTTGGGTAATCTCCTTGTACAACTCCTTCTTAAAGGTTCAGTGGGTGTGAAAAGAGTTCTCTGGCAAAGGGAGGGTGGAAGAAAGCAGAGAAGTGGGACGGAGGAGGTGGGGCAGGCCAAAGGGGGAGGCAGAGCTGGATGAAGGGGTCCCTGTGGAGAGGAGGCAGGGCTGGGTGATTGGGGAGGAATCGAGAAGGGCATGGCATAGGTTCCCCTGGTAAAGGGAAGGGGGAAGAAAGCAGAGAGGTGGGACTGTGGAGGAGAGGACTGAATGAAAAAAAAAAATGTGGGTCCATTCCATCCTGCTGCAACTTTTTTCCCTCATTAATGCTCCCTTTCCCCCACATTAGCACCCTGGTTTACACACCCCACCCTCCACAATTCAGGGCCCTCCGCCCCCACCAGGGCCGACTTATTCCCTGTCTCCCCAGGGCCCCCTTTATCCTACATCCCCAGGCCCCTCTAGACCTACCCCCTACTCACCCATCCCCTCCTCGTCTCCACAGGGACCCATTCATCCAACCCAACCTCCCCCTTTAACCTGCGTGCCTCCTTGCTTTCTTCCACCCTCCCTTTACCAGGGAAAGCTTTTCATACCCATCGAACCTTTTAGGAGGAGTGTGGATACCGCAACCATACAAGGACATTACCCACCCAACTATTCAGTTTATGTGCCGAAAGCAGGACTCAAACCCAGGCCCCCCCAGCGCTGTAAAGCAAGCTCTTAACCTCTAAGCCACTGCAGTTAGCTGGTATTAATTGGAGCGGGGGGCCAGATGTTCTATCCTCATTTTCTTCTGTGAACATGTTTCACAATGCAAATGGGTATGCTCACAGGGGCTTGCAGAAGAAAGATGCATACGCCCAAAAGCTACTCTGAGAAGCACAGCCACCAGTGGCTCAGCAGGTAAGTGCTTGGTCTTGGAATGCTGGGGCCCTGAGTTCTAATCCAATGTCAGGAACCTCCTGGGCCTGCTTATAACGTATCTTTTTTTGTTTTAATTGAAAATGTGTATGCATTGCCCTGTGCGATCAGCCAACAGTTAATGCCCCTTCAATACCTGCATTGCTACTAACAGTTGCGCCTTTGTTTTCTGCACTCTGGTCTTGGCAACACCAATACAAAAGCTTGTCTCTCTGGCCAAAACTGACTGGAAAAAACAAGGGGAAAAAGTGTAATTTACGGGTCATGGTTGATACGATAGTTGCACAGGGATTCAAACAGGACACCTTCTCGAGGCGCTGTGTGGTGACCACCGGCCCCTACATAGCAAGCAAACCTGTATCAGCATCTCACCAGCAGCTGAATGTGTTGCCTGCAGGCTACACATTGGAGGCTGCAGTTGGTGCGTTAACCCATTGGGCTGTCGGCCCTCCTTCCTCTGAGAGCAGGAAACTGAATTTCCATGTTGCCTTCCTTTGGCACATTAGATCTATCTTTCGCCCCAATTCAGAGGATGTTTTGCTTCGCAGAGAGAGTGGGCATTTACAGATTTTGGGTGGGCCTTGCCCCTCAGGCCCTACCCTGCCTCTGCTCTCACCCCCAGGGTAAAGAGTGGGAAAGGCTCGCTACAGCAAGAGTCTTTCAAATCTTTCACTTTTGAGAGCAGAGTGTTTACATTTAAAAATCATGAACAAGCAGCAATAAGCTAAGCTGGTCAGTTAAATGTTTGCCTTTGTCATTGGGGTGTATTGATATGGGCAGGGCTGTCTTCTGTTCGATTTCTTAATGCTGCTTGTTCATGATTTTTAAATGTAAACACTCTTCTCTCAAAAGTGAAAGATTTGGAAGACTCTTGATGTAGCGAGCCTTTCCCACTCTTTGCCTTGGGGGTGAGAGGGCTGCTTTCTGCCTTTAACTTTCTCAATTTTGGAGTGTCTGGCTCCAACACTGACAATAAGGGCCGAATCCTGGAGGGAAACGGACAGAGGTCTGCGCCCTGCGTCCTCCACGCGTCCCAAACGCTCCCAAACGCGACCACAGCCCTTACGGGCACAGCCCTATGTCCTATGCGGCCCCTCTGGTGCAGCCACCCACACAACTTAGGGTTAGGATCTGTGCGCTTCCACGTAGGCCTGGCCACCTAGGCCCCAGAAAGTGTCACAGCCTGCTTTGTAAACCTTAGTGACGGTGGCTTAGGTGGACATGATCTTGGTGGAATAGAGATGCCTTTTTCCTCCCAGAAGCCACCCCGGGAGCATAGTAAAATGAAGGGGTGTGCCTGCTCAGTTGCCCTCTGTTTAGCCTCGGCCCAAGTAACATTAGTTCTGGGCTCTCCAGGCAAATGTATCCATCCGGGAGAGAGCTAGGAATAGGACGTCTCTTTCTGCAGGCACAGTGGGGAAGACTCAGAGAGCTGCATGCCTGAGACATCTTTCCTTGTCCCTCGCTCATTGTTGTGTTCTCTAACTTCTAACTCTCTGCCAGGCCAGGCCCTGTTTCTTTTACTGCCAACCCCCCTGACCCCTCGTCGTCCACCTACTTCCCGCTCTATTATGCCTTCTCCTTTTTTGCTCTCTTCTATGGCCCTTTGAAAAGGAATGCAGGCCTAGCTAAACCTCATGAAGGAAATCTACCAACCAAAGATGCATTCCTCACTCATGGCAGGTGCTGTGATACGAGTAAGAAGGGATCATCTGTCCGTGAAGCAAAACATCCTCTGAATTGGGGTGAAAGACAGATGTAATGTGCCAAAGGAAGGCAACATGGAAATTCAGTTTCCTGCTCTCTGAGGAAGGAGGGTCAACAGCCCAATGGGTTAATGCACCTACTGCAGCCTCCTATGTGTAGCCTGCAGGTGACAAATTCAGTTGATGGTGGGATGCCGATATAGGTTAGCTAGCTATGCAGGGGCGGGTGGTCACCTCACATCGCCTCGAGAAGGTGTCCTGTTTGAATCCCTGTGCAAATATCGTATCAACCTTGACCCGTAAATTACACTTTTTCCCCTCGTTTTTTCCAGTCAGTGTGGGCCAGAGAGACAAGCTTTAGTATGGGTGTTACCAAGGCAGAGTGCAGAAAACAAAGGTGCAACTGTTAGTAGCAATGCTGGTATTGAAGGGGCATTAACTGTTGGCTGATCGCGCAGGGCAATGCTTACCCATTTTCAATTAAAAAAAATAATAATAATTAAAAGTTTGCCCAGGAGGTTCCGGACACTGGATGAGAACTAAGGTCCCCAGCAGTCCAAGACCAAGCACTTATCAGTTGAGCCACTGGTGGTTGTGTTCCTGAGAGCAGCTTTTGGGCGTATATATCTTTCTTCTGCATGTCCCTGGGAGAATACCCATTCAGATTGTGAAACATGTTCCCTGAAGAAAATGAGGATAGAACTTCTGGCACCCCGCTCCACTAAATACCAGTCAACTGCAGTGGCCTAGAGGTTAAGTGCTTGCGTTACAGCGCTGGGGGGGGTCTGGGTTCGAGTCCTGCTTTCGGCACATAAACTGAATAGTTGGGTAATCTCCTTGTACAACTCCTTCTAAAAGGTTCAGTGGGTGTGAAAAGAGTTCTCTGGCAAAGGGAGGGTGGAAGAAAGCAGAGAAGTGGGACGGAGGAGGTGGGGCAGGCCAAAGGGGGAGGCAGAGCTGGATGAAGGGGTCCCTGTGGAGAGGAGGCAGGGCTGGGTGATTGGGGAGGAATCGAGAAGGGCATGGCATAGGTTCCCCTGGTAAAGGGAAGGGGGAAGAAAGCAGAGAGGTGGGACTGTGGAGGAGAGGACTGAATGAAAAAAAAAAAATGTGGGTCCATTCCATCCTGCTGCAACTTTTTTCCCTCATTAATGCTCCCTTTCCCCCACATTAGCACCCTGGTTTACACACCCCACCCTCCACAATTCAGGGCCCTCCGCCCCCACCAGGGCTGACTTATTCCCTGTCTCCCCAGGGCCCCCTTTATCCTACATCCCCAGGCCCCTCTAGACCTACCCCCTACTCACCCATCCCCTCCTCGTCTCCACAGGGACCCATTCATCCAACCCAACCTCCCCCTTTAACCTGCGTGCCTCCTTGCTTTCTTCCACCCTCCCTTTACCAGGGAAAGCTTTTCATACCCATCGAACCTTTTAGGAGGAGTGTGGATACCGCAACCATACAAGGACATTACCCACCCAACTATTCAGTTTATGTGCCGAAAGCAGGACTCAAACCCAGGCCCCCCCAGCGCTGTAAAGCAAGCTCTTAACCTCTAAGCCACTGCAGTTAGCTGGTATTAATTGGAGCGGGGGGCCAGATGTTCTATCCTCATTTTCTTCTGTGAACATGTTTCACAATGCAAATGGGTATGCTCACAGGGGCTTGCAGAAGAAAGATGCATACGCCCAAAAGCTACTCTGAGAAGCACAGCCACCAGTGGCTCAGCAGGTAAGTGCTTGGTCTTGGAATGCTGGGGCCCTGAGTTCTAATCCAATGTCAGGAACCTCCTGGGCCTGCTTATAACGTATCTTTTTTTGTTTTAATTGAAAATGTGTATGCATTGCCCTGTGCGATCAGCCAACAGTTAATGCCCCTTCAATACCTGCATTGCTACTAACAGTTGCGCCTTTGTTTTCTGCACTCTGGTCTTGGCAACACCAATACAAAAGCTTGTCTCTCTGGCCAAAACTGACTGGAAAAAACAAGGGGAAAAAGTGTAATTTACGGGTCATGGTTGATACGATAGTTGCACAGGGATTCAAACAGGACACCTTCTCGAGGCGCTGTGTGGTGACCACCGGCCCCTACATAGCAAGCAAACCTGTATCAGCATCTCACCAGCAGCTGAATGTGTTGCCTGCAGGCTACACATTGGAGGCTGCAGTTGGTGCGTTAACCCATTGGGCTGTCGGCCCTCCTTCCTCTGAGAGCAGGAAACTGAATTTCCATGTTGCCTTCCTTTGGCACATTAGATCTATCTTTCGCCCCAATTCAGAGGATGTTTTGCTTCGCAGAGAGAGTGGGCATTTACAGATTTTGGGTGGGCCTTGCCCCTCAGGCCCTACCCTGCCTCTGCTCTCACCCCCAGGGTAAAGAGTGGGAAAGGCTCGCTACAGCAAGAGTCTTTCAAATCTTTCACTTTTGAGAGCAGAGTGTTTACATTTAAAAATCATGAACAAGCAGCAATAAGCTAAGCTGGTCAGTTAAATGTTTGCCTTTGTCATTGGGGTGTATTGATATGGGCAGGGCTGTCTTCTGTTCGATTTCTTAATGCTGCTTGTTCATGATTTTTAAATGTAAACACTCTTCTCTCAAAAGTGAAAGATTTGGAAGACTCTTGATGTAGCGAGCCTTTCCCACTCTTTGCCTTGGGGGTGAGAGGGCTGCTTTCTGCCTTTAACTTTCTCAATTTTGGAGTGTCTGGCTCCAACACTGACAATAAGGGCCGAATCCTGGAGGGAAACGGACAGAGGTCTGCGCCCTGCGTCCTCCACGCGTCCCAAACGCTCCCAAACGCGACCACAGCCCTTACGGGCACAGCCCTATGTCCTATGCGGCCCCTCTGGTGCAGCCACCCACACAACTTAGGGTTAGGATCTGTGCGCTTCCACGTAGGCCTGGCCACCTAGGCCCCAGAAAGTGTCACAGCCTGCTTTGTAAACCTTAGTGACGGTGGCTTAGGTGGACATGATCTTGGTGGAATAGAGATGCCTTTTTCCTCCCAGAAGCCACCCCGGGAGCATAGTAAAATGAAGGGGTGTGCCTGCTCAGTTGCCCTCTGTTTAGCCTCGGCCCAAGTAACATTAGTTCTGGGCTCTCCAGGCAAATGTATCCATCCGGGAGAGAGCTAGGAATAGGACGTCTCTTTCTGCAGGCACAGTGGGGAAGACTCAGAGAGCTGCATGCCTGAGACATCTTTCCTTGTCCCTCGCTCATTGTTGTGTTCTCTAACTTCTAACTCTCTGCCAGGCCAGGCCCTGTTTCTTTTACTGCCAACCCCCCTGACCCCTCGTCGTCCACCTACTTCCCGCTCTATTATGCCTTCTCCTTTTTTGCTCTCTTCTATGGCCCTTTGAAAAGGAATGCAGGCCTAGCTAAACCTCATGAAGGAAATCTACCAACCAAAGATGCATTCCTCACTCATGGCAGGTGCTGTGATACGAGTAAGAAGGGATCATCTGTCCGTGAAGCAAAACATCCTCTGAATTGGGGTGAAAGACAGATGTAATGTGCCAAAGGAAGGCAACATGGAAATTCAGTTTCCTGCTCTCTGAGGAAGGAGGGTCAACAGCCCAATGGGTTAATGCACCTACTGCAGCCTCCTATGTGTAGCCTGCAGGTGACAAATTCAGTTGATGGTGGGATGCCGATATAGGTTAGCTAGCTATGCAGGGGCGGGTGGTCACCTCACATCGCCTCGAGAAGGTGTCCTGTTTGAATCCCTGTGCAAATATCGTATCAACCTTGACCCGTAAATTACACTTTTTCCCCTCGTTTTTTCCAGTCAGTGTGGGCCAGAGAGACAAGCTTTAGTATGGGTGTTACCAAGGCAGAGTGCAGAAAACAAAGGTGCAACTGTTAGTAGCAATGCTGGTATTGAAGGGGCATTAACTGTTGGCTGATCGCGCAGGGCAATGCTTACCCATTTTCAATTAAAAAAAATAATAATAATTAAAAGTTTGCCCAGGAGGTTCCGGACACTGGATGAGAACTAAGGTCCCCAGCAGTCCAAGACCAAGCACTTATCAGTTGAGCCACTGGTGGTTGTGTTCCTGAGAGCAGCTTTTGGGCGTATATATCTTTCTTCTGCATGTCCCTGGGAGAATACCCATTCAGATTGTGAAACATGTTCCCTGAAGAAAATGAGGATAGAACTTCTGGCACCCCGCTCCACTAAATACCAGTCAACTGCAGTGGCCTAGAGGTTAAGTGCTTGCGTTACAGCGCTGGGGGGGGTCTGGGTTCGAGTCCTGCTTTCGGCACATAAACTGAATAGTTGGGTAATCTCCTTGTACAACTCCTTCTAAAAGGTTCAGTGGGTGTGAAAAGAGTTCTCTGGCAAAGGGAGGGTGGAAGAAAGCAGAGAAGTGGGACGGAGGAGGTGGGGCAGGCCAAAGGGGGAGGCAGAGCTGGATGAAGGGGTCCCTGTGGAGAGGAGGCAGGGCTGGGTGATTGGGGAGGAATCGAGAAGGGCATGGCATAGGTTCCCCTGGTAAAGGGAAGGGGGAAGAAAGCAGAGAGGTGGGACTGTGGAGGAGAGGACTGAATGAAAAAAAAAAATGTGGGTCCATTCCATCCTGCTGCAACTTTTTTCCCTCATTAATGCTCCCTTTCCCCCACATTAGCACCCTGGTTTACACACCCCACCCTCCACAATTCAGGGCCCTCCGCCCCCACCAGGGCTGACTTATTCCCTGTCTCCCCAGGGCCCCCTTTATCCTACATCCCCAGGCCCCTCTAGACCTACCCCCTACTCACCCATCCCCTCCTCGTCTCCACAGGGACCCATTCATCCAACCCAACCTCCCCCTTTAACCTGCGTGCCTCCTTGCTTTCTTCCACCCTCCCTTTACCAGGGAAAGCTTTTCATACCCATCGAACCTTTTAGGAGGAGTGTGGATACCGCAACCATACAAGGACATTACCCACCCAACTATTCAGTTTATGTGCCGAAAGCAGGACTCAAACCCAGGCCCCCCAGCGCTGTAAAGCAAGCTCTTAACCTCTAAGCCACTGCAGTTAGCTGGTATTAATTGGAGCGGGGGGCCAGATGTTCTATCCTCATTTTCTTCTGTGAACATGTTTCACAATGCAAATGGGTATGCTCACAGGGGCTTGCAGAAGAAAGATGCATACGCCCAAAAGCTACTCTGAGAAGCACAGCCACCAGTGGCTCAGCAGGTAAGTGCTTGGTCTTGGAATGCTGGGGCCCTGAGTTCTAATCCAATGTCAGGAACCTCCTGGGCCTGCTTATAACGTATCTTTTTTTGTTTTAATTGAAAATGTGTATGCATTGCCCTGTGCGATCAGCCAACAGTTAATGCCCCTTCAATACCTGCATTGCTACTAACAGTTGCGCCTTTGTTTTCTGCACTCTGGTCTTGGCAACACCAATACAAAAGCTTGTCTCTCTGGCCAAAACTGACTGGAAAAAACAAGGGGAAAAAGTGTAATTTACGGGTCATGGTTGATACGATAGTTGCACAGGGATTCAAACAGGACACCTTCTCGAGGCGCTGTGTGGTGACCACCGGCCCCTACATAGCAAGCAAACCTGTATCAGCATCTCACCAGCAGCTGAATGTGTTGCCTGCAGGCTACACATTGGAGGCTGCAGTTGGTGCGTTAACCCATTGGGCTGTCGGCCCTCCTTCCTCTGAGAGCAGGAAACTGAATTTCCATGTTGCCTTCCTTTGGCACATTAGATCTATCTTTCGCCCCAATTCAGAGGATGTTTTGCTTCGCAGAGAGAGTGGGCATTTACAGATTTTGGGTGGGCCTTGCCCCTCAGGCCCTACCCTGCCTCTGCTCTCACCCCCAGGGTAAAGAGTGGGAAAGGCTCGCTACAGCAAGAGTCTTTCAAATCTTTCACTTTTGAGAGCAGAGTGTTTACATTTAAAAATCATGAACAAGCAGCAATAAGCTAAGCTGGTCAGTTAAATGTTTGCCTTTGTCATTGGGGTGTATTGATATGGGCAGGGCTGTCTTCTGTTCGATTTCTTAATGCTGCTTGTTCATGATTTTTAAATGTAAACACTCTTCTCTCAAAAGTGAAAGATTTGGAAGACTCTTGATGTAGCGAGCCTTTCCCACTCTTTGCCTTGGGGGTGAGAGGGCTGCTTTCTGCCTTTAACTTTCTCAATTTTGGAGTGTCTGGCTCCAACACTGACAATAAGGGCCGAATCCTGGAGGGAAACGGACAGAGGTCTGCGCCCTGCGTCCTCCACGCGTCCCAAACGCTCCCAAACGCGACCACAGCCCTTACGGGCACAGCCCTATGTCCTATGCGGCCCCTCTGGTGCAGCCACCCACACAACTTAGGGTTAGGATCTGTGCGCTTCCACGTAGGCCTGGCCACCTAGGCCCCAGAAAGTGTCACAGCCTGCTTTGTAAACCTTAGTGACGGTGGCTTAGGTGGACATGATCTTGGTGGAATAGAGATGCCTTTTTCCTCCCAGAAGCCACCCCGGGAGCATAGTAAAATGAAGGGGTGTGCCTGCTCAGTTGCCCTCTGTTTAGCCTCGGCCCAAGTAACATTAGTTCTGGGCTCTCCAGGCAAATGTATCCATCCGGGAGAGAGCTAGGAATAGGACGTCTCTTTCTGCAGGCACAGTGGGGAAGACTCAGAGAGCTGCATGCCTGAGACATCTTTCCTTGTCCCTCGCTCATTGTTGTGTTCTCTAACTTCTAACTCTCTGCCAGGCCAGGCCCTGTTTCTTTTACTGCCAACCCCCCTGACCCCTCGTCGTCCACCTACTTCCCGCTCTATTATGCCTTCTCCTTTTTTGCTCTCTTCTATGGCCCTTTGAAAAGGAATGCAGGCCTAGCTAAACCTCATGAAGGAAATCTACCAACCAAAGATGCATTCCTCACTCATGGCAGGTGCTGTGATACGAGTAAGAAGGGATCATCTGTCCGTGAAGCAAAACATCCTCTGAATTGGGGTGAAAGACAGATGTAATGTGCCAAAGGAAGGCAACATGGAAATTCAGTTTCCTGCTCTCTGAGGAAGGAGGGTCAACAGCCCAATGGGTTAATGCACCTACTGCAGCCTCCTATGTGTAGCCTGCAGGTGACAAATTCAGTTGATGGTGGGATGCCGATATAGGTTAGCTAGCTATGCAGGGGCGGGTGGTCACCTCACATCGCCTCGAGAAGGTGTCCTGTTTGAATCCCTGTGCAAATATCGTATCAACCTTGACCCGTAAATTACACTTTTTCCCCTCGTTTTTTCCAGTCAGTGTGGGCCAGAGAGACAAGCTTTAGTATGGGTGTTACCAAGGCAGAGTGCAGAAAACAAAGGTGCAACTGTTAGTAGCAATGCTGGTATTGAAGGGGCATTAACTGTTGGCTGATCGCGCAGGGCAATGCTTACCCATTTTCAATTAAAAAAAATAATAATAATTAAAAGTTTGCCCAGGAGGTTCCGGACACTGGATGAGAACTAAGGTCCCCAGCAGTCCAAGACCAAGCACTTATCAGTTGAGCCACTGGTGGTTGTGTTCCTGAGAGCAGCTTTTGGGCGTATATATCTTTCTTCTGCATGTCCCTGGGAGAATACCCATTCAGATTGTGAAACATGTTCCCTGAAGAAAATGAGGATAGAACTTCTGGCACCCCGCTCCACTAAATACCAGTCAACTGCAGTGGCCTAGAGGTTAAGTGCTTGCGTTACAGCGCTGGGGGGGGTCTGGGTTCGAGTCCTGCTTTCGGCACATAAACTGAATAGTTGGGTAATCTCCTTGTACAACTCCTTCTAAAAGGTTCAGTGGGTGTGAAAAGAGTTCTCTGGCAAAGGGAGGGTGGAAGAAAGCAGAGAAGTGGGACGGAGGAGGTGGGGCAGGCCAAAGGGGGAGGCAGAGCTGGATGAAGGGGTCCCTGTGGAGAGGAGGCAGGGCTGGGTGATTGGGGAGGAATCGAGAAGGGCATGGCATAGGTTCCCCTGGTAAAGGGAAGGGGGAAGAAAGCAGAGAGGTGGGACTGTGGAGGAGAGGACTGAATGAAAAAAAAAAATGTGGGTCCATTCCATCCTGCTGCAACTTTTTTCCCTCATTAATGCTCCCTTTCCCCCACATTAGCACCCTGGTTTACACACCCCACCCTCCACAATTCAGGGCCCTCCGCCCCCACCAGGGCTGACTTATTCCCTGTCTCCCCAGGGCCCCCTTTATCCTACATCCCCAGGCCCCTCTAGACCTACCCCCTACTCACCCATCCCCTCCTCGTCTCCACAGGGACCCATTCATCCAACCCAACCTCCCCCTTTAACCTGCGTGCCTCCTTGCTTTCTTCCACCCTCCCTTTACCAGGGAAAGCTTTTCATACCCATCGAACCTTTTAGGAGGAGTGTGGATACCGCAACCATACAAGGACATTACCCACCCAACTATTCAGTTTATGTGCCGAAAGCAGGACTCAAACCCAGGCCCCCCAGCGCTGTAAAGCAAGCTCTTAACCTCTAAGCCACTGCAGTTAGCTGGTATTAATTGGAGCGGGGGGCCAGATGTTCTATCCTCATTTTCTTCTGTGAACATGTTTCACAATGCAAATGGGTATGCTCACAGGGGCTTGCAGAAGAAAGATGCATACGCCCAAAAGCTACTCTGAGAAGCACAGCCACCAGTGGCTCAGCAGGTAAGTGCTTGGTCTTGGAATGCTGGGGCCCTGAGTTCTAATCCAATGTCAGGAACCTCCTGGGCCTGCTTATAACGTATCTTTTTTTGTTTTAATTGAAAATGTGTATGCATTGCCCTGTGCGATCAGCCAACAGTTAATGCCCCTTCAATACCTGCATTGCTACTAACAGTTGCGCCTTTGTTTTCTGCACTCTGGTCTTGGCAACACCAATACAAAAGCTTGTCTCTCTGGCCAAAACTGACTGGAAAAAACAAGGGGAAAAAGTGTAATTTACGGGTCATGGTTGATACGATAGTTGCACAGGGATTCAAACAGGACACCTTCTCGAGGCGCTGTGTGGTGACCACCGGCCCCTACATAGCAAGCAAACCTGTATCAGCATCTCACCAGCAGCTGAATGTGTTGCCTGCAGGCTACACATTGGAGGCTGCAGTTGGTGCGTTAACCCATTGGGCTGTCGGCCCTCCTTCCTCTGAGAGCAGGAAACTGAATTTCCATGTTGCCTTCCTTTGGCACATTAGATCTATCTTTCGCCCCAATTCAGAGGATGTTTTGCTTCGCAGAGAGAGTGGGCATTTACAGATTTTGGGTGGGCCTTGCCCCTCAGGCCCTACCCTGCCTCTGCTCTCACCCCCAGGGTAAAGAGTGGGAAAGGCTCGCTACAGCAAGAGTCTTTCAAATCTTTCACTTTTGAGAGCAGAGTGTTTACATTTAAAAATCATGAACAAGCAGCAATAAGCTAAGCTGGTCAGTTAAATGTTTGCCTTTGTCATTGGGGTGTATTGATATGGGCAGGGCTGTCTTCTGTTCGATTTCTTAATGCTGCTTGTTCATGATTTTTAAATGTAAACACTCTTCTCTCAAAAGTGAAAGATTTGAAAGACTCTTGATGTAGCGAGCCTTTCCCACTCTTTGCCTTGGGGGTGAGAGGGCTGCTTTCTGCCTTTAACTTTCTCAATTTTGGAGTGTCTGGCTCCAACACTGACAATAAGGGCCGAATCCTGGAGGGAAACGGACAGAGGTCTGCGCCCTGCGTCCTCCACGCGTCCCAAACGCTCCCAAACGCGACCACAGCCCTTACGGGCACAGCCCTATGTCCTATGCGGCCCCTCTGGTGCAGCCACCCACACAACTTAGGGTTAGGATCTGTGCGCTTCCACGTAGGCCTGGCCACCTAGGCCCCAGAAAGTGTCACAGCCTGCTTTGTAAACCTTAGTGACGGTGGCTTAGGTGGACATGATCTTGGTGGAATAGAGATGCCTTTTTCCTCCCAGAAGCCACCCCGGGAGCATAGTAAAATGAAGGGGTGTGCCTGCTCAGTTGCCCTCTGTTTAGCCTCGGCCCAAGTAACATTAGTTCTGGGCTCTCCAGGCAAATGTATCCATCCGGGAGAGAGCTAGGAATAGGACGTCTCTTTCTGCAGGCACAGTGGGGAAGACTCAGAGAGCTGCATGCCTGAGACATCTTTCCTTGTCCCTCGCTCATTGTTGTGTTCTCTAACTTCTAACTCTCTGCCAGGCCAGGCCCTGTTTCTTTTACTGCCAACCCCCCTGACCCCTCGTCGTCCACCTACTTCCCGCTCTATTATGCCTTCTCCTTTTTTGCTCTCTTCTATGGCCCTTTGAAAAGGAATGCAGGCCTAGCTAAACCTCATGAAGGAAATCTACCAACCAAAGATGCATTCCTCACTCATGGCAGGTGCTGTGATACGAGTAAGAAGGGATCATCTGTCCGTGAAGCAAAACATCCTCTGAATTGGGGTGAAAGACAGATGTAATGTGCCAAAGGAAGGCAACATGGAAATTCAGTTTCCTGCTCTCTGAGGAAGGAGGGTCAACAGCCCAATGGGTTAATGCACCTACTGCAGCCTCCTATGTGTAGCCTGCAGGTGACAAATTCAGTTGATGGTGGGATGCCGATATAGGTTAGCTAGCTATGCAGGGGCGGGTGGTCACCTCACATCGCCTCGAGAAGGTGTCCTGTTTGAATCCCTGTGCAAATATCGTATCAACCTTGACCCGTAAATTACACTTTTTCCCCTCGTTTTTTCCAGTCAGTGTGGGCCAGAGAGACAAGCTTTAGTATGGGTGTTACCAAGGCAGAGTGCAGAAAACAAAGGTGCAACTGTTAGTAGCAATGCTGGTATTGAAGGGGCATTAACTGTTGGCTGATCGCGCAGGGCAATGCTTACCCATTTTCAATTAAAAAAAATAATAATAATTAAAAGTTTGCCCAGGAGGTTCCGGACACTGGATGAGAACTAAGGTCCCCAGCAGTCCAAGACCAAGCACTTATCAGTTGAGCCACTGGTGGTTGTGTTCCTGAGAGCAGCTTTTGGGCGTATATATCTTTCTTCTGCATGTCCCTGGGAGAATACCCATTCAGATTGTGAAACATGTTCCCTGAAGAAAATGAGGATAGAACTTCTGGCACCCCGCTCCACTAAATACCAGTCAACTGCAGTGGCCTAGAGGTTAAGTGCTTGCGTTACAGCGCTGGGGGGGGTCTGGGTTCGAGTCCTGCTTTCGGCACATAAACTGAATAGTTGGGTAATCTCCTTGTACAACTCCTTCTAAAAGGTTCAGTGGGTGTGAAAAGAGTTCTCTGGCAAAGGGAGGGTGGAAGAAAGCAGAGAAGTGGGACGGAGGAGGTGGGGCAGGCCAAAGGGGGAGGCAGAGCTGGATGAAGGGGTCCCTGTGGAGAGGAGGCAGGGCTGGGTGATTGGGGAGGAATCGAGAAGGGCATGGCATAGGTTCCCCTGGTAAAGGGAAGGGGGAAGAAAGCAGAGAGGTGGGACTGTGGAGGAGAGGACTGAATGAAAAAAAAAAATGTGGGTCCATTCCATCCTGCTGCAACTTTTTTCCCTCATTAATGCTCCCTTTCCCCCACATTAGCACCCTGGTTTACACACCCCACCCTCCACAATTCAGGGCCCTCCGCCCCCACCAGGGCTGACTTATTCCCTGTCTCCCCAGGGCCCCCTTTATCCTACATCCCCAGGCCCCTCTAGACCTACCCCCTACTCACCCATCCCCTCCTCGTCTCCACAGGGACCCATTCATCCAACCCAACCTCCCCCTTTAACCTGCGTGCCTCCTTGCTTTCTTCCACCCTCCCTTTACCAGGGAAAGCTTTTCATACCCATCGAACCTTTTAGGAGGAGTGTGGATACCGCAACCATACAAGGACATTACCCACCCAACTATTCAGTTTATGTGCCGAAAGCAGGACTCAAACCCAGGCCCCCCAGCGCTGTAAAGCAAGCTCTTAACCTCTAAGCCACTGCAGTTAGCTGGTATTAATTGGAGCGGGGGGCCAGATGTTCTATCCTCATTTTCTTCTGTGAACATGTTTCACAATGCAAATGGGTATGCTCACAGGGGCTTGCAGAAGAAAGATGCATACGCCCAAAAGCTACTCTGAGAAGCACAGCCACCAGTGGCTCAGCAGGTAAGTGCTTGGTCTTGGAATGCTGGGGCCCTGAGTTCTAATCCAATGTCAGGAACCTCCTGGGCCTGCTTATAACGTATCTTTTTTTGTTTTAATTGAAAATGTGTATGCATTGCCCTGTGCGATCAGCCAACAGTTAATGCCCCTTCAATACCTGCATTGCTACTAACAGTTGCGCCTTTGTTTTCTGCACTCTGGTCTTGGCAACACCAATACAAAAGCTTGTCTCTCTGGCCAAAACTGACTGGAAAAAACAAGGGGAAAAAGTGTAATTTACGGGTCATGGTTGATACGATAGTTGCACAGGGATTCAAACAGGACACCTTCTCGAGGCGCTGTGTGGTGACCACCGGCCCCTACATAGCAAGCAAACCTGTATCAGCATCTCACCAGCAGCTGAATGTGTTGCCTGCAGGCTACACATTGGAGGCTGCAGTTGGTGCGTTAACCCATTGGGCTGTCGGCCCTCCTTCCTCTGAGAGCAGGAAACTGAATTTCCATGTTGCCTTCCTTTGGCACATTAGATCTATCTTTCGCCCCAATTCAGAGGATGTTTTGCTTCGCAGAGAGAGTGGGCATTTACAGATTTTGGGTGGGCCTTGCCCCTCAGGCCCTACCCTGCCTCTGCTCTCACCCCCAGGGTAAAGAGTGGGAAAGGCTCGCTACAGCAAGAGTCTTTCAAATCTTTCACTTTTGAGAGCAGAGTGTTTACATTTAAAAATCATGAACAAGCAGCAATAAGCTAAGCTGGTCAGTTAAATGTTTGCCTTTGTCATTGGGGTGTATTGATATGGGCAGGGCTGTCTTCTGTTCGATTTCTTAATGCTGCTTGTTCATGATTTTTAAATGTAAACACTCTTCTCTCAAAAGTGAAAGATTTGAAAGACTCTTGATGTAGCGAGCCTTTCCCACTCTTTGCCTTGGGGGTGAGAGGGCTGCTTTCTGCCTTTAACTTTCTCAATTTTGGAGTGTCTGGCTCCAACACTGAGAATAAGGGCCTAATCCTGGAGGGAAACGGACAGAGGTCTGCGCCCTGCGTCCTCCACGCGTCCCTAACGCTCCCAAACGCGACCACAGCCCTTACGGGCACAGCCCTATGTCCTATGCGGCCCCTCTGGTGCAGCCACCCACACAACTTAGGGTTAGGATCGGTGCGCTTCCACGTAGGCCTGGCCACCTAGGCCCCAGAAAGTGTCACAGCCTGCTTTGTAAACCTTAGTGACGGTGGCTTAGGTGGAGATGATCTTGGTGGAATAGTGATGCCTTTTTCCTCCCAGAAGCCACCCCGGGAGCATAGTAAAATGAAGGGGTGTGCCTGCTCAGTTGCCCTCTGTTTAGCCTCGGCCCAAGTAACATTAGTTCTGGGCTCTCCAGGCAAATGTATCCATCCGGGAGAGAGCTAGGAATAGGAGGTCTCTTTCTGCAGGCACAGTGGGGAAGACTCAGAGAGCTGCATGCCTGAGACATCTTTCCTTGTCCCTCGCTCATTGTTGTGTTCTCTAACTTCGAACTCTCTGCCAGGCCAGGCCCTGTTTCTTTTACTGCCAACCCCCCTGACCCCTGGTCTTCCACCTACTTCCCGCTCTATTATGCCTTCTCCTTTTTTGCTCTCTTCTATGGCCCTTTGAAAAGGAATGCAGGCCTAGCTAAACCTCATGAAGGAAATCTACCAACCAAAGATGCATTCCTCACTCATGGCAGGTGCTGTGATACGAGTAAGAAGGGCCGGAGGGGTGATTGGGTTGTTGAGTTGGGAGGCACCAGAGGCGTAGCCAGGATTGTCTAGCAAATGGGGCCAGAAGCTAATGTAGTTGGGCCCACTGCACTGACAAAAATATCTGTAAATGCCCACACAACGCTGCTGAGTGGGCATTTACAGATTTTGGGTGGGCCTTGCCCCTCAGTGAAAGATTTGAAAGTTAATGCACCTACTGCAGCCTCCTATGTGTAGCCTGCAGGTGACACATTCAGTTGCTGGTGGGATGCTGATATAGGTTAGCTAGCTATGCAGGGGCGGGTGGTCACCTCACATCGCCTCGAGAAGGTGTCCTGTTTGAATCCCTGTGCAAATATCGTATCAACCATGACCCGTAAATTACACTTTTTCCCCTCGTTTTTTCCAGTCAGTTTGGGCCAGAGAGACAAGCTTTAGTATGGGTGTTACCAAGGCAGAGTGCAGAAAACAAAGGCGCAACTGTTAGTAGCAATGCTGGTATTGAAGGGGCATTAACTGTTGGCTGATCGCGCAGGGCAATGCTTACCCATTTTCAACTAAAAAAAAATAATAATAATTAAAAGTTTGCCCAGGAGGTTCCGGACACTGGATGAGAACTAAGGTCCCCAGCAGTCCAAGACCAAGCACTTATCAATTGAGCCACTGGTGGTTGTGTTCCTAAGAGCAGCTTTCGGGCGTATATATCTTTCTTCTGCATGTCCCTGTGAGAATACCCATTCAGATTGTGAAACATGTTCACTGAAGAAAATGAGGATAGAACTTCTGGCACCCCGCTCCAGTACATACCAGTCAACTGCAGTGGCCTAGAGGTTAAGTGCTTGCGTTACAGCGCTGGGGGTCTGGGTTCGAGTCCTGCTTTCTGCACATAAACTGAATAGTTGGGTAATCTCATTGTACAACTCCTACCAAAAGGTTCAGTGGGTGGTGAAAAGAGTTCTCTGGCAAAGGGAGGGTGGAAGAAAGCAGGGACGGAGCAAGTGCAGGGTAAAGGAGGAGGTGGGGCAGGGTAAAGGAGGAGGTGGGGCAGGCCAAAGGGGGAGGCAGAGCTGGATGACGAGGTCCCTGTGGAGAGGAGGCAGGACTGGGTGAGTGGGGATAGACCTAGAAGGGCATGGCATAGGTTCCTCTGGTAAAGGGAAGGGGGAAGAAAGCAGAGAGGTGGGACTGTGGAGGAGAGGAGGCAGGGCAGGTAGCACTGAATGAAAAAAATGTCAGCCCATTGGGTCCTGCTGCATCTTTTTTCCCTCATTAATGCTCCCTTTCCCCACATTAGCACCCTCGTTTACACACCCCACCCTCCACAATTCAGGGCCCTCCTCCCCCACCAGGGCTGACTTATTCCCTGTCTCCCCAGGGCCCCCTTTATCCTACATCCCCAGGCCCCTCTAGACCTACCCCCTACTCACCCATCCCCTCCTCGTCTCCACAGGGACCCATTCATCCAACCCAACCTCCCCCTTTAACCTGCCCCGCTGCCTCCTTTATTTGTCCTGCGTGCCTCCTTGCTTTCTTCCACCCTCCCTTTACCAGGGAAAGCTTTTCATACCCGTTGAACCTTTTAGGAGGAGTGTGGGTACCGCAACCATACAAGGACATTACCCACCCATTATGTGCCGAAAGCAGGACTCAAACCCAGGCCCCCAGCGCTGTAAAGCAAGCTCTTAACCTCTAAGCCACTGCAGTTAGCTGGTATTAATTGGAGCGGGGGCCAGATGTTCTATCCTCATTTTCTTCTGTGAACATGTTTCACAATGCAAATGGGTATGCTCACAGGGGCTTGCAGAAGAAAGATGCATACGCCCAAAAGCTACTCTCAAAAGCACAGCCACCAGTGGCTCAACTGGTAAGTGCTTGGTCTTGGAATGCTGAGGCCCTGAGTTCTAATCCAATGTCAGGAACCTCCTGGGCCTGCTTATAACATATATATTTTTTTTAATTGAAAATGTGTATGCATTGCCCTGTGCGATCAGCCAACAGTTAATGCCCCTTCAATACCTGCATTGCTACTAACAGTTGCGCCTTTGTTTTCTGCACTCTGGCCTTGGCAACACCAATACAAAAGCTTGTCTCTCTGGCCAAAACTGACTGGAAAAAACAAGGGGAAAAAGTGTAATTTACGGGTCATGGTTGATACGATAGTTGCACAGGGATTCAAACAGGACACCTTCTCGAGGCGCTGTGTGGTGACCACCGGCCCCTACATAGCAAACAAACCTGTATCAGCATCTCACCAGCAGCTGAATGTGTTGCCTGCAGGCTACACATTGGAGGCTGCAGTTGGTGCGTTAACCCATTGGGCTGTCGGCCCTCCTTCCTCTGAGAGCAGGACACTGAATTTCCATGTTGCCTTCCTTTGGCACATTAGATCTATCTTTCACCCCAATTCAGAGGATGTTTTGCTTCACAGAGAGAGTGGGCATTTACAGATTTTGGGTGGGCCTTGCCCCTCAGGCTCTACCCTGCCTCTGCTCTCACCCCCAGAGTAAAGAGTGGGAAAGGCTCGCTACAGCAAGAGTCTTTCAAATCTTTCACTTTTGAGAGCAGAGTGTTTACATTTAAAAATCATGAACAAGCAGCAATAAGCTAAGCTGGTCAGTTAAATGTTTGCCTTTGTCATTGGGGTGTATTGATATGGGCAGGGCTGTCTTCTGTCCTCTGCTACTGTCCGATTTCTTAATGCTGCTTGTTCATGATTTTTAAATGTAAACACTCTTCTCTCAAAAGTGAAAGATTTGAAAGACTCTTGATGTAGCGAGCCTTTCCCACTCTTTGCCTTGGGGGTGAGAGGGCTGCTTTCTGCCTTTAACTTTCTCAATTTTGGAGTGTCTGGCTCCAACACTGAGAATAAGGGCCTAATCCTGGAGGGAAACGGACAGAGGTCTGCGCCCTGCGTCCTCCACGCGTCCCTAACGCTCCCAAACGCGACCACAGCCCTTACGGGCACAGCCCTATGTCCTATGCGGCCCCTCTGGTGCAGCCACCCACACAACTTAGGGTTAGGATCGGTGCGCTTCCACGTAGGCCTGGCCACCTAGGCCCCAGAAAGTGTCACAGCCTGCTTTGTAAACCTTAGTGACGGTGGCTTAGGTGGAGATGATCTTGGTGGAATAGTGATGCCTTTTTCCTCCCAGAAGCCACCCCGGGAGCATAGTAAAATGAAGGGGTGTGCCTGCTCAGTTGCCCTCTGTTTAGCCTCGGCCCAAGTAACATTAGTTCTGGGCTCTCCAGGCAAATGTATCCATCCGGGAGAGAGCTAGGAATAGGAGGTCTCTTTCTGCAGGCACAGTGGGGAAGACTCAGAGAGCTGCATGCCTGAGACATCTTTCCTTGTCCCTCGCTCATTGTTGTGTTCTCTAACTTCGAACTCTCTGCCAGGCCAGGCCCTGTTTCTTTTACTGCCAACCCCCCTGACCCCTGGTCTTCCACCTACTTCCCGCTCTATTATGCCTTCTCCTTTTTTGCTCTCTTCTATGGCCCTTTGAAAAGGAATGCAGGCCTAGCTAAACCTCATGAAGGAAATCTACCAACCAAAGATGCATTCCTCACTCATGGCAGGTGCTGTGATACGAGTAAGAAGGGCCGGAGGGGTGATTGGGTTGTTGAGTTGGGAGGCACCAGAGGCGTAGCCAGGATTGTCTAGCAAATGGGGCCAGAAGCTAATGTAGTTGGGCCCACTGCACTGACAAAAATATCTGTAAATGCCCACACAACGCTGCTGAGTGGGCATTTACAGATTTTGGGTGGGCCTTGCCCCTCAGTGAAAGATTTGAAAGTTAATGCACCTACTGCAGCCTCCTATGTGTAGCCTGCAGGTGACACATTCAGTTGCTGGTGGGATGCTGATATAGGTTAGCTAGCTATGCAGGGGCGGGTGGTCACCTCACATCGCCTCGAGAAGGTGTCCTGTTTGAATCCCTGTGCAAATATCGTATCAACCATGACCCGTAAATTACACTTTTTCCCCTCGTTTTTTCCAGTCAGTTTGGGCCAGAGAGACAAGCTTTAGTATGGGTGTTACCAAGGCAGAGTGCAGAAAACAAAGGCGCAACTGTTAGTAGCAATGCTGGTATTGAAGGGGCATTAACTGTTGGCTGATCGCGCAGGGCAATGCTTACCCATTTTCAACTAAAAAAAAATAATAATAATTAAAAGTTTGCCCAGGAGGTTCCGGACACTGGATGAGAACTAAGGTCCCCAGCAGTCCAAGACCAAGCACTTATCAGTTGAGCCACTGGTGGTTGTGTTCCTAAGAGCAGCTTTCGGGCGTATATATCTTTCTTCTGCATGTCCCTGTGAGAATACCCATTCAGATTGTGAAACATGTTCACTGAAGAAAATGAGGATAGAACTTCTGGCACCCCGCTCCAGTACATACCAGTCAACTGCAGTGGCCTAGAGGTTAAGTGCTTGCGTTACAGCGCTGGGGGTCTGGGTTCGAGTCCTGCTTTCTGCACATAAACTGAATAGTTGGGTAATCTCATTGTACAACTCCTACCAAAAGGTTCAGTGGGTGGTGAAAAGAGTTCTCTGGCAAAGGGAGGGTGGAAGAAAGCAGGGACGGAGCAAGTGCAGGGTAAAGGAGGAGGTGGGGCAGGGTAAAGGAGGAGGTGGGGCAGGCCAAAGGGGGAGGCAGAGCTGGATGACGAGGTCCCTGTGGAGAGGAGGCAGGACTGGGTGAGTGGGGATAGACCTAGAAGGGCATGGCATAGGTTCCTCTGGTAAAGGGAAGGGGGAAGAAAGCAGAGAGGTGGGACTGTGGAGGAGAGGAGGCAGGGCAGGTAGCACTGAATGAAAAAAATGTCAGCCCATTGGGTCCTGCTGCATCTTTTTTCCCTCATTAATGCTCCCCTTTCCCCACATTAGCACCCTCGTTTACACACCCCACCCTCCACAATTCAGGGCCCTCCTCCCCCACCAGGGCTGACTTATTCCCTGTCTCCCCAGGGCCCCCTTTATCCTACATCCCCAGGCCCCTCTAGACCTACCCCCTACTCACCCATCCCCTCCTCGTCTCCACAGGGACCCATTCATCCAACCCAACCTCCCCCTTTAACCTGCCCCGCTGCCTCCTTTATTTGTCCTGCGTGCCTCCTTGCTTTCTTCCACCCTCCCTTTACCAGGGAAAGCTTTTCATACCCGTTGAACCTTTTAGGAGGAGTGTGGGTACCGCAACCATACAAGGACATTACCCACCCATTATGTGCCGAAAGCAGGACTCAAACCCAGGCCCCCAGCGCTGTAAAGCAAGCTCTTAACCTCTAAGCCACTGCAGTTAGCTGGTATTAATTGGAGCGGGGGCCAGATGTTCTATCCTCATTTTCTTCTGTGAACATGTTTCACAATGCAAATGGGTATGCTCACAGGGGCTTGCAGAAGAAAGATGCATACGCCCAAAAGCTACTCTCAAAAGCACAGCCACCAGTGGCTCAACTGGTAAGTGCTTGGTCTTGGAATGCTGAGGCCCTGAGTTCTAATCCAATGTCAGGAACCTCCTGGGCCTGCTTATAACATATATATTTTTTTTAATTGAAAATGTGTATGCATTGCCCTGTGCGATCAGCCAACAGTTAATGCCCCTTCAATACCTGCATTGCTACTAACAGTTGCGCCTTTGTTTTCTGCACTCTGGCCTTGGCAACACCAATACAAAAGCTTGTCTCTCTGGCCAAAACTGACTGGAAAAAACAAGGGGAAAAAGTGTAATTTACGGGTCATGGTTGATACGATAGTTGCACAGGGATTCAAACAGGACACCTTCTCGAGGCGCTGTGTGGTGACCACCGGCCCCTACATAGCAAACAAACCTGTATCAGCATCTCACCAGCAGCTGAATGTGTTGCCTGCAGGCTACACATTGGAGGCTGCAGTTGGTGCGTTAACCCATTGGGCTGTCGGCCCTCCTTCCTCTGAGAGCAGGACACTGAATTTCCATGTTGCCTTCCTTTGGCACATTAGATCTATCTTTCACCCCAATTCAGAGGATGTTTTGCTTCACAGAGAGAGTGGGCATTTACAGATTTTGGGTGGGCCTTGCCCCTCAGGCTCTACCCTGCCTCTGCTCTCACCCCCAGAGTAAAGAGTGGGAAAGGCTCGCTACAGCAAGAGTCTTTCAAATCTTTCACTTTTGAGAGCAGAGTGTTTACATTTAAAAATCATGAACAAGCAGCAATAAGCTAAGCTGGTCAGTTAAATGTTTGCCTTTGTCATTGGGGTGTATTGATATGGGCAGGGCTGTCTTCTGTCCTCTGCTACTGTCCGATTTCTTAATGCTGCTTGTTCATGATTTTTAAATGTAAACACTCTTCTCTCAAAAGTGAAAGATTTGAAAGACTCTTGATGTAGCGAGCCTTTCCCACTCTTTGCCTTGGGGGTGAGAGGGCTGCTTTCTGCCTTTAACTTTCTCAATTTTGGAGTGTCTGGCTCCAACACTGAGAATAAGGGCCTAATCCTGGAGGGAAACGGACAGAGGTCTGCGCCCTGCGTCCTCCACGCGTCCCTAACGCTCCCAAACGCGACCACAGCCCTTACGGGCACAGCCCTATGTCCTATGCGGCCCCTCTGGTGCAGCCACCCACACAACTTAGGGTTAGGATCGGTGCGCTTCCACGTAGGCCTGGCCACCTAGGCCCCAGAAAGTGTCACAGCCTGCTTTGTAAACCTTAGTGACGGTGGCTTAGGTGGAGATGATCTTGGTGGAATAGTGATGCCTTTTTCCTCCCAGAAGCCACCCCGGGAGCATAGTAAAATGAAGGGGTGTGCCTGCTCAGTTGCCCTCTGTTTAGCCTCGGCCCAAGTAACATTAGTTCTGGGCTCTCCAGGCAAATGTATCCATCCGGGAGAGAGCTAGGAATAGGAGGTCTCTTTCTGCAGGCACAGTGGGGAAGACTCAGAGAGCTGCATGCCTGAGACATCTTTCCTTGTCCCTCGCTCATTGTTGTGTTCTCTAACTTCGAACTCTCTGCCAGGCCAGGCCCTGTTTCTTTTACTGCCAACCCCCCTGACCCCTGGTCTTCCACCT
Organism: Ambystoma mexicanum; assembly: GCF_040938575.1. NCBI lineage: Eukaryota > Metazoa > Chordata > Amphibia > Caudata > Ambystomatidae > Ambystoma > Ambystoma mexicanum. Next base: position 184,325,706 of record NC_090937.1, read on the forward strand.
ACTTCCCGCTCTATTATGCCTTCTCCTTTTTTGCTCTCTTCTATGGCCCTTTGAAAAGGAATGCAGGCCTAGCTAAACCTCATGAAGGAAATCTACCAACCAAAGATGCATTCCTCACTCATGGCAGGTGCTGTGATACGAGTAAGAAGGGCCGGAGGGGTGATTGGGTTGTTGAGTTGGGAGGCACCAGAGGCGTAGCCAGGATTGTCTAGCAAATGGGGCCAGAAGCTAATGTAGTTGGGCCCACTGCACTGACAAAAATATCTGTAAATGCCCACACAACGCTGCTGAGTGGGCATTTACAGATTTTGGGTGGGCCTTGCCCCTCAGTGAAAGATTTGAAAGTTAATGCACCTACTGCAGCCTCCTATGTGTAGCCTGCAGGTGACACATTCAGTTGCTGGTGGGATGCTGATATAGGTTAGCTAGCTATGCAGGGGCGGGTGGTCACCTCACATCGCCTCGAGAAGGTGTCCTGTTTGAATCCCTGTGCAAATATCGTATCAACCATGACCCGTAAATTACACTTTTTCCCCTCGTTTTTTCCAGTCAGTTTGGGCCAGAGAGACAAGCTTTAGTATGGGTGTTACCAAGGCAGAGTGCAGAAAACAAAGGCGCAACTGTTAGTAGCAATGCTGGTATTGAAGGGGCATTAACTGTTGGCTGATCGCGCAGGGCAATGCTTACCCATTTTCAACTAAAAAAAAATAATAATAATTAAAAGTTTGCCCAGGAGGTTCCGGACACTGGATGAGAACTAAGGTCCCCAGCAGTCCAAGACCAAGCACTTATCAATTGAGCCACTGGTGGTTGTGTTCCTAAGAGCAGCTTTCGGGCGTATATATCTTTCTTCTGCATGTCCCTGTGAGAATACCCATTCAGATTGTGAAACATGTTCACTGAAGAAAATGAGGATAGAACTTCTGGCACCCCGCTCCAGTACATACCAGTCAACTGCAGTGGCCTAGAGGTTAAGTGCTTGCGTTACAGCGCTGGGGGTCTGGGTTCGAGTCCTGCTTTCTGCACATAAACTGAATAGTTGGGTAATCTCATTGTACAACTCCTACCAAAAGGTTCAGTGGGTGGTGAAAAGAGTTCTCTGGCAAAGGGAGGGTGGAAGAAAGCAGGGACGGAGCAAGTGCAGGGTAAAGGAGGAGGTGGGGCAGGGTAAAGGAGGAGGTGGGGCAGGCCAAAGGGGGAGGCAGAGCTGGATGACGAGGTCCCTGTGGAGAGGAGGCAGGACTGGGTGAGTGGGGATAGACCTAGAAGGGCATGGCATAGGTTCCTCTGGTAAAGGGAAGGGGGAAGAAAGCAGAGAGGTGGGACTGTGGAGGAGAGGAGGCAGGGCAGGTAGCACTGAATGAAAAAAATGTCAGCCCATTGGGTCCTGCTGCATCTTTTTTCCCTCATTAATGCTCCCTTTCCCCACATTAGCACCCTCGTTTACACACCCCACCCTCCACAATTCAGGGCCCTCCTCCCCCACCAGGGCTGACTTATTCCCTGTCTCCCCAGGGCCCCCTTTATCCTACATCCCCAGGCCCCTCTAGACCTACCCCCTACTCACCCATCCCCTCCTCGTCTCCACAGGGACCCATTCATCCAACCCAACCTCCCCCTTTAACCTGCCCCGCTGCCTCCTTTATTTGTCCTGCGTGCCTCCTTGCTTTCTTCCACCCTCCCTTTACCAGGGAAAGCTTTTCATACCCGTTGAACCTTTTAGGAGGAGTGTGGGTACCGCAACCATACAAGGACATTACCCACCCATTATGTGCCGAAAGCAGGACTCAAACCCAGGCCCCCAGCGCTGTAAAGCAAGCTCTTAACCTCTAAGCCACTGCAGTTAGCTGGTATTAATTGGAGCGGGGGCCAGATGTTCTATCCTCATTTTCTTCTGTGAACATGTTTCACAATGCAAATGGGTATGCTCACAGGGGCTTGCAGAAGAAAGATGCATACGCCCAAAAGCTACTCTCAAAAGCACAGCCACCAGTGGCTCAACTGGTAAGTGCTTGGTCTTGGAATGCTGAGGCCCTGAGTTCTAATCCAATGTCAGGAACCTCCTGGGCCTGCTTATAACATATATATTTTTTTTAATTGAAAATGTGTATGCATTGCCCTGTGCGATCAGCCAACAGTTAATGCCCCTTCAATACCTGCATTGCTACTAACAGTTGCGCCTTTGTTTTCTGCACTCTGGCCTTGGCAACACCAATACAAAAGCTTGTCTCTCTGGCCAAAACTGACTGGAAAAAACAAGGGGAAAAAGTGTAATTTACGGGTCATGGTTGATACGATAGTTGCACAGGGATTCAAACAGGACACCTTCTCGAGGCGCTGTGTGGTGACCACCGGCCCCTACATAGCAAACAAACCTGTATCAGCATCTCACCAGCAGCTGAATGTGTTGCCTGCAGGCTACACATTGGAGGCTGCAGTTGGTGCGTTAACCCATTGGGCTGTCGGCCCTCCTTCCTCTGAGAGCAGGACACTGAATTTCCATGTTGCCTTCCTTTGGCACATTAGATCTATCTTTCACCCCAATTCAGAGGATGTTTTGCTTCACAGAGAGAGTGGGCATTTACAGATTTTGGGTGGGCCTTGCCCCTCAGGCTCTACCCTGCCTCTGCTCTCACCCCCAGAGTAAAGAGTGGGAAAGGCTCGCTACAGCAAGAGTCTTTCAAATCTTTCACTTTTGAGAGCAGAGTGTTTACATTTAAAAATCATGAACAAGCAGCAATAAGCTAAGCTGGTCAGTTAAATGTTTGCCTTTGTCATTGGGGTGTATTGATATGGGCAGGGCTGTCTTCTGTCCTCTGCTACTGTCCGATTTCTTAATGCTGCTTGTTCATGATTTTTAAATGTAAACACTCTTCTCTCAAAAGTGAAAGATTTGAAAGACTCTTGATGTAGCGAGCCTTTCCCACTCTTTGCCTTGGGGGTGAGAGGGCTGCTTTCTGCCTTTAACTTTCTCAATTTTGGAGTGTCTGGCTCCAACACTGAGAATAAGGGCCTAATCCTGGAGGGAAACGGACAGAGGTCTGCGCCCTGCGTCCTCCACGCGTCCCTAACGCTCCCAAACGCGACCACAGCCCTTACGGGCACAGCCCTATGTCCTATGCGGCCCCTCTGGTGCAGCCACCCACACAACTTAGGGTTAGGATCGGTGCGCTTCCACGTAGGCCTGGCCACCTAGGCCCCAGAAAGTGTCACAGCCTGCTTTGTAAACCTTAGTGACGGTGGCTTAGGTGGAGATGATCTTGGTGGAATAGTGATGCCTTTTTCCTCCCAGAAGCCACCCCGGGAGCATAGTAAAATGAAGGGGTGTGCCTGCTCAGTTGCCCTCTGTTTAGCCTCGGCCCAAGTAACATTAGTTCTGGGCTCTCCAGGCAAATGTATCCATCCGGGAGAGAGCTAGGAATAGGAGGTCTCTTTCTGCAGGCACAGTGGGGAAGACTCAGAGAGCTGCATGCCTGAGACATCTTTCCTTGTCCCTCGCTCATTGTTGTGTTCTCTAACTTCGAACTCTCTGCCAGGCCAGGCCCTGTTTCTTTTACTGCCAACCCCCCTGACCCCTGGTCTTCCACCTACTTCCCGCTCTATTATGCCTTCTCCTTTTTTGCTCTCTTCTATGGCCCTTTGAAAAGGAATGCAGGCCTAGCTAAACCTCATGAAGGAAATCTACCAACCAAAGATGCATTCCTCACTCATGGCAGGTGCTGTGATACGAGTAAGAAGGGCCGGAGGGGTGATTGGGTTGTTGAGTTGGGAGGCACCAGAGGCGTAGCCAGGATTGTCTAGCAAATGGGGCCAGAAGCTAATGTAGTTGGGCCCACTGCACTGACAAAAATATCTGTAAATGCCCACACAACGCTGCTGAGTGGGCATTTACAGATTTTGGGTGGGCCTTGCCCCTCAGTGAAAGATTTGAAAGTTAATGCACCTACTGCAGCCTCCTATGTGTAGCCTGCAGGTGACACATTCAGTTGCTGGTGGGATGCTGATATAGGTTAGCTAGCTATGCAGGGGCGGGTGGTCACCTCACATCGCCTCGAGAAGGTGTCCTGTTTGAATCCCTGTGCAAATATCGTATCAACCATGACCCGTAAATTACACTTTTTCCCCTCGTTTTTTCCAGTCAGTTTGGGCCAGAGAGACAAGCTTTAGTATGGGTGTTACCAAGGCAGAGTGCAGAAAACAAAGGCGCAACTGTTAGTAGCAATGCTGGTATTGAAGGGGCATTAACTGTTGGCTGATCGCGCAGGGCAATGCTTACCCATTTTCAACTAAAAAAAAATAATAATAATTAAAAGTTTGCCCAGGAGGTTCCGGACACTGGATGAGAACTAAGGTCCCCAGCAGTCCAAGACCAAGCACTTATCAGTTGAGCCACTGGTGGTTGTGTTCCTAAGAGCAGCTTTCGGGCGTATATATCTTTCTTCTGCATGTCCCTGTGAGAATACCCATTCAGATTGTGAAACATGTTCACTGAAGAAAATGAGGATAGAACTTCTGGCACCCCGCTCCAGTACATACCAGTCAACTGCAGTGGCCTAGAGGTTAAGTGCTTGCGTTACAGCGCTGGGGGTCTGGGTTCGAGTCCTGCTTTCTGCACATAAACTGAATAGTTGGGTAATCTCATTGTACAACTCCTACCAAAAGGTTCAGTGGGTGGTGAAAAGAGTTCTCTGGCAAAGGGAGGGTGGAAGAAAGCAGGGACGGAGCAAGTGCAGGGTAAAGGAGGAGGTGGGGCAGGGTAAAGGAGGAGGTGGGGCAGGCCAAAGGGGGAGGCAGAGCTGGATGACGAGGTCCCTGTGGAGAGGAGGCAGGACTGGGTGAGTGGGGATAGACCTAGAAGGGCATGGCATAGGTTCCTCTGGTAAAGGGAAGGGGGAAGAAAGCAGAGAGGTGGGACTGTGGAGGAGAGGAGGCAGGGCAGGTAGCACTGAATGAAAAAAATGTCAGCCCATTGGGTCCTGCTGCATCTTTTTTCCCTCATTAATGCTCCCCTTTCCCCACATTAGCACCCTCGTTTACACACCCCACCCTCCACAATTCAGGGCCCTCCTCCCCCACCAGGGCTGACTTATTCCCTGTCTCCCCAGGGCCCCCTTTATCCTACATCCCCAGGCCCCTCTAGACCTACCCCCTACTCACCCATCCCCTCCTCGTCTCCACAGGGACCCATTCATCCAACCCAACCTCCCCCTTTAACCTGCCCCGCTGCCTCCTTTATTTGTCCTGCGTGCCTCCTTGCTTTCTTCCACCCTCCCTTTACCAGGGAAAGCTTTTCATACCCGTTGAACCTTTTAGGAGGAGTGTGGGTACCGCAACCATACAAGGACATTACCCACCCATTATGTGCCGAAAGCAGGACTCAAACCCAGGCCCCCAGCGCTGTAAAGCAAGCTCTTAACCTCTAAGCCACTGCAGTTAGCTGGTATTAATTGGAGCGGGGGCCAGATGTTCTATCCTCATTTTCTTCTGTGAACATGTTTCACAATGCAAATGGGTATGCTCACAGGGGCTTGCAGAAGAAAGATGCATACGCCCAAAAGCTACTCTCAAAAGCACAGCCACCAGTGGCTCAACTGGTAAGTGCTTGGTCTTGGAATGCTGAGGCCCTGAGTTCTAATCCAATGTCAGGAACCTCCTGGGCCTGCTTATAACATATATATTTTTTTTAATTGAAAATGTGTATGCATTGCCCTGTGCGATCAGCCAACAGTTAATGCCCCTTCAATACCTGCATTGCTACTAACAGTTGCGCCTTTGTTTTCTGCACTCTGGCCTTGGCAACACCAATACAAAAGCTTGTCTCTCTGGCCAAAACTGACTGGAAAAAACAAGGGGAAAAAGTGTAATTTACGGGTCATGGTTGATACGATAGTTGCACAGGGATTCAAACAGGACACCTTCTCGAGGCGCTGTGTGGTGACCACCGGCCCCTACATAGCAAACAAACCTGTATCAGCATCTCACCAGCAGCTGAATGTGTTGCCTGCAGGCTACACATTGGAGGCTGCAGTTGGTGCGTTAACCCATTGGGCTGTCGGCCCTCCTTCCTCTGAGAGCAGGACACTGAATTTCCATGTTGCCTTCCTTTGGCACATTAGATCTATCTTTCACCCCAATTCAGAGGATGTTTTGCTTCACAGAGAGAGTGGGCATTTACAGATTTTGGGTGGGCCTTGCCCCTCAGGCTCTACCCTGCCTCTGCTCTCACCCCCAGAGTAAAGAGTGGGAAAGGCTCGCTACAGCAAGAGTCTTTCAAATCTTTCACTTTTGAGAGCAGAGTGTTTACATTTAAAAATCATGAACAAGCAGCAATAAGCTAAGCTGGTCAGTTAAATGTTTGCCTTTGTCATTGGGGTGTATTGATATGGGCAGGGCTGTCTTCTGTCCTCTGCTACTGTCCGATTTCTTAATGCTGCTTGTTCATGATTTTTAAATGTAAACACTCTTCTCTCAAAAGTGAAAGATTTGAAAGACTCTTGATGTAGCGAGCCTTTCCCACTCTTTGCCTTGGGGGTGAGAGGGCTGCTTTCTGCCTTTAACTTTCTCAATTTTGGAGTGTCTGGCTCCAACACTGAGAATAAGGGCCTAATCCTGGAGGGAAACGGACAGAGGTCTGCGCCCTGCGTCCTCCACGCGTCCCTAACGCTCCCAAACGCGACCACAGCCCTTACGGGCACAGCCCTATGTCCTATGCGGCCCCTCTGGTGCAGCCACCCACACAACTTAGGGTTAGGATCGGTGCGCTTCCACGTAGGCCTGGCCACCTAGGCCCCAGAAAGTGTCACAGCCTGCTTTGTAAACCTTAGTGACGGTGGCTTAGGTGGAGATGATCTTGGTGGAATAGTGATGCCTTTTTCCTCCCAGAAGCCACCCCGGGAGCATAGTAAAATGAAGGGGTGTGCCTGCTCAGTTGCCCTCTGTTTAGCCTCGGCCCAAGTAACATTAGTTCTGGGCTCTCCAGGCAAATGTATCCATCCGGGAGAGAGCTAGGAATAGGAGGTCTCTTTCTGCAGGCACAGTGGGGAAGACTCAGAGAGCTGCATGCCTGAGACATCTTTCCTTGTCCCTTGCTCATTGTTGTGTTCTCTAACTTCGAACTCTCTGCCAGGCCAGGCCCTGTTTCTTTTACTGCCAACCCCCCTGACCCCTGGTCTTCCACCTACTTCCCGCTCTATTATGCCTTCTCCTTTTTTGCTCTCTTCTATGGCCCTTTGAAAAGGAATGCAGGCCTAGCTAAACCTCATGAAGGAAATCTACCAACCAAAGATGCATTCCTCACTCATGGCAGGTGCTGTGATACGAGTAAGAAGGGCCGGAGGGGTGATTGGGTTGTTGAGTTGGGAGGCACCAGAGGCGTAGCCAGGATTGTCTAGCAAATGGGGCCAGAAGCTAATGTAGTTGGGCCCACTGCACTGACAAAAATATCTGTAAATGCCCACACAACGCTGCTGAGTGGGCATTTACAGATTTTGGGTGGGCCTTGCCCCTCAGTGAAAGATTTGAAAGTTAATGCACCTACTGCAGCCTCCTATGTGTAGCCTGCAGGTGACACATTCAGTTGCTGGTGGGATGCTGATATAGGTTAGCTAGCTATGCAGGGGCGGGTGGTCACCTCACATCGCCTCGAGAAGGTGTCCTGTTTGAATCCCTGTGCAAATATCGTATCAACCATGACCCGTAAATTACACTTTTTCCCCTCGTTTTTTCCAGTCAGTTTGGGCCAGAGAGACAAGCTTTAGTATGGGTGTTACCAAGGCAGAGTGCAGAAAACAAAGGCGCAACTGTTAGTAGCAATGCTGGTATTGAAGGGGCATTAACTGTTGGCTGATCGCGCAGGGCAATGCTTACCCATTTTCAACTAAAAAAAAATAATAATAATTAAAAGTTTGCCCAGGAGGTTCCGGACACTGGATGAGAACTAAGGTCCCCAGCAGTCCAAGACCAAGCACTTATCAGTTGAGCCACTGGTGGTTGTGTTCCTAAGAGCAGCTTTCGGGCGTATATATCTTTCTTCTGCATGTCCCTGTGAGAATACCCATTCAGATTGTGAAACATGTTCACTGAAGAAAATGAGGATAGAACTTCTGGCACCCCGCTCCAGTACATACCAGTCAACTGCAGTGGCCTAGAGGTTAAGTGCTTGCGTTACAGCGCTGGGGGTCTGGGTTCGAGTCCTGCTTTCTGCACATAAACTGAATAGTTGGGTAATCTCATTGTACAACTCCTACCAAAAGGTTCAGTGGGTGGTGAAAAGAGTTCTCTGGCAAAGGGAGGGTGGAAGAAAGCAGGGACGGAGCAAGTGCAGGGTAAAGGAGGAGGTGGGGCAGGGTAAAGGAGGAGGTGGGGCAGGCCAAAGGGGGAGGCAGAGCTGGATGACGAGGTCCCTGTGGAGAGGAGGCAGGACTGGGTGAGTGGGGATAGACCTAGAAGGGCATGGCATAGGTTCCTCTGGTAAAGGGAAGGGGGAAGAAAGCAGAGAGGTGGGACTGTGGAGGAGAGGAGGCAGGGCAGGTAGCACTGAATGAAAAAAATGTCAGCCCATTGGGTCCTGCTGCATCTTTTTTCCCTCATTAATGCTCCCTTTCCCCACATTAGCACCCTCGTTTACACACCCCACCCTCCACAATTCAGGGCCCTCCTCCCCCACCAGGGCTGACTTATTCCCTGTCTCCCCAGGGCCCCCTTTATCCTACATCCCCAGGCCCCTCTAGACCTACCCCCTACTCACCCATCCCCTCCTCGTCTCCACAGGGACCCATTCATCCAACCCAACCTCCCCCTTTAACCTGCCCCGCTGCCTCCTTTATTTGTCCTGCGTGCCTCCTTGCTTTCTTCCACCCTCCCTTTACCAGGGAAAGCTTTTCATACCCGTTGAACCTTTTAGGAGGAGTGTGGGTACCGCAACCATACAAGGACATTACCCACCCATTATGTGCCGAAAGCAGGACTCAAACCCAGGCCCCCAGCGCTGTAAAGCAAGCTCTTAACCTCTAAGCCACTGCAGTTAGCTGGTATTAATTGGAGCGGGGGCCAGATGTTCTATCCTCATTTTCTTCTGTGAACATGTTTCACAATGCAAATGGGTATGCTCACAGGGGCTTGCAGAAGAAAGATGCATACGCCCAAAAGCTACTCTCAAAAGCACAGCCACCAGTGGCTCAACTGGTAAGTGCTTGGTCTTGGAATGCTGAGGCCCTGAGTTCTAATCCAATGTCAGGAACCTCCTGGGCCTGCTTATAACATATATATTTTTTTTAATTGAAAATGTGTATGCATTGCCCTGTGCGATCAGCCAACAGTTAATGCCCCTTCAATACCTGCATTGCTACTAACAGTTGCGCCTTTGTTTTCTGCACTCTGGCCTTGGCAACACCAATACAAAAGCTTGTCTCTCTGGCCAAAACTGACTGGAAAAAACAAGGGGAAAAAGTGTAATTTACGGGTCATGGTTGATACGATAGTTGCACAGGGATTCAAACAGGACACCTTCTCGAGGCGCTGTGTGGTGACCACCGGCCCCTACATAGCAAACAAACCTGTATCAGCATCTCACCAGCAGCTGAATGTGTTGCCTGCAGGCTACACATTGGAGGCTGCAGTTGGTGCGTTAACCCATTGGGCTGTCGGCCCTCCTTCCTCTGAGAGCAGGACACTGAATTTCCATGTTGCCTTCCTTTGGCACATTAGATCTATCTTTCACCCCAATTCAGAGGATGTTTTGCTTCACAGAGAGAGTGGGCATTTACAGATTTTGGGTGGGCCTTGCCCCTCAGGCTCTACCCTGCCTCTGCTCTCACCCCCAGAGTAAAGAGTGGGAAAGGCTCGCTACAGCAAGAGTCTTTCAAATCTTTCACTTTTGAGAGCAGAGTGTTTACATTTAAAAATCATGAACAAGCAGCAATAAGCTAAGCTGGTCAGTTAAATGTTTGCCTTTGTCATTGGGGTGTATTGATATGGGCAGGGCTGTCTTCTGTCCTCTGCTACTGTCCGATTTCTTAATGCTGCTTGTTCATGATTTTTAAATGTAAACACTCTTCTCTCAAAAGTGAAAGATTTGAAAGACTCTTGATGTAGCGAGCCTTTCCCACTCTTTGCCTTGGGGGTGAGAGGGCTGCTTTCTGCCTTTAACTTTCTCAATTTTGGAGTGTCTGGCTCCAACACTGAGAATAAGGGCCTAATCCTGGAGGGAAACGGACAGAGGTCTGCGCCCTGCGTCCTCCACGCGTCCCTAACGCTCCCAAACGCGACCACAGCCCTTACGGGCACAGCCCTATGTCCTATGCGGCCCCTCTGGTGCAGCCACCCACACAACTTAGGGTTAGGATCGGTGCGCTTCCACGTAGGCCTGGCCACCTAGGCCCCAGAAAGTGTCACAGCCTGCTTTGTAAACCTTAGTGACGGTGGCTTAGGTGGAGATGATCTTGGTGGAATAGTGATGCCTTTTTCCTCCCAGAAGCCACCCCGGGAGCATAGTAAAATGAAGGGGTGTGCCTGCTCAGTTGCCCTCTGTTTAGCCTCGGCCCAAGTAACATTAGTTCTGGGCTCTCCAGGCAAATGTATCCATCCGGGAGAGAGCTAGGAATAGGAGGTCTCTTTCTGCAGGCACAGTGGGGAAGACTCAGAGAGCTGCATGCCTGAGACATCTTTCCTTGTCCCTCGCTCATTGTTGTGTTCTCTAACTTCGAACTCTCTGCCAGGCCAGGCCCTGTTTCTTTTACTGCCAACCCCCCTGACCCCTGGTCTTCCACCTACTTCCCGCTCTATTATGCCTTCTCCTTTTTTGCTCTCTTCTATGGCCCTTTGAAAAGGAATGCAGGCCTAGCTAAACCTCATGAAGGAAATCTACCAACCAAAGATGCATTCCTCACTCATGGCAGGTGCTGTGATACGAGTAAGAAGGGCCGGAGGGGTGATTGGGTTGTTGAGTTGGGAGGCACCAGAGGCGTAGCCAGGATTGTCTAGCAAATGGGGCCAGAAGCTAATGTAGTTGGGCCCACTGCACTGACAAAAATATCTGTAAATGCCCACACAACGCTGCTGAGTGGGCATTTACAGATTTTGGGTGGGCCTTGCCCCTCAGTGAAAGATTTGAAAGTTAATGCACCTACTGCAGCCTCCTATGTGTAGCCTGCAGGTGACACATTCAGTTGCTGGTGGGATGCTGATATAGGTTAGCTAGCTATGCAGGGGCGGGTGGTCACCTCACATCGCCTCGAGAAGGTGTCCTGTTTGAATCCCTGTGCAAATATCGTATCAACCATGACCCGTAAATTACACTTTTTCCCCTCGTTTTTTCCAGTCAGTTTGGGCCAGAGAGACAAGCTTTAGTATGGGTGTTACCAAGGCAGAGTGCAGAAAACAAAGGCGCAACTGTTAGTAGCAATGCTGGTATTGAAGGGGCATTAACTGTTGGCTGATCGCGCAGGGCAATGCTTACCCATTTTCAACTAAAAAAAAATAATAATAATTAAAAGTTTGCCCAGGAGGTTCCGGACACTGGATGAGAACTAAGGTCCCCAGCAGTCCAAGACCAAGCACTTATCAGTTGAGCCACTGGTGGTTGTGTTCCTAAGAGCAGCTTTCGGGCGTATATATCTTTCTTCTGCATGTCCCTGTGAGAATACCCATTCAGATTGTGAAACATGTTCACTGAAGAAAATGAGGATAGAACTTCTGGCACCCCGCTCCAGTACATACCAGTCAACTGCAGTGGCCTAGAGGTTAAGTGCTTGCGTTACAGCGCTGGGGGTCTGGGTTCGAGTCCTGCTTTCTGCACATAAACTGAATAGTTGGGTAATCTCATTGTACAACTCCTACCAAAAGGTTCAGTGGGTGGTGAAAAGAGTTCTCTGGCAAAGGGAGGGTGGAAGAAAGCAGGGACGGAGCAAGTGCAGGGTAAAGGAGGAGGTGGGGCAGGGTAAAGGAGGAGGTGGGGCAGGCCAAAGGGGGAGGCAGAGCTGGATGACGAGGTCCCTGTGGAGAGGAGGCAGGACTGGGTGAGTGGGGATAGACCTAGAAGGGCATGGCATAGGTTCCTCTGGTAAAGGGAAGGGGGAAGAAAGCAGAGAGGTGGGACTGTGGAGGAGAGGAGGCAGGGCAGGTAGCACTGAATGAAAAAAATGTCAGCCCATTGGGTCCTGCTGCATCTTTTTTCCCTCATTAATGCTCCCCTTTCCCCACATTAGCACCCTCGTTTACACACCCCACCCTCCACAATTCAGGGCCCTCCTCCCCCACCAGGGCTGACTTATTCCCTGTCTCCCCAGGGCCCCCTTTATCCTACATCCCCAGGCCCCTCTAGACCTACCCCCTACTCACCCATCCCCTCCTCGTCTCCACAGGGACCCATTCATCCAACCCAACCTCCCCCTTTAACCTGCCCCGCTGCCTCCTTTATTTGTCCTGCGTGCCTCCTTGCTTTCTTCCACCCTCCCTTTACCAGGGAAAGCTTTTCATACCCGTTGAACCTTTTAGGAGGAGTGTGGGTACCGCAACCATACAAGGACATTACCCACCCATTATGTGCCGAAAGCAGGACTCAAACCCAGGCCCCCAGCGCTGTAAAGCAAGCTCTTAACCTCTAAGCCACTGCAGTTAGCTGGTATTAATTGGAGCGGGGGCCAGATGTTCTATCCTCATTTTCTTCTGTGAACATGTTTCACAATGCAAATGGGTATGCTCACAGGGGCTTGCAGAAGAAAGATGCATACGCCCAAAAGCTACTCTCAAAAGCACAGCCACCAGTGGCTCAACTGGTAAGTGCTTGGTCTTGGAATGCTGAGGCCCTGAGTTCTAATCCAATGTCAGGAACCTCCTGGGCCTGCTTATAACATATATATTTTTTTTAATTGAAAATGTGTATGCATTGCCCTGTGCGATCAGCCAACAGTTAATGCCCCTTCAATACCTGCATTGCTACTAACAGTTGCGCCTTTGTTTTCTGCACTCTGGCCTTGGCAACACCAATACAAAAGCTTGTCTCTCTGGCCAAAACTGACTGGAAAAAACAAGGGGAAAAAGTGTAATTTACGGGTCATGGTTGATACGATAGTTGCACAGGGATTCAAACAGGACACCTTCTCGAGGCGCTGTGTGGTGACCACCGGCCCCTACATAGCAAACAAACCTGTATCAGCATCTCACCAGCAGCTGAATGTGTTGCCTGCAGGCTACACATTGGAGGCTGCAGTTGGTGCGTTAACCCATTGGGCTGTCGGCCCTCCTTCCTCTGAGAGCAGGACACTGAATTTCCATGTTGCCTTCCTTTGGCACATTAGATCTATCTTTCACCCCAATTCAGAGGATGTTTTGCTTCACAGAGAGAGTGGGCATTTACAGATTTTGGGTGGGCCTTGCCCCTCAGGCTCTACCCTGCCTCTGCTCTCACCCCCAGGGTAAAGAGTGGGAAAGGCTCGCTACAGCAAGAGTCTTTCAAATCTTTCACTTTTGAGAGCAGAGTGTTTACATTTAAAAATCATGAACAAGCAGCAATAAGCTAAGCTGGTCAGTTAAATGTTTGCCTTTGTCATTGGGGTGTATTGATATGGGCAGGGCTGTCTTCTGTCCTCTGCTACTGTCCGATTTCTTAATGCTGCTTGTTCATGATTTTTAAATGTAAACACTCTTCTCTCAAAAGTGAAAGATTTGAAAGACTCTTGATGTAGCGAGCCTTTCCCACTCTTTGCCTTGGGGGTGAGAGGGCTGCTTTCTGCCTTTAACTTTCTCAATTTTGGAGTGTCTGGCTCCAACACTGAGAATAAGGGCCTAATCCTGGAGGGAAACGGACAGAGGTCTGCGCCCTGCGTCCTCCACGCGTCCCTAACGCTCCCAAACGCGACCACAGCCCTTACGGGCACAGCCCTATGTCCTATGCGGCCCCTCTGGTGCAGCCACCCACACAACTTAGGGTTAGGATCGGTGCGCTTCCACGTAGGCCTGGCCACCTAGGCCCCAGAAAGTGTCACAGCCTGCTTTGTAAACCTTAGTGACGGTGGCTTAGGTGGAGATGATCTTGGTGGAATAGTGATGCCTTTTTCCTCCCAGAAGCCACCCCGGGAGCATAGTAAAATGAAGGGGTGTGCCTGCTCAGTTGCCCTCTGTTTAGCCTCGGCCCAAGTAACATTAGTTCTGGGCTCTCCAGGCAAATGTATCCATCCGGGAGAGAGCTAGGAATAGGAGGTCTCTTTCTGCAGGCACAGTGGGGAAGACTCAGAGAGCTGCATGCCTGAGACATCTTTCCTTGTCCCTCGCTCATTGTTGTGTTCTCTAACTTCGAACTCTCTGCCAGGCCAGGCCCTGTTTCTTTTACTGCCAACCCCCCTGACCCCTGGTCTTCCACCTACTTCCCGCTCTATTATGCCTTCTCCTTTTTTGCTCTCTTCTATGGCCCTTTGAAAAGGAATGCAGGCCTAGCTAAACCTCATGAAGGAAATCTACCAACCAAAGATGCATTCCTCACTCATGGCAGGTGCTGTGATACGAGTAAGAAGGGCCGGAGGGGTGATTGGGTTGTTGAGTTGGGAGGCACCAGAGGCGTAGCCAGGATTGTCTAGCAAATGGGGCCAGAAGCTAATGTAGTTGGGCCCACTGCACTGACAAAAATATCTGTAAATGCCCACACAACGCTGCTGAGTGGGCATTTACAGATTTTGGGTGGGCCTTGCCCCTCAGTGAAAGATTTGAAAGTTAATGCACCTACTGCAGCCTCCTATGTGTAGCCTGCAGGTGACACATTCAGTTGCTGGTGGGATGCTGATATAGGTTAGCTAGCTATGCAGGGGCGGGTGGTCACCTCACATCGCCTCGAGAAGGTGTCCTGTTTGAATCCCTGTGCAAATATCGTATCAACCATGACCCGTAAATTACACTTTTTCCCCTCGTTTTTTCCAGTCAGTTTGGGCCAGAGAGACAAGCTTTAGTATGGGTGTTACCAAGGCAGAGTGCAGAAAACAAAGGCGCAACTGTTAGTAGCAATGCTGGTATTGAAGGGGCATTAACTGTTGGCTGATCGCGCAGGGCAATGCTTACCCATTTTCAACTAAAAAAAAATAATAATAATTAAAAGTTTGCCCAGGAGGTTCCGGACACTGGATGAGAACTAAGGTCCCCAGCAGTCCAAGACCAAGCACTTATCAGTTGAGCCACTGGTGGTTGTGTTCCTAAGAGCAGCTTTCGGGCGTATATATCTTTCTTCTGCATGTCCCTGTGAGAATACCCATTCAGATTGTGAAACATGTTCACTGAAGAAAATGAGGATAGAACTTCTGGCACCCCGCTCCAGTACATACCAGTCAACTGCAGTGGCCTAGAGGTTAAGTGCTTGCGTTACAGCGCTGGGGGTCTGGGTTCGAGTCCTGCTTTCTGCACATAAACTGAATAGTTGGGTAATCTCATTGTACAACTCCTACCAAAAGGTTCAGTGGGTGGTGAAAAGAGTTCTCTGGCAAAGGGAGGGTGGAAGAAAGCAGGGACGGAGCAAGTGCAGGGTAAAGGAGGAGGTGGGGCAGGGTAAAGGAGGAGGTGGGGCAGGCCAAAGGGGGAGGCAGAGCTGGATGACGAGGTCCCTGTGGAGAGGAGGCAGGACTGGGTGAGTGGGGATAGACCTAGAAGGGCATGGCATAGGTTCCTCTGGTAAAGGGAAGGGGGAAGAAAGCAGAGAGGTGGGACTGTGGAGGAGAGGAGGCAGGGCAGGTAGCACTGAATGAAAAAAATGTCAGCCCATTGGGTCCTGCTGCATCTTTTTTCCCTCATTAATGCTCCCCTTTCCCCACATTAGCACCCTCGTTTACACACCCCACCCTCCACAATTCAGGGCCCTCCTCCCCCACCAGGGCTGACTTATTCCCTGTCTCCCCAGGGCCCCCTTTATCCTACATCCCCAGGCCCCTCTAGACCTACCCCCTACTCACCCATCCCCTCCTCGTCTCCACAGGGACCCATTCATCCAACCCAACCTCCCCCTTTAACCTGCCCCGCTGCCTCCTTTATTTGTCCTGCGTGCCTCCTTGCTTTCTTCCACCCTCCCTTTACCAGGGAAAGCTTTTCATACCCGTTGAACCTTTTAGGAGGAGTGTGGGTACCGCAACCATACAAGGACATTACCCACCCATTATGTGCCGAAAGCAGGACTCAAACCCAGGCCCCCAGCGCTGTAAAGCAAGCTCTTAACCTCTAAGCCACTGCAGTTAGCTGGTATTAATTGGAGCGGGGGCCAGATGTTCTATCCTCATTTTCTTCTGTGAACATGTTTCACAATGCAAATGGGTATGCTCACAGGGGCTTGCAGAAGAAAGATGCATACGCCCAAAAGCTACTCTCAAAAGCACAGCCACCAGTGGCTCAACTGGTAAGTGCTTGGTCTTGGAATGCTGAGGCCCTGAGTTCTAATCCAATGTCAGGAACCTCCTGGGCCTGCTTATAACATATATATTTTTTTTAATTGAAAATGTGTATGCATTGCCCTGTGCGATCAGCCAACAGTTAATGCCCCTTCAATACCTGCATTGCTACTAACAGTTGCGCCTTTGTTTTCTGCACTCTGGCCTTGGCAACACCAATACAAAAGCTTGTCTCTCTGGCCAAAACTGACTGGAAAAAACAAGGGGAAAAAGTGTAATTTACGGGTCATGGTTGATACGATAGTTGCACAGGGATTCAAACAGGACACCTTCTCGAGGCGCTGTGTGGTGACCACCGGCCCCTACATAGCAAACAAACCTGTATCAGCATCTCACCAGCAGCTGAATGTGTTGCCTGCAGGCTACACATTGGAGGCTGCAGTTGGTGCGTTAACCCATTGGGCTGTCGGCCCTCCTTCCTCTGAGAGCAGGACACTGAATTTCCATGTTGCCTTCCTTTGGCACATTAGATCTATCTTTCACCCCAATTCAGAGGATGTTTTGCTTCACAGAGAGAGTGGGCATTTACAGATTTTGGGTGGGCCTTGCCCCTCAGGCTCTACCCTGCCTCTGCTCTCACCCCCAGAGTAAAGAGTGGGAAAGGCTCGCTACAGCAAGAGTCTTTCAAATCTTTCACTTTTGAGAGCAGAGTGTTTACATTTAAAAATCATGAACAAGCAGCAATAAGCTAAGCTGGTCAGTTAAATGTTTGCCTTTGTCATTGGGGTGTATTGATATGGGCAGGGCTGTCTTCTGTCCTCTGCTACTGTCCGATTTCTTAATGCTGCTTGTTCATGATTTTTAAATGTAAACACTCTTCTCTCAAAAGTGAAAGATTTGAAAGACTCTTGATGTAGCGAGCCTTTCCCACTCTTTGCCTTGGGGGTGAGAGGGCTGCTTTCTGCCTTTAACTTTCTCAATTTTGGAGTGTCTGGCTCCAACACTGAGAATAAGGGCCTAATCCTGGAGGGAAACGGACAGAGGTCTGCGCCCTGCGTCCTCCACGCGTCCCTAACGCTCCCAAACGCGACCACAGCCCTTACGGGCACAGCCCTATGTCCTATGCGGCCCCTCTGGTGCAGCCACCCACACAACTTAGGGTTAGGATCGGTGCGCTTCCACGTAGGCCTGGCCACCTAGGCCCCAGAAAGTGTCACAGCCTGCTTTGTAAACCTTAGTGACGGTGGCTTAGGTGGAGATGATCTTGGTGGAATAGTGATGCCTTTTTCCTCCCAGAAGCCACCCCGGGAGCATAGTAAAATGAAGGGGTGTGCCTGCTCAGTTGCCCTCTGTTTAGCCTCGGCCCAAGTAACATTAGTTCTGGGCTCTCCAGGCAAATGTATCCATCCGGGAGAGAGCTAGGAATAGGAGGTCTCTTTCTGCAGGCACAGTGGGGAAGACTCAGAGAGCTGCATGCCTGAGACATCTTTCCTTGTCCCTTGCTCATTGTTGTGTTCTCTAACTTCGAACTCTCTGCCAGGCCAGGCCCTGTTTCTTTTACTGCCAACCCCCCTGACCCCTGGTCTTCCACCTACTTCCCGCTCTATTATGCCTTCTCCTTTTTTGCTCTCTTCTATGGCCCTTTGAAAAGGAATGCAGGCCTAGCTAAACCTCATGAAGGAAATCTACCAACCAAAGATGCATTCCTCACTCATGGCAGGTGCTGTGATACGAGTAAGAAGGGCCGGAGGGGTGATTGGGTTGTTGAGTTGGGAGGCACCAGAGGCGTAGCCAGGATTGTCTAGCAAATGGGGCCAGAAGCTAATGTAGTTGGGCCCACTGCACTGACAAAAATATCTGTAAATGCCCACACAACGCTGCTGAGTGGGCATTTACAGATTTTGGGTGGGCCTTGCCCCTCAGTGAAAGATTTGAAAGTTAATGCACCTACTGCAGCCTCCTATGTGTAGCCTGCAGGTGACACATTCAGTTGCTGGTGGGATGCTGATATAGGTTAGCTAGCTATGCAGGGGCGGGTGGTCACCTCACATCGCCTCGAGAAGGTGTCCTGTTTGAATCCCTGTGCAAATATCGTATCAACCATGACCCGTAAATTACACTTTTTCCCCTCGTTTTTTCCAGTCAGTTTGGGCCAGAGAGACAAGCTTTAGTATGGGTGTTACCAAGGCAGAGTGCAGAAAACAAAGGCGCAACTGTTAGTAGCAATGCTGGTATTGAAGGGGCATTAACTGTTGGCTGATCGCGCAGGGCAATGCTTACCCATTTTCAACTAAAAAAAAATAATAATAATTAAAAGTTTGCCCAGGAGGTTCCGGACACTGGATGAGAACTAAGGTCCCCAGCAGTCCAAGACCAAGCACTTATCAGTTGAGCCACTGGTGGTTGTGTTCCTAAGAGCAGCTTTCGGGCGTATATATCTTTCTTCTGCATGTCCCTGTGAGAATACCCATTCAGATTGTGAAACATGTTCACTGAAGAAAATGAGGATAGAACTTCTGGCACCCCGCTCCAGTACATACCAGTCAACTGCAGTGGCCTAGAGGTTAAGTGCTTGCGTTACAGCGCTGGGGGTCTGGGTTCGAGTCCTGCTTTCTGCACATAAACTGAATAGTTGGGTAATCTCATTGTACAACTCCTACCAAAAGGTTCAGTGGGTGGTGAAAAGAGTTCTCTGGCAAAGGGAGGGTGGAAGAAAGCAGGGACGGAGCAAGTGCAGGGTAAAGGAGGAGGTGGGGCAGGGTAAAGGAGGAGGTGGGGCAGGCCAAAGGGGGAGGCAGAGCTGGATGACGAGGTCCCTGTGGAGAGGAGGCAGGACTGGGTGAGTGGGGATAGACCTAGAAGGGCATGGCATAGGTTCCTCTGGTAAAGGGAAGGGGGAAGAAAGCAGAGAGGTGGGACTGTGGAGGAGAGGAGGCAGGGCAGGTAGCACTGAATGAAAAAAATGTCAGCCCATTGGGTCCTGCTGCATCTTTTTTCCCTCATTAATGCTCCCTTTCCCCACATTAGCACCCTCGTTTACACACCCCACCCTCCACAATTCAGGGCCCTCCTCCCCCACCAGGGCTGACTTATTCCCTGTCTCCCCAGGGCCCCCTTTATCCTACATCCCCAGGCCCCTCTAGACCTACCCCCTACTCACCCATCCCCTCCTCGTCTCCACAGGGACCCATTCATCCAACCCAACCTCCCCCTTTAACCTGCCCCGCTGCCTCCTTTATTTGTCCTGCGTGCCTCCTTGCTTTCTTCCACCCTCCCTTTACCAGGGAAAGCTTTTCATACCCGTTGAACCTTTTAGGAGGAGTGTGGGTACCGCAACCATACAAGGACATTACCCACCCATTATGTGCCGAAAGCAGGACTCAAACCCAGGCCCCCAGCGCTGTAAAGCAAGCTCTTAACCTCTAAGCCACTGCAGTTAGCTGGTATTAATTGGAGCGGGGGCCAGATGTTCTATCCTCATTTTCTTCTGTGAACATGTTTCACAATGCAAATGGGTATGCTCACAGGGGCTTGCAGAAGAAAGATGCATACGCCCAAAAGCTACTCTCAAAAGCACAGCCACCAGTGGCTCAACTGGTAAGTGCTTGGTCTTGGAATGCTGAGGCCCTGAGTTCTAATCCAATGTCAGGAACCTCCTGGGCCTGCTTATAACATATATATTTTTTTTAATTGAAAATGTGTATGCATTGCCCTGTGCGATCAGCCAACAGTTAATGCCCCTTCAATACCTGCATTGCTACTAACAGTTGCGCCTTTGTTTTCTGCACTCTGGCCTTGGCAACACCAATACAAAAGCTTGTCTCTCTGGCCAAAACTGACTGGAAAAAACAAGGGGAAAAAGTGTAATTTACGGGTCATGGTTGATACGATAGTTGCACAGGGATTCAAACAGGACACCTTCTCGAGGCGCTGTGTGGTGACCACCGGCCCCTACATAGCAAACAAACCTGTATCAGCATCTCACCAGCAGCTGAATGTGTTGCCTGCAGGCTACACATTGGAGGCTGCAGTTGGTGCGTTAACCCATTGGGCTGTCGGCCCTCCTTCCTCTGAGAGCAGGACACTGAATTTCCATGTTGCCTTCCTTTGGCACATTAGATCTATCTTTCACCCCAATTCAGAGGATGTTTTGCTTCACAGAGAGAGTGGGCATTTACAGATTTTGGGTGGGCCTTGCCCCTCAGGCTCTACCCTGCCTCTGCTCTCACCCCCAGAGTAAAGAGTGGGAAAGGCTCGCTACAGCAAGAGTCTTTCAAATCTTTCACTTTTGAGAGCAGAGTGTTTACATTTAAAAATCATGAACAAGCAGCAATAAGCTAAGCTGGTCAGTTAAATGTTTGCCTTTGTCATTGGGGTGTATTGATATGGGCAGGGCTGTCTTCTGTCCTCTGCTACTGTCCGATTTCTTAATGCTGCTTGTTCATGATTTTTAAATGTAAACACTCTTCTCTCAAAAGTGAAAGATTTGAAAGACTCTTGATGTAGCGAGCCTTTCCCACTCTTTGCCTTGGGGGTGAGAGGGCTGCTTTCTGCCTTTAACTTTCTCAATTTTGGAGTGTCTGGCTCCAACACTGAGAATAAGGGCCTAATCCTGGAGGGAAACGGACAGAGGTCTGCGCCCTGCGTCCTCCACGCGTCCCTAACGCTCCCAAACGCGACCACAGCCCTTACGGGCACAGCCCTATGTCCTATGCGGCCCCTCTGGTGCAGCCACCCACACAACTTAGGGTTAGGATCGGTGCGCTTCCACGTAGGCCTGGCCACCTAGGCCCCAGAAAGTGTCACAGCCTGCTTTGTAAACCTTAGTGACGGTGGCTTAGGTGGAGATGATCTTGGTGGAATAGTGATGCCTTTTTCCTCCCAGAAGCCACCCCGGGAGCATAGTAAAATGAAGGGGTGTGCCTGCTCAGTTGCCCTCTGTTTAGCCTCGGCCCAAGTAACATTAGTTCTGGGCTCTCCAGGCAAATGTATCCATCCGGGAGAGAGCTAGGAATAGGAGGTCTCTTTCTGCAGGCACAGTGGGGAAGACTCAGAGAGCTGCATGCCTGAGACATCTTTCCTTGTCCCTCGCTCATTGTTGTGTTCTCTAACTTCGAACTCTCTGCCAGGCCAGGCCCTGTTTCTTTTACTGCCAACCCCCCTGACCCCTGGTCTTCCACCTACTTCCCGCTCTATTATGCCTTCTCCTTTTTTGCTCTCTTCTATGGCCCTTTGAAAAGGAATGCAGGCCTAGCTAAACCTCATGAAGGAAATCTACCAACCAAAGATGCATTCCTCACTCATGGCAGGTGCTGTGATACGAGTAAGAAGGGCCGGAGGGGTGATTGGGTTGTTGAGTTGGGAGGCACCAGAGGCGTAGCCAGGATTGTCTAGCAAATGGGGCCAGAAGCTAATGTAGTTGGGCCCACTGCACTGACAAAAATATCTGTAAATGCCCACACAACGCTGCTGAGTGGGCATTTACAGATTTTGGGTGGGCCTTGCCCCTCAGTGAAAGATTTGAAAGTTAATGCACCTACTGCAGCCTCCTATGTGTAGCCTGCAGGTGACACATTCAGTTGCTGGTGGGATGCTGATATAGGTTAGCTAGCTATGCAGGGGCGGGTGGTCACCTCACATCGCCTCGAGAAGGTGTCCTGTTTGAATCCCTGTGCAAATATCGTATCAACCATGACCCGTAAATTACACTTTTTCCCCTCGTTTTTTCCAGTCAGTTTGGGCCAGAGAGACAAGCTTTAGTATGGGTGTTACCAAGGCAGAGTGCAGAAAACAAAGGCGCAACTGTTAGTAGCAATGCTGGTATTGAAGGGGCATTAACTGTTGGCTGATCGCGCAGGGCAATGCTTACCCATTTTCAACTAAAAAAAAATAATAATAATTAAAAGTTTGCCCAGGAGGTTCCGGACACTGGATGAGAACTAAGGTCCCCAGCAGTCCAAGACCAAGCACTTATCAGTTGAGCCACTGGTGGTTGTGTTCCTAAGAGCAGCTTTCGGGCGTATATATCTTTCTTCTGCATGTCCCTGTGAGAATACCCATTCAGATTGTGAAACATGTTCACTGAAGAAAATGAGGATAGAACTTCTGGCACCCCGCTCCAGTACATACCAGTCAACTGCAGTGGCCTAGAGGTTAAGTGCTTGCGTTACAGCGCTGGGGGTCTGGGTTCGAGTCCTGCTTTCTGCACATAAACTGAATAGTTGGGTAATCTCATTGTACAACTCCTACCAAAAGGTTCAGTGGGTGGTGAAAAGAGTTCTCTGGCAAAGGGAGGGTGGAAGAAAGCAGGGACGGAGCAAGTGCAGGGTAAAGGAGGAGGTGGGGCAGGGTAAAGGAGGAGGTGGGGCAGGCCAAAGGGGGAGGCAGAGCTGGATGACGAGGTCCCTGTGGAGAGGAGGCAGGACTGGGTGAGTGGGGATAGACCTAGAAGGGCATGGCATAGGTTCCTCTGGTAAAGGGAAGGGGGAAGAAAGCAGAGAGGTGGGACTGTGGAGGAGAGGAGGCAGGGCAGGTAGCACTGAATGAAAAAAATGTCAGCCCATTGGGTCCTGCTGCATCTTTTTTCCCTCATTAATGCTCCCCTTTCCCCACATTAGCACCCTCGTTTACACACCCCACCCTCCACAATTCAGGGCCCTCCTCCCCCACCAGGGCTGACTTATTCCCTGTCTCCCCAGGGCCCCCTTTATCCTACATCCCCAGGCCCCTCTAGACCTACCCCCTACTCACCCATCCCCTCCTCGTCTCCACAGGGACCCATTCATCCAACCCAACCTCCCCCTTTAACCTGCCCCGCTGCCTCCTTTATTTGTCCTGCGTGCCTCCTTGCTTTCTTCCACCCTCCCTTTACCAGGGAAAGCTTTTCATACCCGTTGAACCTTTTAGGAGGAGTGTGGGTACCGCAACCATACAAGGACATTACCCACCCATTATGTGCCGAAAGCAGGACTCAAACCCAGGCCCCCAGCGCTGTAAAGCAAGCTCTTAACCTCTAAGCCACTGCAGTTAGCTGGTATTAATTGGAGCGGGGGCCAGATGTTCTATCCTCATTTTCTTCTGTGAACATGTTTCACAATGCAAATGGGTATGCTCACAGGGGCTTGCAGAAGAAAGATGCATACGCCCAAAAGCTACTCTCAAAAGCACAGCCACCAGTGGCTCAACTGGTAAGTGCTTGGTCTTGGAATGCTGAGGCCCTGAGTTCTAATCCAATGTCAGGAACCTCCTGGGCCTGCTTATAACATATATATTTTTTTTAATTGAAAATGTGTATGCATTGCCCTGTGCGATCAGCCAACAGTTAATGCCCCTTCAATACCTGCATTGCTACTAACAGTTGCGCCTTTGTTTTCTGCACTCTGGCCTTGGCAACACCAATACAAAAGCTTGTCTCTCTGGCCAAAACTGACTGGAAAAAACAAGGGGAAAAAGTGTAATTTACGGGTCATGGTTGATACGATAGTTGCACAGGGATTCAAACAGGACACCTTCTCGAGGCGCTGTGTGGTGACCACCGGCCCCTACATAGCAAACAAACCTGTATCAGCATCTCACCAGCAGCTGAATGTGTTGCCTGCAGGCTACACATTGGAGGCTGCAGTTGGTGCGTTAACCCATTGGGCTGTCGGCCCTCCTTCCTCTGAGAGCAGGACACTGAATTTCCATGTTGCCTTCCTTTGGCACATTAGATCTATCTTTCACCCCAATTCAGAGGATGTTTTGCTTCACAGAGAGAGTGGGC
Source organism: Ambystoma mexicanum (assembly GCF_040938575.1). NCBI lineage: Eukaryota > Metazoa > Chordata > Amphibia > Caudata > Ambystomatidae > Ambystoma > Ambystoma mexicanum. Next base: position 184,349,823 of record NC_090937.1, read on the forward strand.
ATTTACAGATTTTGGGTGGGCCTTGCCCCTCAGGCTCTACCCTGCCTCTGCTCTCACCCCCAGAGTAAAGAGTGGGAAAGGCTCGCTACAGCAAGAGTCTTTCAAATCTTTCACTTTTGAGAGCAGAGTGTTTACATTTAAAAATCATGAACAAGCAGCAATAAGCTAAGCTGGTCAGTTAAATGTTTGCCTTTGTCATTGGGGTGTATTGATATGGGCAGGGCTGTCTTCTGTCCTCTGCTACTGTCCGATTTCTTAATGCTGCTTGTTCATGATTTTTAAATGTAAACACTCTTCTCTCAAAAGTGAAAGATTTGAAAGACTCTTGATGTAGCGAGCCTTTCCCACTCTTTGCCTTGGGGGTGAGAGGGCTGCTTTCTGCCTTTAACTTTCTCAATTTTGGAGTGTCTGGCTCCAACACTGAGAATAAGGGCCTAATCCTGGAGGGAAACGGACAGAGGTCTGCGCCCTGCGTCCTCCACGCGTCCCTAACGCTCCCAAACGCGACCACAGCCCTTACGGGCACAGCCCTATGTCCTATGCGGCCCCTCTGGTGCAGCCACCCACACAACTTAGGGTTAGGATCGGTGCGCTTCCACGTAGGCCTGGCCACCTAGGCCCCAGAAAGTGTCACAGCCTGCTTTGTAAACCTTAGTGACGGTGGCTTAGGTGGAGATGATCTTGGTGGAATAGTGATGCCTTTTTCCTCCCAGAAGCCACCCCGGGAGCATAGTAAAATGAAGGGGTGTGCCTGCTCAGTTGCCCTCTGTTTAGCCTCGGCCCAAGTAACATTAGTTCTGGGCTCTCCAGGCAAATGTATCCATCCGGGAGAGAGCTAGGAATAGGAGGTCTCTTTCTGCAGGCACAGTGGGGAAGACTCAGAGAGCTGCATGCCTGAGACATCTTTCCTTGTCCCTTGCTCATTGTTGTGTTCTCTAACTTCGAACTCTCTGCCAGGCCAGGCCCTGTTTCTTTTACTGCCAACCCCCCTGACCCCTGGTCTTCCACCTACTTCCCGCTCTATTATGCCTTCTCCTTTTTTGCTCTCTTCTATGGCCCTTTGAAAAGGAATGCAGGCCTAGCTAAACCTCATGAAGGAAATCTACCAACCAAAGATGCATTCCTCACTCATGGCAGGTGCTGTGATACGAGTAAGAAGGGCCGGAGGGGTGATTGGGTTGTTGAGTTGGGAGGCACCAGAGGCGTAGCCAGGATTGTCTAGCAAATGGGGCCAGAAGCTAATGTAGTTGGGCCCACTGCACTGACAAAAATATCTGTAAATGCCCACACAACGCTGCTGAGTGGGCATTTACAGATTTTGGGTGGGCCTTGCCCCTCAGTGAAAGATTTGAAAGTTAATGCACCTACTGCAGCCTCCTATGTGTAGCCTGCAGGTGACACATTCAGTTGCTGGTGGGATGCTGATATAGGTTAGCTAGCTATGCAGGGGCGGGTGGTCACCTCACATCGCCTCGAGAAGGTGTCCTGTTTGAATCCCTGTGCAAATATCGTATCAACCATGACCCGTAAATTACACTTTTTCCCCTCGTTTTTTCCAGTCAGTTTGGGCCAGAGAGACAAGCTTTAGTATGGGTGTTACCAAGGCAGAGTGCAGAAAACAAAGGCGCAACTGTTAGTAGCAATGCTGGTATTGAAGGGGCATTAACTGTTGGCTGATCGCGCAGGGCAATGCTTACCCATTTTCAACTAAAAAAAAATAATAATAATTAAAAGTTTGCCCAGGAGGTTCCGGACACTGGATGAGAACTAAGGTCCCCAGCAGTCCAAGACCAAGCACTTATCAGTTGAGCCACTGGTGGTTGTGTTCCTAAGAGCAGCTTTCGGGCGTATATATCTTTCTTCTGCATGTCCCTGTGAGAATACCCATTCAGATTGTGAAACATGTTCACTGAAGAAAATGAGGATAGAACTTCTGGCACCCCGCTCCAGTACATACCAGTCAACTGCAGTGGCCTAGAGGTTAAGTGCTTGCGTTACAGCGCTGGGGGTCTGGGTTCGAGTCCTGCTTTCTGCACATAAACTGAATAGTTGGGTAATCTCATTGTACAACTCCTACCAAAAGGTTCAGTGGGTGGTGAAAAGAGTTCTCTGGCAAAGGGAGGGTGGAAGAAAGCAGGGACGGAGCAAGTGCAGGGTAAAGGAGGAGGTGGGGCAGGGTAAAGGAGGAGGTGGGGCAGGCCAAAGGGGGAGGCAGAGCTGGATGACGAGGTCCCTGTGGAGAGGAGGCAGGACTGGGTGAGTGGGGATAGACCTAGAAGGGCATGGCATAGGTTCCTCTGGTAAAGGGAAGGGGGAAGAAAGCAGAGAGGTGGGACTGTGGAGGAGAGGAGGCAGGGCAGGTAGCACTGAATGAAAAAAATGTCAGCCCATTGGGTCCTGCTGCATCTTTTTTCCCTCATTAATGCTCCCTTTCCCCACATTAGCACCCTCGTTTACACACCCCACCCTCCACAATTCAGGGCCCTCCTCCCCCACCAGGGCTGACTTATTCCCTGTCTCCCCAGGGCCCCCTTTATCCTACATCCCCAGGCCCCTCTAGACCTACCCCCTACTCACCCATCCCCTCCTCGTCTCCACAGGGACCCATTCATCCAACCCAACCTCCCCCTTTAACCTGCCCCGCTGCCTCCTTTATTTGTCCTGCGTGCCTCCTTGCTTTCTTCCACCCTCCCTTTACCAGGGAAAGCTTTTCATACCCGTTGAACCTTTTAGGAGGAGTGTGGGTACCGCAACCATACAAGGACATTACCCACCCATTATGTGCCGAAAGCAGGACTCAAACCCAGGCCCCCAGCGCTGTAAAGCAAGCTCTTAACCTCTAAGCCACTGCAGTTAGCTGGTATTAATTGGAGCGGGGGCCAGATGTTCTATCCTCATTTTCTTCTGTGAACATGTTTCACAATGCAAATGGGTATGCTCACAGGGGCTTGCAGAAGAAAGATGCATACGCCCAAAAGCTACTCTCAAAAGCACAGCCACCAGTGGCTCAACTGGTAAGTGCTTGGTCTTGGAATGCTGAGGCCCTGAGTTCTAATCCAATGTCAGGAACCTCCTGGGCCTGCTTATAACATATATATTTTTTTTAATTGAAAATGTGTATGCATTGCCCTGTGCGATCAGCCAACAGTTAATGCCCCTTCAATACCTGCATTGCTACTAACAGTTGCGCCTTTGTTTTCTGCACTCTGGCCTTGGCAACACCAATACAAAAGCTTGTCTCTCTGGCCAAAACTGACTGGAAAAAACAAGGGGAAAAAGTGTAATTTACGGGTCATGGTTGATACGATAGTTGCACAGGGATTCAAACAGGACACCTTCTCGAGGCGCTGTGTGGTGACCACCGGCCCCTACATAGCAAACAAACCTGTATCAGCATCTCACCAGCAGCTGAATGTGTTGCCTGCAGGCTACACATTGGAGGCTGCAGTTGGTGCGTTAACCCATTGGGCTGTCGGCCCTCCTTCCTCTGAGAGCAGGACACTGAATTTCCATGTTGCCTTCCTTTGGCACATTAGATCTATCTTTCACCCCAATTCAGAGGATGTTTTGCTTCACAGAGAGAGTGGGCATTTACAGATTTTGGGTGGGCCTTGCCCCTCAGGCTCTACCCTGCCTCTGCTCTCACCCCCAGGGTAAAGAGTGGGAAAGGCTCGCTACAGCAAGAGTCTTTCAAATCTTTCACTTTTGAGAGCAGAGTGTTTACATTTAAAAATCATGAACAAGCAGCAATAAGCTAAGCTGGTCAGTTAAATGTTTGCCTTTGTCATTGGGGTGTATTGATATGGGCAGGGCTGTCTTCTGTCCTCTGCTACTGTCCGATTTCTTAATGCTGCTTGTTCATGATTTTTAAATGTAAACACTCTTCTCTCAAAAGTGAAAGATTTGAAAGACTCTTGATGTAGCGAGCCTTTCCCACTCTTTGCCTTGGGGGTGAGAGGGCTGCTTTCTGCCTTTAACTTTCTCAATTTTGGAGTGTCTGGCTCCAACACTGAGAATAAGGGCCTAATCCTGGAGGGAAACGGACAGAGGTCTGCGCCCTGCGTCCTCCACGCGTCCCTAACGCTCCCAAACGCGACCACAGCCCTTACGGGCACAGCCCTATGTCCTATGCGGCCCCTCTGGTGCAGCCACCCACACAACTTAGGGTTAGGATCGGTGCGCTTCCACGTAGGCCTGGCCACCTAGGCCCCAGAAAGTGTCACAGCCTGCTTTGTAAACCTTAGTGACGGTGGCTTAGGTGGAGATGATCTTGGTGGAATAGTGATGCCTTTTTCCTCCCAGAAGCCACCCCGGGAGCATAGTAAAATGAAGGGGTGTGCCTGCTCAGTTGCCCTCTGTTTAGCCTCGGCCCAAGTAACATTAGTTCTGGGCTCTCCAGGCAAATGTATCCATCCGGGAGAGAGCTAGGAATAGGAGGTCTCTTTCTGCAGGCACAGTGGGGAAGACTCAGAGAGCTGCATGCCTGAGACATCTTTCCTTGTCCCTCGCTCATTGTTGTGTTCTCTAACTTCGAACTCTCTGCCAGGCCAGGCCCTGTTTCTTTTACTGCCAACCCCCCTGACCCCTGGTCTTCCACCTACTTCCCGCTCTATTATGCCTTCTCCTTTTTTGCTCTCTTCTATGGCCCTTTGAAAAGGAATGCAGGCCTAGCTAAACCTCATGAAGGAAATCTACCAACCAAAGATGCATTCCTCACTCATGGCAGGTGCTGTGATACGAGTAAGAAGGGCCGGAGGGGTGATTGGGTTGTTGAGTTGGGAGGCACCAGAGGCGTAGCCAGGATTGTCTAGCAAATGGGGCCAGAAGCTAATGTAGTTGGGCCCACTGCACTGACAAAAATATCTGTAAATGCCCACACAACGCTGCTGAGTGGGCATTTACAGATTTTGGGTGGGCCTTGCCCCTCAGTGAAAGATTTGAAAGTTAATGCACCTACTGCAGCCTCCTATGTGTAGCCTGCAGGTGACACATTCAGTTGCTGGTGGGATGCTGATATAGGTTAGCTAGCTATGCAGGGGCGGGTGGTCACCTCACATCGCCTCGAGAAGGTGTCCTGTTTGAATCCCTGTGCAAATATCGTATCAACCATGACCCGTAAATTACACTTTTTCCCCTCGTTTTTTCCAGTCAGTTTGGGCCAGAGAGACAAGCTTTAGTATGGGTGTTACCAAGGCAGAGTGCAGAAAACAAAGGCGCAACTGTTAGTAGCAATGCTGGTATTGAAGGGGCATTAACTGTTGGCTGATCGCGCAGGGCAATGCTTACCCATTTTCAACTAAAAAAAAATAATAATAATTAAAAGTTTGCCCAGGAGGTTCCGGACACTGGATGAGAACTAAGGTCCCCAGCAGTCCAAGACCAAGCACTTATCAGTTGAGCCACTGGTGGTTGTGTTCCTAAGAGCAGCTTTCGGGCGTATATATCTTTCTTCTGCATGTCCCTGTGAGAATACCCATTCAGATTGTGAAACATGTTCACTGAAGAAAATGAGGATAGAACTTCTGGCACCCCGCTCCAGTACATACCAGTCAACTGCAGTGGCCTAGAGGTTAAGTGCTTGCGTTACAGCGCTGGGGGTCTGGGTTCGAGTCCTGCTTTCTGCACATAAACTGAATAGTTGGGTAATCTCATTGTACAACTCCTACCAAAAGGTTCAGTGGGTGGTGAAAAGAGTTCTCTGGCAAAGGGAGGGTGGAAGAAAGCAGGGACGGAGCAAGTGCAGGGTAAAGGAGGAGGTGGGGCAGGGTAAAGGAGGAGGTGGGGCAGGCCAAAGGGGGAGGCAGAGCTGGATGACGAGGTCCCTGTGGAGAGGAGGCAGGACTGGGTGAGTGGGGATAGACCTAGAAGGGCATGGCATAGGTTCCTCTGGTAAAGGGAAGGGGGAAGAAAGCAGAGAGGTGGGACTGTGGAGGAGAGGAGGCAGGGCAGGTAGCACTGAATGAAAAAAATGTCAGCCCATTGGGTCCTGCTGCATCTTTTTTCCCTCATTAATGCTCCCTTTCCCCACATTAGCACCCTCGTTTACACACCCCACCCTCCACAATTCAGGGCCCTCCTCCCCCACCAGGGCTGACTTATTCCCTGTCTCCCCAGGGCCCCCTTTATCCTACATCCCCAGGCCCCTCTAGACCTACCCCCTACTCACCCATCCCCTCCTCGTCTCCACAGGGACCCATTCATCCAACCCAACCTCCCCCTTTAACCTGCCCCGCTGCCTCCTTTATTTGTCCTGCGTGCCTCCTTGCTTTCTTCCACCCTCCCTTTACCAGGGAAAGCTTTTCATACCCGTTGAACCTTTTAGGAGGAGTGTGGGTACCGCAACCATACAAGGACATTACCCACCCATTATGTGCCGAAAGCAGGACTCAAACCCAGGCCCCCAGCGCTGTAAAGCAAGCTCTTAACCTCTAAGCCACTGCAGTTAGCTGGTATTAATTGGAGCGGGGGCCAGATGTTCTATCCTCATTTTCTTCTGTGAACATGTTTCACAATGCAAATGGGTATGCTCACAGGGGCTTGCAGAAGAAAGATGCATACGCCCAAAAGCTACTCTCAAAAGCACAGCCACCAGTGGCTCAACTGGTAAGTGCTTGGTCTTGGAATGCTGAGGCCCTGAGTTCTAATCCAATGTCAGGAACCTCCTGGGCCTGCTTATAACATATATATTTTTTTTAATTGAAAATGTGTATGCATTGCCCTGTGCGATCAGCCAACAGTTAATGCCCCTTCAATACCTGCATTGCTACTAACAGTTGCGCCTTTGTTTTCTGCACTCTGGCCTTGGCAACACCAATACAAAAGCTTGTCTCTCTGGCCAAAACTGACTGGAAAAAACAAGGGGAAAAAGTGTAATTTACGGGTCATGGTTGATACGATAGTTGCACAGGGATTCAAACAGGACACCTTCTCGAGGCGCTGTGTGGTGACCACCGGCCCCTACATAGCAAACAAACCTGTATCAGCATCTCACCAGCAGCTGAATGTGTTGCCTGCAGGCTACACATTGGAGGCTGCAGTTGGTGCGTTAACCCATTGGGCTGTCGGCCCTCCTTCCTCTGAGAGCAGGACACTGAATTTCCATGTTGCCTTCCTTTGGCACATTAGATCTATCTTTCACCCCAATTCAGAGGATGTTTTGCTTCACAGAGAGAGTGGGCATTTACAGATTTTGGGTGGGCCTTGCCCCTCAGGCTCTACCCTGCCTCTGCTCTCACCCCCAGGGTAAAGAGTGGGAAAGGCTCGCTACAGCAAGAGTCTTTCAAATCTTTCACTTTTGAGAGCAGAGTGTTTACATTTAAAAATCATGAACAAGCAGCAATAAGCTAAGCTGGTCAGTTAAATGTTTGCCTTTGTCATTGGGGTGTATTGATATGGGCAGGGCTGTCTTCTGTCCTCTGCTACTGTCCGATTTCTTAATGCTGCTTGTTCATGATTTTTAAATGTAAACACTCTTCTCTCAAAAGTGAAAGATTTGAAAGACTCTTGATGTAGCGAGCCTTTCCCACTCTTTGCCTTGGGGGTGAGAGGGCTGCTTTCTGCCTTTAACTTTCTCAATTTTGGAGTGTCTGGCTCCAACACTGAGAATAAGGGCCTAATCCTGGAGGGAAACGGACAGAGGTCTGCGCCCTGCGTCCTCCACGCGTCCCTAACGCTCCCAAACGCGACCACAGCCCTTACGGGCACAGCCCTATGTCCTATGCGGCCCCTCTGGTGCAGCCACCCACACAACTTAGGGTTAGGATCGGTGCGCTTCCACGTAGGCCTGGCCACCTAGGCCCCAGAAAGTGTCACAGCCTGCTTTGTAAACCTTAGTGACGGTGGCTTAGGTGGAGATGATCTTGGTGGAATAGTGATGCCTTTTTCCTCCCAGAAGCCACCCCGGGAGCATAGTAAAATGAAGGGGTGTGCCTGCTCAGTTGCCCTCTGTTTAGCCTCGGCCCAAGTAACATTAGTTCTGGGCTCTCCAGGCAAATGTATCCATCCGGGAGAGAGCTAGGAATAGGAGGTCTCTTTCTGCAGGCACAGTGGGGAAGACTCAGAGAGCTGCATGCCTGAGACATCTTTCCTTGTCCCTCGCTCATTGTTGTGTTCTCTAACTTCGAACTCTCTGCCAGGCCAGGCCCTGTTTCTTTTACTGCCAACCCCCCTGACCCCTGGTCTTCCACCTACTTCCCGCTCTATTATGCCTTCTCCTTTTTTGCTCTCTTCTATGGCCCTTTGAAAAGGAATGCAGGCCTAGCTAAACCTCATGAAGGAAATCTACCAACCAAAGATGCATTCCTCACTCATGGCAGGTGCTGTGATACGAGTAAGAAGGGCCGGAGGGGTGATTGGGTTGTTGAGTTGGGAGGCACCAGAGGCGTAGCCAGGATTGTCTAGCAAATGGGGCCAGAAGCTAATGTAGTTGGGCCCACTGCACTGACAAAAATATCTGTAAATGCCCACACAACGCTGCTGAGTGGGCATTTACAGATTTTGGGTGGGCCTTGCCCCTCAGTGAAAGATTTGAAAGTTAATGCACCTACTGCAGCCTCCTATGTGTAGCCTGCAGGTGACACATTCAGTTGCTGGTGGGATGCTGATATAGGTTAGCTAGCTATGCAGGGGCGGGTGGTCACCTCACATCGCCTCGAGAAGGTGTCCTGTTTGAATCCCTGTGCAAATATCGTATCAACCATGACCCGTAAATTACACTTTTTCCCCTCGTTTTTTCCAGTCAGTTTGGGCCAGAGAGACAAGCTTTAGTATGGGTGTTACCAAGGCAGAGTGCAGAAAACAAAGGCGCAACTGTTAGTAGCAATGCTGGTATTGAAGGGGCATTAACTGTTGGCTGATCGCGCAGGGCAATGCTTACCCATTTTCAACTAAAAAAAAATAATAATAATTAAAAGTTTGCCCAGGAGGTTCCGGACACTGGATGAGAACTAAGGTCCCCAGCAGTCCAAGACCAAGCACTTATCAGTTGAGCCACTGGTGGTTGTGTTCCTAAGAGCAGCTTTCGGGCGTATATATCTTTCTTCTGCATGTCCCTGTGAGAATACCCATTCAGATTGTGAAACATGTTCACTGAAGAAAATGAGGATAGAACTTCTGGCACCCCGCTCCAGTACATACCAGTCAACTGCAGTGGCCTAGAGGTTAAGTGCTTGCGTTACAGCGCTGGGGGTCTGGGTTCGAGTCCTGCTTTCTGCACATAAACTGAATAGTTGGGTAATCTCATTGTACAACTCCTACCAAAAGGTTCAGTGGGTGGTGAAAAGAGTTCTCTGGCAAAGGGAGGGTGGAAGAAAGCAGGGACGGAGCAAGTGCAGGGTAAAGGAGGAGGTGGGGCAGGGTAAAGGAGGAGGTGGGGCAGGCCAAAGGGGGAGGCAGAGCTGGATGACGAGGTCCCTGTGGAGAGGAGGCAGGACTGGGTGAGTGGGGATAGACCTAGAAGGGCATGGCATAGGTTCCTCTGGTAAAGGGAAGGGGGAAGAAAGCAGAGAGGTGGGACTGTGGAGGAGAGGAGGCAGGGCAGGTAGCACTGAATGAAAAAAATGTCAGCCCATTGGGTCCTGCTGCATCTTTTTTCCCTCATTAATGCTCCCCTTTCCCCACATTAGCACCCTCGTTTACACACCCCACCCTCCACAATTCAGGGCCCTCCTCCCCCACCAGGGCTGACTTATTCCCTGTCTCCCCAGGGCCCCCTTTATCCTACATCCCCAGGCCCCTCTAGACCTACCCCCTACTCACCCATCCCCTCCTCGTCTCCACAGGGACCCATTCATCCAACCCAACCTCCCCCTTTAACCTGCCCCGCTGCCTCCTTTATTTGTCCTGCGTGCCTCCTTGCTTTCTTCCACCCTCCCTTTACCAGGGAAAGCTTTTCATACCCGTTGAACCTTTTAGGAGGAGTGTGGGTACCGCAACCATACAAGGACATTACCCACCCATTATGTGCCGAAAGCAGGACTCAAACCCAGGCCCCCAGCGCTGTAAAGCAAGCTCTTAACCTCTAAGCCACTGCAGTTAGCTGGTATTAATTGGAGCGGGGGCCAGATGTTCTATCCTCATTTTCTTCTGTGAACATGTTTCACAATGCAAATGGGTATGCTCACAGGGGCTTGCAGAAGAAAGATGCATACGCCCAAAAGCTACTCTCAAAAGCACAGCCACCAGTGGCTCAACTGGTAAGTGCTTGGTCTTGGAATGCTGAGGCCCTGAGTTCTAATCCAATGTCAGGAACCTCCTGGGCCTGCTTATAACATATATATTTTTTTTAATTGAAAATGTGTATGCATTGCCCTGTGCGATCAGCCAACAGTTAATGCCCCTTCAATACCTGCATTGCTACTAACAGTTGCGCCTTTGTTTTCTGCACTCTGGCCTTGGCAACACCAATACAAAAGCTTGTCTCTCTGGCCAAAACTGACTGGAAAAAACAAGGGGAAAAAGTGTAATTTACGGGTCATGGTTGATACGATAGTTGCACAGGGATTCAAACAGGACACCTTCTCGAGGCGCTGTGTGGTGACCACCGGCCCCTACATAGCAAACAAACCTGTATCAGCATCTCACCAGCAGCTGAATGTGTTGCCTGCAGGCTACACATTGGAGGCTGCAGTTGGTGCGTTAACCCATTGGGCTGTCGGCCCTCCTTCCTCTGAGAGCAGGACACTGAATTTCCATGTTGCCTTCCTTTGGCACATTAGATCTATCTTTCACCCCAATTCAGAGGATGTTTTGCTTCACAGAGAGAGTGGGCATTTACAGATTTTGGGTGGGCCTTGCCCCTCAGGCTCTACCCTGCCTCTGCTTTCACCCCCAGAGTAAAGAGTGGGAAAGGCTCGCTACAGCAAGAGTCTTTCAAATCTTTCACTTTTGAGAGCAGAGTGTTTACATTTAAAAATCATGAACAAGCAGCAATAAGCTAAGCTGGTCAGTTAAATGTTTGCCTTTGTCATTGGGGTGTATTGATATGGGCAGGGCTGTCTTCTGTCCTCTGCTACTGTCCGATTTCTTAATGCTGCTTGTTCATGATTTTTAAATGTAAACACTCTTCTCTCAAAAGTGAAAGATTTGAAAGACTCTTGATGTAGCGAGCCTTTCCCACTCTTTGCCTTGGGGGTGAGAGGGCTGCTTTCTGCCTTTAACTTTCTCAATTTTGGAGTGTCTGGCTCCAACACTGAGAATAAGGGCCTAATCCTGGAGGGAAACGGACAGAGGTCTGCGCCCTGCGTCCTCCACGCGTCCCTAACGCTCCCAAACGCGACCACAGCCCTTACGGGCACAGCCCTATGTCCTATGCGGCCCCTCTGGTGCAGCCACCCACACAACTTAGGGTTAGGATCGGTGCGCTTCCACGTAGGCCTGGCCACCTAGGCCCCAGAAAGTGTCACAGCCTGCTTTGTAAACCTTAGTGACGGTGGCTTAGGTGGAGATGATCTTGGTGGAATAGTGATGCCTTTTTCCTCCCAGAAGCCACCCCGGGAGCATAGTAAAATGAAGGGGTGTGCCTGCTCAGTTGCCCTCTGTTTAGCCTCGGCCCAAGTAACATTAGTTCTGGGCTCTCCAGGCAAATGTATCCATCCGGGAGAGAGCTAGGAATAGGAGGTCTCTTTCTGCAGGCACAGTGGGGAAGACTCAGAGAGCTGCATGCCTGAGACATCTTTCCTTGTCCCTCGCTCATTGTTGTGTTCTCTAACTTCGAACTCTCTGCCAGGCCAGGCCCTGTTTCTTTTACTGCCAACCCCCCTGACCCCTGGTCTTCCACCTACTTCCCGCTCTATTATGCCTTCTCCTTTTTTGCTCTCTTCTATGGCCCTTTGAAAAGGAATGCAGGCCTAGCTAAACCTCATGAAGGAAATCTACCAACCAAAGATGCATTCCTCACTCATGGCAGGTGCTGTGATACGAGTAAGAAGGGCCGGAGGGGTGATTGGGTTGTTGAGTTGGGAGGCACCAGAGGCGTAGCCAGGATTGTCTAGCAAATGGGGCCAGAAGCTAATGTAGTTGGGCCCACTGCACTGACAAAAATATCTGTAAATGCCCACACAACGCTGCTGAGTGGGCATTTACAGATTTTGGGTGGGCCTTGCCCCTCAGTGAAAGATTTGAAAGTTAATGCACCTACTGCAGCCTCCTATGTGTAGCCTGCAGGTGACACATTCAGTTGCTGGTGGGATGCTGATATAGGTTAGCTAGCTATGCAGGGGCGGGTGGTCACCTCACATCGCCTCGAGAAGGTGTCCTGTTTGAATCCCTGTGCAAATATCGTATCAACCATGACCCGTAAATTACACTTTTTCCCCTCGTTTTTTCCAGTCAGTTTGGGCCAGAGAGACAAGCTTTAGTATGGGTGTTACCAAGGCAGAGTGCAGAAAACAAAGGCGCAACTGTTAGTAGCAATGCTGGTATTGAAGGGGCATTAACTGTTGGCTGATCGCGCAGGGCAATGCTTACCCATTTTCAACTAAAAAAAAATAATAATAATTAAAAGTTTGCCCAGGAGGTTCCGGACACTGGATGAGAACTAAGGTCCCCAGCAGTCCAAGACCAAGCACTTATCAGTTGAGCCACTGGTGGTTGTGTTCCTAAGAGCAGCTTTCGGGCGTATATATCTTTCTTCTGCATGTCCCTGTGAGAATACCCATTCAGATTGTGAAACATGTTCACTGAAGAAAATGAGGATAGAACTTCTGGCACCCCGCTCCAGTACATACCAGTCAACTGCAGTGGCCTAGAGGTTAAGTGCTTGCGTTACAGCGCTGGGGGTCTGGGTTCGAGTCCTGCTTTCTGCACATAAACTGAATAGTTGGGTAATCTCATTGTACAACTCCTACCAAAAGGTTCAGTGGGTGGTGAAAAGAGTTCTCTGGCAAAGGGAGGGTGGAAGAAAGCAGGGACGGAGCAAGTGCAGGGTAAAGGAGGAGGTGGGGCAGGGTAAAGGAGGAGGTGGGGCAGGCCAAAGGGGGAGGCAGAGCTGGATGACGAGGTCCCTGTGGAGAGGAGGCAGGACTGGGTGAGTGGGGATAGACCTAGAAGGGCATGGCATAGGTTCCTCTGGTAAAGGGAAGGGGGAAGAAAGCAGAGAGGTGGGACTGTGGAGGAGAGGAGGCAGGGCAGGTAGCACTGAATGAAAAAAATGTCAGCCCATTGGGTCCTGCTGCATCTTTTTTCCCTCATTAATGCTCCCTTTCCCCACATTAGCACCCTCGTTTACACACCCCACCCTCCACAATTCAGGGCCCTCCTCCCCCACCAGGGCTGACTTATTCCCTGTCTCCCCAGGGCCCCCTTTATCCTACATCCCCAGGCCCCTCTAGACCTACCCCCTACTCACCCATCCCCTCCTCGTCTCCACAGGGACCCATTCATCCAACCCAACCTCCCCCTTTAACCTGCCCCGCTGCCTCCTTTATTTGTCCTGCGTGCCTCCTTGCTTTCTTCCACCCTCCCTTTACCAGGGAAAGCTTTTCATACCCGTTGAACCTTTTAGGAGGAGTGTGGGTACCGCAACCATACAAGGACATTACCCACCCATTATGTGCCGAAAGCAGGACTCAAACCCAGGCCCCCAGCGCTGTAAAGCAAGCTCTTAACCTCTAAGCCACTGCAGTTAGCTGGTATTAATTGGAGCGGGGGCCAGATGTTCTATCCTCATTTTCTTCTGTGAACATGTTTCACAATGCAAATGGGTATGCTCACAGGGGCTTGCAGAAGAAAGATGCATACGCCCAAAAGCTACTCTCAAAAGCACAGCCACCAGTGGCTCAACTGGTAAGTGCTTGGTCTTGGAATGCTGAGGCCCTGAGTTCTAATCCAATGTCAGGAACCTCCTGGGCCTGCTTATAACATATATATTTTTTTTAATTGAAAATGTGTATGCATTGCCCTGTGCGATCAGCCAACAGTTAATGCCCCTTCAATACCTGCATTGCTACTAACAGTTGCGCCTTTGTTTTCTGCACTCTGGCCTTGGCAACACCAATACAAAAGCTTGTCTCTCTGGCCAAAACTGACTGGAAAAAACAAGGGGAAAAAGTGTAATTTACGGGTCATGGTTGATACGATAGTTGCACAGGGATTCAAACAGGACACCTTCTCGAGGCGCTGTGTGGTGACCACCGGCCCCTACATAGCAAACAAACCTGTATCAGCATCTCACCAGCAGCTGAATGTGTTGCCTGCAGGCTACACATTGGAGGCTGCAGTTGGTGCGTTAACCCATTGGGCTGTCGGCCCTCCTTCCTCTGAGAGCAGGACACTGAATTTCCATGTTGCCTTCCTTTGGCACATTAGATCTATCTTTCACCCCAATTCAGAGGATGTTTTGCTTCACAGAGAGAGTGGGCATTTACAGATTTTGGGTGGGCCTTGCCCCTCAGGCTCTACCCTGCCTCTGCTCTCACCCCCAGGGTAAAGAGTGGGAAAGGCTCGCTACAGCAAGAGTCTTTCAAATCTTTCACTTTTGAGAGCAGAGTGTTTACATTTAAAAATCATGAACAAGCAGCAATAAGCTAAGCTGGTCAGTTAAATGTTTGCCTTTGTCATTGGGGTGTATTGATATGGGCAGGGCTGTCTTCTGTCCTCTGCTACTGTCCGATTTCTTAATGCTGCTTGTTCATGATTTTTAAATGTAAACACTCTTCTCTCAAAAGTGAAAGATTTGAAAGACTCTTGATGTAGCGAGCCTTTCCCACTCTTTGCCTTGGGGGTGAGAGGGCTGCTTTCTGCCTTTAACTTTCTCAATTTTGGAGTGTCTGGCTCCAACACTGAGAATAAGGGCCTAATCCTGGAGGGAAACGGACAGAGGTCTGCGCCCTGCGTCCTCCACGCGTCCCTAACGCTCCCAAACGCGACCACAGCCCTTACGGGCACAGCCCTATGTCCTATGCGGCCCCTCTGGTGCAGCCACCCACACAACTTAGGGTTAGGATCGGTGCGCTTCCACATAGGCCTGGCCACCTAGGCCCCAGAAAGTGTCACAGCCTGCTTTGTAAACCTTAGTGACGGTGGCTTAGGTGGAGATGATCTTGGTGGAATAGTGATGCCTTTTTCCTCCCAGAAGCCACCCCGGGAGCATAGTAAAATGAAGGGGTGTGCCTGCTCAGTTGCCCTCTGTTTAGCCTCGGCCCAAGTAACATTAGTTCTGGGCTCTCCAGGCAAATGTATCCATCCGGGAGAGAGCTAGGAATAGGAGGTCTCTTTCTGCAGGCACAGTGGGGAAGACTCAGAGAGCTGCATGCCTGAGACATCTTTCCTTGTCCCTCGCTCATTGTTGTGTTCTCTAACTTCGAACTCTCTGCCAGGCCAGGCCCTGTTTCTTTTACTGCCAACCCCCCTGACCCCTGGTCTTCCACCTACTTCCCGCTCTATTATGCCTTCTCCTTTTTTGCTCTCTTCTATGGCCCTTTGAAAAGGAATGCAGGCCTAGCTAAACCTCATGAAGGAAATCTACCAACCAAAGATGCATTCCTCACTCATGGCAGGTGCTGTGATACGAGTAAGAAGGGCCGGAGGGGTGATTGGGTTGTTGAGTTGGGAGGCACCAGAGGCGTAGCCAGGATTGTCTAGCAAATGGGGCCAGAAGCTAATGTAGTTGGGCCCACTGCACTGACAAAAATATCTGTAAATGCCCACACAACGCTGCTGAGTGGGCATTTACAGATTTTGGGTGGGCCTTGCCCCTCAGTGAAAGATTTGAAAGTTAATGCACCTACTGCAGCCTCCTATGTGTAGCCTGCAGGTGACACATTCAGTTGCTGGTGGGATGCTGATATAGGTTAGCTAGCTATGCAGGGGCGGGTGGTCACCTCACATCGCCTCGAGAAGGTGTCCTGTTTGAATCCCTGTGCAAATATCGTATCAACCATGACCCGTAAATTACACTTTTTCCCCTCGTTTTTTCCAGTCAGTTTGGGCCAGAGAGACAAGCTTTAGTATGGGTGTTACCAAGGCAGAGTGCAGAAAACAAAGGCGCAACTGTTAGTAGCAATGCTGGTATTGAAGGGGCATTAACTGTTGGCTGATCGCGCAGGGCAATGCTTACCCATTTTCAACTAAAAAAAAATAATAATAATTAAAAGTTTGCCCAGGAGGTTCCGGACACTGGATGAGAACTAAGGTCCCCAGCAGTCCAAGACCAAGCACTTATCAGTTGAGCCACTGGTGGTTGTGTTCCTAAGAGCAGCTTTCGGGCGTATATATCTTTCTTCTGCATGTCCCTGTGAGAATACCCATTCAGATTGTGAAACATGTTCACTGAAGAAAATGAGGATAGAACTTCTGGCACCCCGCTCCAGTACATACCAGTCAACTGCAGTGGCCTAGAGGTTAAGTGCTTGCGTTACAGCGCTGGGGGTCTGGGTTCGAGTCCTGCTTTCTGCACATAAACTGAATAGTTGGGTAATCTCATTGTACAACTCCTACCAAAAGGTTCAGTGGGTGGTGAAAAGAGTTCTCTGGCAAAGGGAGGGTGGAAGAAAGCAGGGACGGAGCAAGTGCAGGGTAAAGGAGGAGGTGGGGCAGGGTAAAGGAGGAGGTGGGGCAGGCCAAAGGGGGAGGCAGAGCTGGATGACGAGGTCCCTGTGGAGAGGAGGCAGGACTGGGTGAGTGGGGATAGACCTAGAAGGGCATGGCATAGGTTCCTCTGGTAAAGGGAAGGGGGAAGAAAGCAGAGAGGTGGGACTGTGGAGGAGAGGAGGCAGGGCAGGTAGCACTGAATGAAAAAAATGTCAGCCCATTGGGTCCTGCTGCATCTTTTTTCCCTCATTAATGCTCCCTTTCCCCACATTAGCACCCTCGTTTACACACCCCACCCTCCACAATTCAGGGCCCTCCTCCCCCACCAGGGCTGACTTATTCCCTGTCTCCCCAGGGCCCCCTTTATCCTACATCCCCAGGCCCCTCTAGACCTACCCCCTACTCACCCATCCCCTCCTCGTCTCCACAGGGACCCATTCATCCAACCCAACCTCCCCCTTTAACCTGCCCCGCTGCCTCCTTTATTTGTCCTGCGTGCCTCCTTGCTTTCTTCCACCCTCCCTTTACCAGGGAAAGCTTTTCATACCCGTTGAACCTTTTAGGAGGAGTGTGGGTACCGCAACCATACAAGGACATTACCCACCCATTATGTGCCGAAAGCAGGACTCAAACCCAGGCCCCCAGCGCTGTAAAGCAAGCTCTTAACCTCTAAGCCACTGCAGTTAGCTGGTATTAATTGGAGCGGGGGCCAGATGTTCTATCCTCATTTTCTTCTGTGAACATGTTTCACAATGCAAATGGGTATGCTCACAGGGGCTTGCAGAAGAAAGATGCATACGCCCAAAAGCTACTCTCAAAAGCACAGCCACCAGTGGCTCAACTGGTAAGTGCTTGGTCTTGGAATGCTGAGGCCCTGAGTTCTAATCCAATGTCAGGAACCTCCTGGGCCTGCTTATAACATATATATTTTTTTTAATTGAAAATGTGTATGCATTGCCCTGTGCGATCAGCCAACAGTTAATGCCCCTTCAATACCTGCATTGCTACTAACAGTTGCGCCTTTGTTTTCTGCACTCTGGCCTTGGCAACACCAATACAAAAGCTTGTCTCTCTGGCCAAAACTGACTGGAAAAAACAAGGGGAAAAAGTGTAATTTACGGGTCATGGTTGATACGATAGTTGCACAGGGATTCAAACAGGACACCTTCTCGAGGCGCTGTGTGGTGACCACCGGCCCCTACATAGCAAACAAACCTGTATCAGCATCTCACCAGCAGCTGAATGTGTTGCCTGCAGGCTACACATTGGAGGCTGCAGTTGGTGCGTTAACCCATTGGGCTGTCGGCCCTCCTTCCTCTGAGAGCAGGACACTGAATTTCCATGTTGCCTTCCTTTGGCACATTAGATCTATCTTTCACCCCAATTCAGAGGATGTTTTGCTTCACAGAGAGAGTGGGCATTTACAGATTTTGGGTGGGCCTTGCCCCTCAGGCTCTACCCTGCCTCTGCTCTCACCCCCAGGGTAAAGAGTGGGAAAGGCTCGCTACAGCAAGAGTCTTTCAAATCTTTCACTTTTGAGAGCAGAGTGTTTACATTTAAAAATCATGAACAAGCAGCAATAAGCTAAGCTGGTCAGTTAAATGTTTGCCTTTGTCATTGGGGTGTATTGATATGGGCAGGGCTGTCTTCTGTCCTCTGCTACTGTCCGATTTCTTAATGCTGCTTGTTCATGATTTTTAAATGTAAACACTCTTCTCTCAAAAGTGAAAGATTTGAAAGACTCTTGATGTAGCGAGCCTTTCCCACTCTTTGCCTTGGGGGTGAGAGGGCTGCTTTCTGCCTTTAACTTTCTCAATTTTGGAGTGTCTGGCTCCAACACTGAGAATAAGGGCCTAATCCTGGAGGGAAACGGACAGAGGTCTGCGCCCTGCGTCCTCCACGCGTCCCTAACGCTCCCAAACGCGACCACAGCCCTTACGGGCACAGCCCTATGTCCTATGCGGCCCCTCTGGTGCAGCCACCCACACAACTTAGGGTTAGGATCGGTGCGCTTCCACGTAGGCCTGGCCACCTAGGCCCCAGAAAGTGTCACAGCCTGCTTTGTAAACCTTAGTGACGGTGGCTTAGGTGGAGATGATCTTGGTGGAATAGTGATGCCTTTTTCCTCCCAGAAGCCACCCCGGGAGCATAGTAAAATGAAGGGGTGTGCCTGCTCAGTTGCCCTCTGTTTAGCCTCGGCCCAAGTAACATTAGTTCTGGGCTCTCCAGGCAAATGTATCCATCCGGGAGAGAGCTAGGAATAGGAGGTCTCTTTCTGCAGGCACAGTGGGGAAGACTCAGAGAGCTGCATGCCTGAGACATCTTTCCTTGTCCCTCGCTCATTGTTGTGTTCTCTAACTTCGAACTCTCTGCCAGGCCAGGCCCTGTTTCTTTTACTGCCAACCCCCCTGACCCCTGGTCTTCCACCTACTTCCCGCTCTATTATGCCTTCTCCTTTTTTGCTCTCTTCTATGGCCCTTTGAAAAGGAATGCAGGCCTAGCTAAACCTCATGAAGGAAATCTACCAACCAAAGATGCATTCCTCACTCATGGCAGGTGCTGTGATACGAGTAAGAAGGGCCGGAGGGGTGATTGGGTTGTTGAGTTGGGAGGCACCAGAGGCGTAGCCAGGATTGTCTAGCAAATGGGGCCAGAAGCTAATGTAGTTGGGCCCACTGCACTGACAAAAATATCTGTAAATGCCCACACAACGCTGCTGAGTGGGCATTTACAGATTTTGGGTGGGCCTTGCCCCTCAGTGAAAGATTTGAAAGTTAATGCACCTACTGCAGCCTCCTATGTGTAGCCTGCAGGTGACACATTCAGTTGCTGGTGGGATGCTGATATAGGTTAGCTAGCTATGCAGGGGCGGGTGGTCACCTCACATCGCCTCGAGAAGGTGTCCTGTTTGAATCCCTGTGCAAATATCGTATCAACCATGACCCGTAAATTACACTTTTTCCCCTCGTTTTTTCCAGTCAGTTTGGGCCAGAGAGACAAGCTTTAGTATGGGTGTTACCAAGGCAGAGTGCAGAAAACAAAGGCGCAACTGTTAGTAGCAATGCTGGTATTGAAGGGGCATTAACTGTTGGCTGATCGCGCAGGGCAATGCTTACCCATTTTCAACTAAAAAAAAATAATAATAATTAAAAGTTTGCCCAGGAGGTTCCGGACACTGGATGAGAACTAAGGTCCCCAGCAGTCCAAGACCAAGCACTTATCAGTTGAGCCACTGGTGGTTGTGTTCCTAAGAGCAGCTTTCGGGCGTATATATCTTTCTTCTGCATGTCCCTGTGAGAATACCCATTCAGATTGTGAAACATGTTCACTGAAGAAAATGAGGATAGAACTTCTGGCACCCCGCTCCAGTACATACCAGTCAACGGCAGTGGCCTAGAGGTTAAGTGCTTGCGTTACAGCGCTGGGGGTCTGGGTTCGAGTCCTGCTTTCTGCACATAAACTGAATAGTTGGGTAATCTCATTGTACAACTCCTACCAAAAGGTTCAGTGGGTGGTGAAAAGAGTTCTCTGGCAAAGGGAGGGTGGAAGAAAGCAGGGACGGAGCAAGTGCAGGGTAAAGGAGGAGGTGGGGCAGGGTAAAGGAGGAGGTGGGGCAGGCCAAAGGGGGAGGCAGAGCTGGATGACGAGGTCCCTGTGGAGAGGAGGCAGGACTGGGTGAGTGGGGATAGACCTAGAAGGGCATGGCATAGGTTCCTCTGGTAAAGGGAAGGGGGAAGAAAGCAGAGAGGTGGGACTGTGGAGGAGAGGAGGCAGGGCAGGTAGCACTGAATGAAAAAAATGTCAGCCCATTGGGTCCTGCTGCATCTTTTTTCCCTCATTAATGCTCCCTTTCCCCACATTAGCACCCTCGTTTACACACCCCACCCTCCACAATTCAGGGCCCTCCTCCCCCACCAGGGCTGACTTATTCCCTGTCTCCCCAGGGCCCCCTTTATCCTACATCCCCAGGCCCCTCTAGACCTACCCCCTACTCACCCATCCCCTCCTCGTCTCCACAGGGACCCATTCATCCAACCCAACCTCCCCCTTTAACCTGCCCCGCTGCCTCCTTTATTTGTCCTGCGTGCCTCCTTGCTTTCTTCCACCCTCCCTTTACCAGGGAAAGCTTTTCATACCCGTTGAACCTTTTAGGAGGAGTGTGGGTACCGCAACCATACAAGGACATTACCCACCCATTATGTGCCGAAAGCAGGACTCAAACCCAGGCCCCCAGCGCTGTAAAGCAAGCTCTTAACCTCTAAGCCACTGCAGTTAGCTGGTATTAATTGGAGCGGGGGCCAGATGTTCTATCCTCATTTTCTTCTGTGAACATGTTTCACAATGCAAATGGGTATGCTCACAGGGGCTTGCAGAAGAAAGATGCATACGCCCAAAAGCTACTCTCAAAAGCACAGCCACCAGTGGCTCAACTGGTAAGTGCTTGGTCTTGGAATGCTGAGGCCCTGAGTTCTAATCCAATGTCAGGAACCTCCGGGGCCTGCTTATAACATATATATTTTTTTTAATTGAAAATGTGTATGCATTGCCCTGTGCGATCAGCCAACAGTTAATGCCCCTTCAATACCTGCATTGCTACTAACAGTTGCGCCTTTGTTTTCTGCACTCTGGCCTTGGCAACACCAATACAAAAGCTTGTCTCTCTGGCCAAAACTGACTGGAAAAAACAAGGGGAAAAAGTGTAATTTACGGGTCATGGTTGATACGATAGTTGCACAGGGATTCAAACAGGACACCTTCTCGAGGCGCTGTGTGGTGACCACCGGCCCCTACATAGCAAACAAACCTGTATCAGCATCTCACCAGCAGCTGAATGTGTTGCCTGCAGGCTACACATTGGAGGCTGCAGTTGGTGCGTTAACCCATTGGGCTGTCGGCCCTCCTTCCTCTGAGAGCAGGACACTGAATTTCCATGTTGCCTTCCTTTGGCACATTAGATCTATCTTTCACCCCAATTCAGAGGATGTTTTGCTTCACAGAGAGAGTGGGCATTTACAGATTTTGGGTGGGCCTTGCCCCTCAGGCTCTACCCTGCCTCTGCTCTCACCCCCAGGGTAAAGAGTGGGAAAGGCTCGCTACAGCAAGAGTCTTTCAAATCTTTCACTTTTGAGAGCAGAGTGTTTACATTTAAAAATCATGAACAAGCAGCAATAAGCTAAGCTGGTCAGTTAAATGTTTGCCTTTGTCATTGGGGTGTATTGATATGGGCAGGGCTGTCTTCTGTCCTCTGCTACTGTCCGATTTCTTAATGCTGCTTGTTCATGATTTTTAAATGTAAACACTCTTCTCTCAAAAGTGAAAGATTTGAAAGACTCTTGATGTAGCGAGCCTTTCCCACTCTTTGCCTTGGGGGTGAGAGGGCTGCTTTCTGCCTTTAACTTTCTCAATTTTGGAGTGTCTGGCTCCAACACTGAGAATAAGGGCCTAATCCTGGAGGGAAACGGACAGAGGTCTGCGCCCTGCGTCCTCCACGCGTCCCTAACGCTCCCAAACGCGACCACAGCCCTTACGGGCACAGCCCTATGTCCTATGCGGCCCCTCTGGTGCAGCCACCCACACAACTTAGGGTTAGGATCGGTGCGCTTCCACGTAGGCCTGGCCACCTAGGCCCCAGAAAGTGTCACAGCCTGCTTTGTAAACCTTAGTGACGGTGGCTTAGGTGGAGATGATCTTGGTGGAATAGTGATGCCTTTTTCCTCCCAGAAGCCACCCCGGGAGCATAGTAAAATGAAGGGGTGTGCCTGCTCAGTTGCCCTCTGTTTAGCCTCGGCCCAAGTAACATTAGTTCTGGGCTCTCCAGGCAAATGTATCCATCCGGGAGAGAGCTAGGAATAGGAGGTCTCTTTCTGCAGGCACAGTGGGGAAGACTCAGAGAGCTGCATGCCTGAGACATCTTTCCTTGTCCCTCGCTCATTGTTGTGTTCTCTAACTTCGAACTCTCTGCCAGGCCAGGCCCTGTTTCTTTTACTGCCAACCCCCCTGACCCCTGGTCTTCCACCTACTTCCCGCTCTATTATGCCTTCTCCTTTTTTGCTCTCTTCTATGGCCCTTTGAAAAGGAATGCAGGCCTAGCTAAACCTCATGAAGGAAATCTACCAACCAAAGATGCATTCCTCACTCATGGCAGGTGCTGTGATACGAGTAAGAAGGGCCGGAGGGGTGATTGGGTTGTTGAGTTGGGAGGCACCAGAGGCGTAGCCAGGATTGTCTAGCAAATGGGGCCAGAAGCTAATGTAGTTGGGCCCACTGCACTGACAAAAATATCTGTAAATGCCCACACAACGCTGCTGAGTGGGCATTTACAGATTTTGGGTGGGCCTTGCCCCTCAGTGAAAGATTTGAAAGTTAATGCACCTACTGCAGCCTCCTATGTGTAGCCTGCAGGTGACACATTCAGTTGCTGGTGGGATGCTGATATAGGTTAGCTAGCTATGCAGGGGCGGGTGGTCACCTCACATCGCCTCGAGAAGGTGTCCTGTTTGAATCCCTGTGCAAATATCGTATCAACCATGACCCGTAAATTACACTTTTTCCCCTCGTTTTTTCCAGTCAGTTTGGGCCAGAGAGACAAGCTTTAGTATGGGTGTTACCAAGGCAGAGTGCAGAAAACAAAGGCGCAACTGTTAGTAGCAATGCTGGTATTGAAGGGGCATTAACTGTTGGCTGATCGCGCAGGGCAATGCTTACCCATTTTCAACTAAAAAAAAATAATAATAATTAAAAGTTTGCCCAGGAGGTTCCGGACACTGGATGAGAACTAAGGTCCCCAGCAGTCCAAGACCAAGCACTTATCAGTTGAGCCACTGGTGGTTGTGTTCCTAAGAGCAGCTTTCGGGCGTATATATCTTTCTTCTGCATGTCCCTGTGAGAATACCCATTCAGATTGTGAAACATGTTCACTGAAGAAAATGAGGATAGAACTTCTGGCACCCCGCTCCAGTACATACCAGTCAACTGCAGTGGCCTAGAGGTTAAGTGCTTGCGTTACAGCGCTGGGGGTCTGGGTTCGAGTCCTGCTTTCTGCACATAAACTGAATAGTTGGGTAATCTCATTGTACAACTCCTACCAAAAGGTTCAGTGGGTGGTGAAAAGAGTTCTCTGGCAAAGGGAGGGTGGAAGAAAGCAGGGACGGAGCAAGTGCAGGGTAAAGGAGGAGGTGGGGCAGGGTAAAGGAGGAGGTGGGGCAGGCCAAAGGGGGAGGCAGAGCTGGATGACGAGGTCCCTGTGGAGAGGAGGCAGGACTGGGTGAGTGGGGATAGACCTAGAAGGGCATGGCATAGGTTCCTCTGGTAAAGGGAAGGGGGAAGAAAGCAGAGAGGTGGGACTGTGGAGGAGAGGAGGCAGGGCAGGTAGCACTGAATGAAAAAAATGTCAGCCCATTGGGTCCTGCTGCATCTTTTTTCCCTCATTAATGCTCCCTTTCCCCACATTAGCACCCTCGTTTACACACCCCACCCTCCACAATTCAGGGCCCTCCTCCCCCACCAGGGCTGACTTATTCCCTGTCTCCCCAGGGCCCCCTTTATCCTACATCCCCAGGCCCCTCTAGACCTACCCCCTACTCACCCATCCCCTCCTCGTCTCCACAGGGACCCATTCATCCAACCCAACCTCCCCCTTTAACCTGCCCCGCTGCCTCCTTTATTTGTCCTGCGTGCCTCCTTGCTTTCTTCCACCCTCCCTTTACCAGGGAAAGCTTTTCATACCCGTTGAACCTTTTAGGAGGAGTGTGGGTACCGCAACCATACAAGGACATTACCCACCCATTATGTGCCGAAAGCAGGACTCAAACCCAGGCCCCCAGCGCTGTAAAGCAAGCTCTTAACCTCTAAGCCACTGCAGTTAGCTGGTATTAATTGGAGCGGGGGCCAGATGTTCTATCCTCATTTTCTTCTGTGAACATGTTTCACAATGCAAATGGGTATGCTCACAGGGGCTTGCAGAAGAAAGATGCATACGCCCAAAAGCTACTCTCAAAAGCACAGCCACCAGTGGCTCAACTGGTAAGTGCTTGGTCTTGGAATGCTGAGGCCCTGAGTTCTAATCCAATGTCAGGAACCTCCTGGGCCTGCTTATAACATATATATTTTTTTTAATTGAAAATGTGTATGCATTGCCCTGTGCGATCAGCCAACAGTTAATGCCCCTTCAATACCTGCATTGCTACTAACAGTTGCGCCTTTGTTTTCTGCACTCTGGCCTTGGCAACACCAATACAAAAGCTTGTCTCTCTGGCCAAAACTGACTGGAAAAAACAAGGGGAAAAAGTGTAATTTACGGGTCATGGTTGATACGATAGTTGCACAGGGATTCAAACAGGACACCTTCTCGAGGCGCTGTGTGGTGACCACCGGCCCCTACATAGCAAACAAACCTGTATCAGCATCTCACCAGCAGCTGAATGTGTTGCCTGCAGGCTACACATTGGAGGCTGCAGTTGGTGCGTTAACCCATTGGGCTGTCGGCCCTCCTTCCTCTGAGAGCAGGACACTGAATTTCCATGTTGCCTTCCTTTGGCACATTAGATCTATCTTTCACCCCAATTCAGAGGATGTTTTGCTTCACAGAGAGAGTGGGCATTTACAGATTTTGGGTGGGCCTTGCCCCTCAGGCTCTACCCTGCCTCTGCTCTCACCCCCAGGGTAAAGAGTGGGAAAGGCTCGCTACAGCAAGAGTCTTTCAAATCTTTCACTTTTGAGAGCAGAGTGTTTACATTTAAAAATCATGAACAAGCAGCAATAAGCTAAGCTGGTCAGTTAAATGTTTGCCTTTGTCATTGGGGTGTATTGATATGGGCAGGGCTGTCTTCTGTCCTCTGCTACTGTCCGATTTCTTAATGCTGCTTGTTCATGATTTTTAAATGTAAACACTCTTCTCTCAAAAGTGAAAGATTTGAAAGACTCTTGATGTAGCGAGCCTTTCCCACTCTTTGCCTTGGGGGTGAGAGGGCTGCTTTCTGCCTTTAACTTTCTCAATTTTGGAGTGTCTGGCTCCAACACTGAGAATAAGGGCCTAATCCTGGAGGGAAACGGACAGAGGTCTGCGCCCTGCGTCCTCCACGCGTCCCTAACGCTCCCAAACGCGACCACAGCCCTTACGGGCACAGCCCTATGTCCTATGCGGCCCCTCTGGTGCAGCCACCCACACAACTTAGGGTTAGGATCGGTGCGCTTCCACATAGGCCTGGCCACCTAGGCCCCAGAAAGTGTCACAGCCTGCTTTGTAAACCTTAGTGACGGTGGCTTAGGTGGAGATGATCTTGGTGGAATAGTGATGCCTTTTTCCTCCCAGAAGCCACCCCGGGAGCATAGTAAAATGAAGGGGTGTGCCTGCTCAGTTGCCCTCTGTTTAGCCTCGGCCCAAGTAACATTAGTTCTGGGCTCTCCAGGCAAATGTATCCATCCGGGAGAGAGCTAGGAATAGGAGGTCTCTTTCTGCAGGCACAGTGGGGAAGACTCAGAGAGCTGCATGCCTGAGACATCTTTCCTTGTCCCTCGCTCATTGTTGTGTTCTCTAACTTCGAACTCTCTGCCAGGCCAGGCCCTGTTTCTTTTACTGCCAACCCCCCTGACCCCTGGTCTTCCACCTACTTCCCGCTCTATTATGCCTTCTCCTTTTTTGCTCTCTTCTATGGCCCTTTGAAAAGGAATGCAGGCCTAGCTAAACCTCATGAAGGAAATCTACCAACCAAAGATGCATTCCTCACTCATGGCAGGTGCTGTGATACGAGTAAGAAGGGCCGGAGGGGTGATTGGGTTGTTGAGTTGGGAGGCACCAGAGGCGTAGCCAGGATTGTCTAGCAAATGGGGCCAGAAGCTAATGTAGTTGGGCCCACTGCACTGACAAAAATATCTGTAAATGCCCACACAACGCTGCTGAGTGGGCATTTACAGATTTTGGGTGGGCCTTGCCCCTCAGTGAAAGATTTGAAAGTTAATGCACCTACTGCAGCCTCCTATGTGTAGCCTGCAGGTGACACATTCAGTTGCTGGTGGGATGCTGATATAGGTTAGCTAGCTATGCAGGGGCGGGTGGTCACCTCACATCGCCTCGAGAAGGTGTCCTGTTTGAATCCCTGTGCAAA
Source organism: Ambystoma mexicanum (assembly GCF_040938575.1). Taxonomy (NCBI): domain Eukaryota; kingdom Metazoa; phylum Chordata; class Amphibia; order Caudata; family Ambystomatidae; genus Ambystoma; species Ambystoma mexicanum. The sequence goes on from NC_090937.1 coordinate 184,376,453, forward strand.
TATCGTATCAACCATGACCCGTAAATTACACTTTTTCCCCTCGTTTTTTCCAGTCAGTTTGGGCCAGAGAGACAAGCTTTAGTATGGGTGTTACCAAGGCAGAGTGCAGAAAACAAAGGCGCAACTGTTAGTAGCAATGCTGGTATTGAAGGGGCATTAACTGTTGGCTGATCGCGCAGGGCAATGCTTACCCATTTTCAACTAAAAAAAAATAATAATAATTAAAAGTTTGCCCAGGAGGTTCCGGACACTGGATGAGAACTAAGGTCCCCAGCAGTCCAAGACCAAGCACTTATCAGTTGAGCCACTGGTGGTTGTGTTCCTAAGAGCAGCTTTCGGGCGTATATATCTTTCTTCTGCATGTCCCTGTGAGAATACCCATTCAGATTGTGAAACATGTTCACTGAAGAAAATGAGGATAGAACTTCTGGCACCCCGCTCCAGTACATACCAGTCAACTGCAGTGGCCTAGAGGTTAAGTGCTTGCGTTACAGCGCTGGGGGTCTGGGTTCGAGTCCTGCTTTCTGCACATAAACTGAATAGTTGGGTAATCTCATTGTACAACTCCTACCAAAAGGTTCAGTGGGTGGTGAAAAGAGTTCTCTGGCAAAGGGAGGGTGGAAGAAAGCAGGGACGGAGCAAGTGCAGGGTAAAGGAGGAGGTGGGGCAGGGTAAAGGAGGAGGTGGGGCAGGCCAAAGGGGGAGGCAGAGCTGGATGACGAGGTCCCTGTGGAGAGGAGGCAGGACTGGGTGAGTGGGGATAGACCTAGAAGGGCATGGCATAGGTTCCTCTGGTAAAGGGAAGGGGGAAGAAAGCAGAGAGGTGGGACTGTGGAGGAGAGGAGGCAGGGCAGGTAGCACTGAATGAAAAAAATGTCAGCCCATTGGGTCCTGCTGCATCTTTTTTCCCTCATTAATGCTCCCTTTCCCCACATTAGCACCCTCGTTTACACACCCCACCCTCCACAATTCAGGGCCCTCCTCCCCCACCAGGGCTGACTTATTCCCTGTCTCCCCAGGGCCCCCTTTATCCTACATCCCCAGGCCCCTCTAGACCTACCCCCTACTCACCCATCCCCTCCTCGTCTCCACAGGGACCCATTCATCCAACCCAACCTCCCCCTTTAACCTGCCCCGCTGCCTCCTTTATTTGTCCTGCGTGCCTCCTTGCTTTCTTCCACCCTCCCTTTACCAGGGAAAGCTTTTCATACCCGTTGAACCTTTTAGGAGGAGTGTGGGTACCGCAACCATACAAGGACATTACCCACCCATTATGTGCCGAAAGCAGGACTCAAACCCAGGCCCCCAGCGCTGTAAAGCAAGCTCTTAACCTCTAAGCCACTGCAGTTAGCTGGTATTAATTGGAGCGGGGGCCAGATGTTCTATCCTCATTTTCTTCTGTGAACATGTTTCACAATGCAAATGGGTATGCTCACAGGGGCTTGCAGAAGAAAGATGCATACGCCCAAAAGCTACTCTCAAAAGCACAGCCACCAGTGGCTCAACTGGTAAGTGCTTGGTCTTGGAATGCTGAGGCCCTGAGTTCTAATCCAATGTCAGGAACCTCCTGGGCCTGCTTATAACATATATATTTTTTTTAATTGAAAATGTGTATGCATTGCCCTGTGCGATCAGCCAACAGTTAATGCCCCTTCAATACCTGCATTGCTACTAACAGTTGCGCCTTTGTTTTCTGCACTCTGGCCTTGGCAACACCAATACAAAAGCTTGTCTCTCTGGCCAAAACTGACTGGAAAAAACAAGGGGAAAAAGTGTAATTTACGGGTCATGGTTGATACGATAGTTGCACAGGGATTCAAACAGGACACCTTCTCGAGGCGCTGTGTGGTGACCACCGGCCCCTACATAGCAAACAAACCTGTATCAGCATCTCACCAGCAGCTGAATGTGTTGCCTGCAGGCTACACATTGGAGGCTGCAGTTGGTGCGTTAACCCATTGGGCTGTCGGCCCTCCTTCCTCTGAGAGCAGGACACTGAATTTCCATGTTGCCTTCCTTTGGCACATTAGATCTATCTTTCACCCCAATTCAGAGGATGTTTTGCTTCACAGAGAGAGTGGGCATTTACAGATTTTGGGTGGGCCTTGCCCCTCAGGCTCTACCCTGCCTCTGCTCTCACCCCCAGGGTAAAGAGTGGGAAAGGCTCGCTACAGCAAGAGTCTTTCAAATCTTTCACTTTTGAGAGCAGAGTGTTTACATTTAAAAATCATGAACAAGCAGCAATAAGCTAAGCTGGTCAGTTAAATGTTTGCCTTTGTCATTGGGGTGTATTGATATGGGCAGGGCTGTCTTCTGTCCTCTGCTACTGTCCGATTTCTTAATGCTGCTTGTTCATGATTTTTAAATGTAAACACTCTTCTCTCAAAAGTGAAAGATTTGAAAGACTCTTGATGTAGCGAGCCTTTCCCACTCTTTGCCTTGGGGGTGAGAGGGCTGCTTTCTGCCTTTAACTTTCTCAATTTTGGAGTGTCTGGCTCCAACACTGAGAATAAGGGCCTAATCCTGGAGGGAAACGGACAGAGGTCTGCGCCCTGCGTCCTCCACGCGTCCCTAACGCTCCCAAACGCGACCACAGCCCTTACGGGCACAGCCCTATGTCCTATGCGGCCCCTCTGGTGCAGCCACCCACACAACTTAGGGTTAGGATCGGTGCGCTTCCACGTAGGCCTGGCCACCTAGGCCCCAGAAAGTGTCACAGCCTGCTTTGTAAACCTTAGTGACGGTGGCTTAGGTGGAGATGATCTTGGTGGAATAGTGATGCCTTTTTCCTCCCAGAAGCCACCCCGGGAGCATAGTAAAATGAAGGGGTGTGCCTGCTCAGTTGCCCTCTGTTTAGCCTCGGCCCAAGTAACATTAGTTCTGGGCTCTCCAGGCAAATGTATCCATCCGGGAGAGAGCTAGGAATAGGAGGTCTCTTTCTGCAGGCACAGTGGGGAAGACTCAGAGAGCTGCATGCCTGAGACATCTTTCCTTGTCCCTCGCTCATTGTTGTGTTCTCTAACTTCGAACTCTCTGCCAGGCCAGGCCCTGTTTCTTTTACTGCCAACCCCCCTGACCCCTGGTCTTCCACCTACTTCCCGCTCTATTATGCCTTCTCCTTTTTTGCTCTCTTCTATGGCCCTTTGAAAAGGAATGCAGGCCTAGCTAAACCTCATGAAGGAAATCTACCAACCAAAGATGCATTCCTCACTCATGGCAGGTGCTGTGATACGAGTAAGAAGGGCCGGAGGGGTGATTGGGTTGTTGAGTTGGGAGGCACCAGAGGCGTAGCCAGGATTGTCTAGCAAATGGGGCCAGAAGCTAATGTAGTTGGGCCCACTGCACTGACAAAAATATCTGTAAATGCCCACACAACGCTGCTGAGTGGGCATTTACAGATTTTGGGTGGGCCTTGCCCCTCAGTGAAAGATTTGAAAGTTAATGCACCTACTGCAGCCTCCTATGTGTAGCCTGCAGGTGACACATTCAGTTGCTGGTGGGATGCTGATATAGGTTAGCTAGCTATGCAGGGGCGGGTGGTCACCTCACATCGCCTCGAGAAGGTGTCCTGTTTGAATCCCTGTGCAAATATCGTATCAACCATGACCCGTAAATTACACTTTTTCCCCTCGTTTTTTCCAGTCAGTTTGGGCCAGAGAGACAAGCTTTAGTATGGGTGTTACCAAGGCAGAGTGCAGAAAACAAAGGCGCAACTGTTAGTAGCAATGCTGGTATTGAAGGGGCATTAACTGTTGGCTGATCGCGCAGGGCAATGCTTACCCATTTTCAACTAAAAAAAAATAATAATAATTAAAAGTTTGCCCAGGAGGTTCCGGACACTGGATGAGAACTAAGGTCCCCAGCAGTCCAAGACCAAGCACTTATCAGTTGAGCCACTGGTGGTTGTGTTCCTAAGAGCAGCTTTCGGGCGTATATATCTTTCTTCTGCATGTCCCTGTGAGAATACCCATTCAGATTGTGAAACATGTTCACTGAAGAAAATGAGGATAGAACTTCTGGCACCCCGCTCCAGTACATACCAGTCAACGGCAGTGGCCTAGAGGTTAAGTGCTTGCGTTACAGCGCTGGGGGTCTGGGTTCGAGTCCTGCTTTCTGCACATAAACTGAATAGTTGGGTAATCTCATTGTACAACTCCTACCAAAAGGTTCAGTGGGTGGTGAAAAGAGTTCTCTGGCAAAGGGAGGGTGGAAGAAAGCAGGGACGGAGCAAGTGCAGGGTAAAGGAGGAGGTGGGGCAGGGTAAAGGAGGAGGTGGGGCAGGCCAAAGGGGGAGGCAGAGCTGGATGACGAGGTCCCTGTGGAGAGGAGGCAGGACTGGGTGAGTGGGGATAGACCTAGAAGGGCATGGCATAGGTTCCTCTGGTAAAGGGAAGGGGGAAGAAAGCAGAGAGGTGGGACTGTGGAGGAGAGGAGGCAGGGCAGGTAGCACTGAATGAAAAAAATGTCAGCCCATTGGGTCCTGCTGCATCTTTTTTCCCTCATTAATGCTCCCTTTCCCCACATTAGCACCCTCGTTTACACACCCCACCCTCCACAATTCAGGGCCCTCCTCCCCCACCAGGGCTGACTTATTCCCTGTCTCCCCAGGGCCCCCTTTATCCTACATCCCCAGGCCCCTCTAGACCTACCCCCTACTCACCCATCCCCTCCTCGTCTCCACAGGGACCCATTCATCCAACCCAACCTCCCCCTTTAACCTGCCCCGCTGCCTCCTTTATTTGTCCTGCGTGCCTCCTTGCTTTCTTCCACCCTCCCTTTACCAGGGAAAGCTTTTCATACCCGTTGAACCTTTTAGGAGGAGTGTGGGTACCGCAACCATACAAGGACATTACCCACCCATTATGTGCCGAAAGCAGGACTCAAACCCAGGCCCCCAGCGCTGTAAAGCAAGCTCTTAACCTCTAAGCCACTGCAGTTAGCTGGTATTAATTGGAGCGGGGGCCAGATGTTCTATCCTCATTTTCTTCTGTGAACATGTTTCACAATGCAAATGGGTATGCTCACAGGGGCTTGCAGAAGAAAGATGCATACGCCCAAAAGCTACTCTCAAAAGCACAGCCACCAGTGGCTCAACTGGTAAGTGCTTGGTCTTGGAATGCTGAGGCCCTGAGTTCTAATCCAATGTCAGGAACCTCCTGGGCCTGCTTATAACATATATATTTTTTTTAATTGAAAATGTGTATGCATTGCCCTGTGCGATCAGCCAACAGTTAATGCCCCTTCAATACCTGCATTGCTACTAACAGTTGCGCCTTTGTTTTCTGCACTCTGGCCTTGGCAACACCAATACAAAAGCTTGTCTCTCTGGCCAAAACTGACTGGAAAAAACAAGGGGAAAAAGTGTAATTTACGGGTCATGGTTGATACGATAGTTGCACAGGGATTCAAACAGGACACCTTCTCGAGGCGCTGTGTGGTGACCACCGGCCCCTACATAGCAAACAAACCTGTATCAGCATCTCACCAGCAGCTGAATGTGTTGCCTGCAGGCTACACATTGGAGGCTGCAGTTGGTGCGTTAACCCATTGGGCTGTCGGCCCTCCTTCCTCTGAGAGCAGGACACTGAATTTCCATGTTGCCTTCCTTTGGCACATTAGATCTATCTTTCACCCCAATTCAGAGGATGTTTTGCTTCACAGAGAGAGTGGGCATTTACAGATTTTGGGTGGGCCTTGCCCCTCAGGCTCTACCCTGCCTCTGCTCTCACCCCCAGGGTAAAGAGTGGGAAAGGCTCGCTACAGCAAGAGTCTTTCAAATCTTTCACTTTTGAGAGCAGAGTGTTTACATTTAAAAATCATGAACAAGCAGCAATAAGCTAAGCTGGTCAGTTAAATGTTTGCCTTTGTCATTGGGGTGTATTGATATGGGCAGGGCTGTCTTCTGTCCTCTGCTACTGTCCGATTTCTTAATGCTGCTTGTTCATGATTTTTAAATGTAAACACTCTTCTCTCAAAAGTGAAAGATTTGAAAGACTCTTGATGTAGCGAGCCTTTCCCACTCTTTGCCTTGGGGGTGAGAGGGCTGCTTTCTGCCTTTAACTTTCTCAATTTTGGAGTGTCTGGCTCCAACACTGAGAATAAGGGCCTAATCCTGGAGGGAAACGGACAGAGGTCTGCGCCCTGCGTCCTCCACGCGTCCCTAACGCTCCCAAACGCGACCACAGCCCTTACGGGCACAGCCCTATGTCCTATGCGGCCCCTCTGGTGCAGCCACCCACACAACTTAGGGTTAGGATCGGTGCGCTTCCACGTAGGCCTGGCCACCTAGGCCCCAGAAAGTGTCACAGCCTGCTTTGTAAACCTTAGTGACGGTGGCTTAGGTGGAGATGATCTTGGTGGAATAGTGATGCCTTTTTCCTCCCAGAAGCCACCCCGGGAGCATAGTAAAATGAAGGGGTGTGCCTGCTCAGTTGCCCTCTGTTTAGCCTCGGCCCAAGTAACATTAGTTCTGGGCTCTCCAGGCAAATGTATCCATCCGGGAGAGAGCTAGGAATAGGAGGTCTCTTTCTGCAGGCACAGTGGGGAAGACTCAGAGAGCTGCATGCCTGAGACATCTTTCCTTGTCCCTCGCTCATTGTTGTGTTCTCTAACTTCGAACTCTCTGCCAGGCCAGGCCCTGTTTCTTTTACTGCCAACCCCCCTGACCCCTGGTCTTCCACCTACTTCCCGCTCTATTATGCCTTCTCCTTTTTTGCTCTCTTCTATGGCCCTTTGAAAAGGAATGCAGGCCTAGCTAAACCTCATGAAGGAAATCTACCAACCAAAGATGCATTCCTCACTCATGGCAGGTGCTGTGATACGAGTAAGAAGGGCCGGAGGGGTGATTGGGTTGTTGAGTTGGGAGGCACCAGAGGCGTAGCCAGGATTGTCTAGCAAATGGGGCCAGAAGCTAATGTAGTTGGGCCCACTGCACTGACAAAAATATCTGTAAATGCCCACACAACGCTGCTGAGTGGGCATTTACAGATTTTGGGTGGGCCTTGCCCCTCAGTGAAAGATTTGAAAGTTAATGCACCTACTGCAGCCTCCTATGTGTAGCCTGCAGGTGACACATTCAGTTGCTGGTGGGATGCTGATATAGGTTAGCTAGCTATGCAGGGGCGGGTGGTCACCTCACATCGCCTCGAGAAGGTGTCCTGTTTGAATCCCTGTGCAAATATCGTATCAACCATGACCCGTAAATTACACTTTTTCCCCTCGTTTTTTCCAGTCAGTTTGGGCCAGAGAGACAAGCTTTAGTATGGGTGTTACCAAGGCAGAGTGCAGAAAACAAAGGCGCAACTGTTAGTAGCAATGCTGGTATTGAAGGGGCATTAACTGTTGGCTGATCGCGCAGGGCAATGCTTACCCATTTTCAACTAAAAAAAAATAATAATAATTAAAAGTTTGCCCAGGAGGTTCCGGACACTGGATGAGAACTAAGGTCCCCAGCAGTCCAAGACCAAGCACTTATCAGTTGAGCCACTGGTGGTTGTGTTCCTAAGAGCAGCTTTCGGGCGTATATATCTTTCTTCTGCATGTCCCTGTGAGAATACCCATTCAGATTGTGAAACATGTTCACTGAAGAAAATGAGGATAGAACTTCTGGCACCCCGCTCCAGTACATACCAGTCAACTGCAGTGGCCTAGAGGTTAAGTGCTTGCGTTACAGCGCTGGGGGTCTGGGTTCGAGTCCTGCTTTCTGCACATAAACTGAATAGTTGGGTAATCTCATTGTACAACTCCTACCAAAAGGTTCAGTGGGTGGTGAAAAGAGTTCTCTGGCAAAGGGAGGGTGGAAGAAAGCAGGGACGGAGCAAGTGCAGGGTAAAGGAGGAGGTGGGGCAGGGTAAAGGAGGAGGTGGGGCAGGCCAAAGGGGGAGGCAGAGCTGGATGACGAGGTCCCTGTGGAGAGGAGGCAGGACTGGGTGAGTGGGGATAGACCTAGAAGGGCATGGCATAGGTTCCTCTGGTAAAGGGAAGGGGGAAGAAAGCAGAGAGGTGGGACTGTGGAGGAGAGGAGGCAGGGCAGGTAGCACTGAATGAAAAAAATGTCAGCCCATTGGGTCCTGCTGCATCTTTTTTCCCTCATTAATGCTCCCTTTCCCCACATTAGCACCCTCGTTTACACACCCCACCCTCCACAATTCAGGGCCCTCCTCCCCCACCAGGGCTGACTTATTCCCTGTCTCCCCAGGGCCCCCTTTATCCTACATCCCCAGGCCCCTCTAGACCTACCCCCTACTCACCCATCCCCTCCTCGTCTCCACAGGGACCCATTCATCCAACCCAACCTCCCCCTTTAACCTGCCCCGCTGCCTCCTTTATTTGTCCTGCGTGCCTCCTTGCTTTCTTCCACCCTCCCTTTACCAGGGAAAGCTTTTCATACCCGTTGAACCTTTTAGGAGGAGTGTGGGTACCGCAACCATACAAGGACATTACCCACCCATTATGTGCCGAAAGCAGGACTCAAACCCAGGCCCCCAGCGCTGTAAAGCAAGCTCTTAACCTCTAAGCCACTGCAGTTAGCTGGTATTAATTGGAGCGGGGGCCAGATGTTCTATCCTCATTTTCTTCTGTGAACATGTTTCACAATGCAAATGGGTATGCTCACAGGGGCTTGCAGAAGAAAGATGCATACGCCCAAAAGCTACTCTCAAAAGCACAGCCACCAGTGGCTCAACTGGTAAGTGCTTGGTCTTGGAATGCTGAGGCCCTGAGTTCTAATCCAATGTCAGGAACCTCCTGGGCCTGCTTATAACATATATATTTTTTTTAATTGAAAATGTGTATGCATTGCCCTGTGCGATCAGCCAACAGTTAATGCCCCTTCAATACCTGCATTGCTACTAACAGTTGCGCCTTTGTTTTCTGCACTCTGGCCTTGGCAACACCAATACAAAAGCTTGTCTCTCTGGCCAAAACTGACTGGAAAAAACAAGGGGAAAAAGTGTAATTTACGGGTCATGGTTGATACGATAGTTGCACAGGGATTCAAACAGGACACCTTCTCGAGGCGCTGTGTGGTGACCACCGGCCCCTACATAGCAAACAAACCTGTATCAGCATCTCACCAGCAGCTGAATGTGTTGCCTGCAGGCTACACATTGGAGGCTGCAGTTGGTGCGTTAACCCATTGGGCTGTCGGCCCTCCTTCCTCTGAGAGCAGGACACTGAATTTCCATGTTGCCTTCCTTTGGCACATTAGATCTATCTTTCACCCCAATTCAGAGGATGTTTTGCTTCACAGAGAGAGTGGGCATTTACAGATTTTGGGTGGGCCTTGCCCCTCAGGCTCTACCCTGCCTCTGCTCTCACCCCCAGGGTAAAGAGTGGGAAAGGCTCGCTACAGCAAGAGTCTTTCAAATCTTTCACTTTTGAGAGCAGAGTGTTTACATTTAAAAATCATGAACAAGCAGCAATAAGCTAAGCTGGTCAGTTAAATGTTTGCCTTTGTCATTGGGGTGTATTGATATGGGCAGGGCTGTCTTCTGTCCTCTGCTACTGTCCGATTTCTTAATGCTGCTTGTTCATGATTTTTAAATGTAAACACTCTTCTCTCAAAAGTGAAAGATTTGAAAGACTCTTGATGTAGCGAGCCTTTCCCACTCTTTGCCTTGGGGGTGAGAGGGCTGCTTTCTGCCTTTAACTTTCTCAATTTTGGAGTGTCTGGCTCCAACACTGAGAATAAGGGCCTAATCCTGGAGGGAAACGGACAGAGGTCTGCGCCCTGCGTCCTCCACGCGTCCCTAACGCTCCCAAACGCGACCACAGCCCTTACGGGCACAGCCCTATGTCCTATGCGGCCCCTCTGGTGCAGCCACCCACACAACTTAGGGTTAGGATCGGTGCGCTTCCACATAGGCCTGGCCACCTAGGCCCCAGAAAGTGTCACAGCCTGCTTTGTAAACCTTAGTGACGGTGGCTTAGGTGGAGATGATCTTGGTGGAATAGTGATGCCTTTTTCCTCCCAGAAGCCACCCCGGGAGCATAGTAAAATGAAGGGGTGTGCCTGCTCAGTTGCCCTCTGTTTAGCCTCGGCCCAAGTAACATTAGTTCTGGGCTCTCCAGGCAAATGTATCCATCCGGGAGAGAGCTAGGAATAGGAGGTCTCTTTCTGCAGGCACAGTGGGGAAGACTCAGAGAGCTGCATGCCTGAGACATCTTTCCTTGTCCCTCGCTCATTGTTGTGTTCTCTAACTTCGAACTCTCTGCCAGGCCAGGCCCTGTTTCTTTTACTGCCAACCCCCCTGACCCCTGGTCTTCCACCTACTTCCCGCTCTATTATGCCTTCTCCTTTTTTGCTCTCTTCTATGGCCCTTTGAAAAGGAATGCAGGCCTAGCTAAACCTCATGAAGGAAATCTACCAACCAAAGATGCATTCCTCACTCATGGCAGGTGCTGTGATACGAGTAAGAAGGGCCGGAGGGGTGATTGGGTTGTTGAGTTGGGAGGCACCAGAGGCGTAGCCAGGATTGTCTAGCAAATGGGGCCAGAAGCTAATGTAGTTGGGCCCACTGCACTGACAAAAATATCTGTAAATGCCCACACAACGCTGCTGAGTGGGCATTTACAGATTTTGGGTGGGCCTTGCCCCTCAGTGAAAGATTTGAAAGTTAATGCACCTACTGCAGCCTCCTATGTGTAGCCTGCAGGTGACACATTCAGTTGCTGGTGGGATGCTGATATAGGTTAGCTAGCTATGCAGGGGCGGGTGGTCACCTCACATCGCCTCGAGAAGGTGTCCTGTTTGAATCCCTGTGCAAATATCGTATCAACCATGACCCGTAAATTACACTTTTTCCCCTCGTTTTTTCCAGTCAGTTTGGGCCAGAGAGACAAGCTTTAGTATGGGTGTTACCAAGGCAGAGTGCAGAAAACAAAGGCGCAACTGTTAGTAGCAATGCTGGTATTGAAGGGGCATTAACTGTTGGCTGATCGCGCAGGGCAATGCTTACCCATTTTCAACTAAAAAAAAATAATAATAATTAAAAGTTTGCCCAGGAGGTTCCGGACACTGGATGAGAACTAAGGTCCCCAGCAGTCCAAGACCAAGCACTTATCAGTTGAGCCACTGGTGGTTGTGTTCCTAAGAGCAGCTTTCGGGCGTATATATCTTTCTTCTGCATGTCCCTGTGAGAATACCCATTCAGATTGTGAAACATGTTCACTGAAGAAAATGAGGATAGAACTTCTGGCACCCCGCTCCAGTACATACCAGTCAACTGCAGTGGCCTAGAGGTTAAGTGCTTGCGTTACAGCGCTGGGGGTCTGGGTTCGAGTCCTGCTTTCTGCACATAAACTGAATAGTTGGGTAATCTCATTGTACAACTCCTACCAAAAGGTTCAGTGGGTGGTGAAAAGAGTTCTCTGGCAAAGGGAGGGTGGAAGAAAGCAGGGACGGAGCAAGTGCAGGGTAAAGGAGGAGGTGGGGCAGGGTAAAGGAGGAGGTGGGGCAGGCCAAAGGGGGAGGCAGAGCTGGATGACGAGGTCCCTGTGGAGAGGAGGCAGGACTGGGTGAGTGGGGATAGACCTAGAAGGGCATGGCATAGGTTCCTCTGGTAAAGGGAAGGGGGAAGAAAGCAGAGAGGTGGGACTGTGGAGGAGAGGAGGCAGGGCAGGTAGCACTGAATGAAAAAAATGTCAGCCCATTGGGTCCTGCTGCATCTTTTTTCCCTCATTAATGCTCCCTTTCCCCACATTAGCACCCTCGTTTACACACCCCACCCTCCACAATTCAGGGCCCTCCTCCCCCACCAGGGCTGACTTATTCCCTGTCTCCCCAGGGCCCCCTTTATCCTACATCCCCAGGCCCCTCTAGACCTACCCCCTACTCACCCATCCCCTCCTCGTCTCCACAGGGACCCATTCATCCAACCCAACCTCCCCCTTTAACCTGCCCCGCTGCCTCCTTTATTTGTCCTGCGTGCCTCCTTGCTTTCTTCCACCCTCCCTTTACCAGGGAAAGCTTTTCATACCCGTTGAACCTTTTAGGAGGAGTGTGGGTACCGCAACCATACAAGGACATTACCCACCCATTATGTGCCGAAAGCAGGACTCAAACCCAGGCCCCCAGCGCTGTAAAGCAAGCTCTTAACCTCTAAGCCACTGCAGTTAGCTGGTATTAATTGGAGCGGGGGCCAGATGTTCTATCCTCATTTTCTTCTGTGAACATGTTTCACAATGCAAATGGGTATGCTCACAGGGGCTTGCAGAAGAAAGATGCATACGCCCAAAAGCTACTCTCAAAAGCACAGCCACCAGTGGCTCAACTGGTAAGTGCTTGGTCTTGGAATGCTGAGGCCCTGAGTTCTAATCCAATGTCAGGAACCTCCTGGGCCTGCTTATAACATATATATTTTTTTTAATTGAAAATGTGTATGCATTGCCCTGTGCGATCAGCCAACAGTTAATGCCCCTTCAATACCTGCATTGCTACTAACAGTTGCGCCTTTGTTTTCTGCACTCTGGCCTTGGCAACACCAATACAAAAGCTTGTCTCTCTGGCCAAAACTGACTGGAAAAAACAAGGGGAAAAAGTGTAATTTACGGGTCATGGTTGATACGATAGTTGCACAGGGATTCAAACAGGACACCTTCTCGAGGCGCTGTGTGGTGACCACCGGCCCCTACATAGCAAACAAACCTGTATCAGCATCTCACCAGCAGCTGAATGTGTTGCCTGCAGGCTACACATTGGAGGCTGCAGTTGGTGCGTTAACCCATTGGGCTGTCGGCCCTCCTTCCTCTGAGAGCAGGACACTGAATTTCCATGTTGCCTTCCTTTGGCACATTAGATCTATCTTTCACCCCAATTCAGAGGATGTTTTGCTTCACAGAGAGAGTGGGCATTTACAGATTTTGGGTGGGCCTTGCCCCTCAGGCTCTACCCTGCCTCTGCTCTCACCCCCAGGGTAAAGAGTGGGAAAGGCTCGCTACAGCAAGAGTCTTTCAAATCTTTCACTTTTGAGAGCAGAGTGTTTACATTTAAAAATCATGAACAAGCAGCAATAAGCTAAGCTGGTCAGTTAAATGTTTGCCTTTGTCATTGGGGTGTATTGATATGGGCAGGGCTGTCTTCTGTCCTCTGCTACTGTCCGATTTCTTAATGCTGCTTGTTCATGATTTTTAAATGTAAACACTCTTCTCTCAAAAGTGAAAGATTTGAAAGACTCTTGATGTAGCGAGCCTTTCCCACTCTTTGCCTTGGGGGTGAGAGGGCTGCTTTCTGCCTTTAACTTTCTCAATTTTGGAGTGTCTGGCTCCAACACTGAGAATAAGGGCCTAATCCTGGAGGGAAACGGACAGAGGTCTGCGCCCTGCGTCCTCCACGCGTCCCTAACGCTCCCAAACGCGACCACAGCCCTTACGGGCACAGCCCTATGTCCTATGCGGCCCCTCTGGTGCAGCCACCCACACAACTTAGGGTTAGGATCGGTGCGCTTCCACGTAGGCCTGGCCACCTAGGCCCCAGAAAGTGTCACAGCCTGCTTTGTAAACCTTAGTGACGGTGGCTTAGGTGGAGATGATCTTGGTGGAATAGTGATGCCTTTTTCCTCCCAGAAGCCACCCCGGGAGCATAGTAAAATGAAGGGGTGTGCCTGCTCAGTTGCCCTCTGTTTAGCCTCGGCCCAAGTAACATTAGTTCTGGGCTCTCCAGGCAAATGTATCCATCCGGGAGAGAGCTAGGAATAGGAGGTCTCTTTCTGCAGGCACAGTGGGGAAGACTCAGAGAGCTGCATGCCTGAGACATCTTTCCTTGTCCCTCGCTCATTGTTGTGTTCTCTAACTTCGAACTCTCTGCCAGGCCAGGCCCTGTTTCTTTTACTGCCAACCCCCCTGACCCCTGGTCTTCCACCTACTTCCCGCTCTATTATGCCTTCTCCTTTTTTGCTCTCTTCTATGGCCCTTTGAAAAGGAATGCAGGCCTAGCTAAACCTCATGAAGGAAATCTACCAACCAAAGATGCATTCCTCACTCATGGCAGGTGCTGTGATACGAGTAAGAAGGGCCGGAGGGGTGATTGGGTTGTTGAGTTGGGAGGCACCAGAGGCGTAGCCAGGATTGTCTAGCAAATGGGGCCAGAAGCTAATGTAGTTGGGCCCACTGCACTGACAAAAATATCTGTAAATGCCCACACAACGCTGCTGAGTGGGCATTTACAGATTTTGGGTGGGCCTTGCCCCTCAGTGAAAGATTTGAAAGTTAATGCACCTACTGCAGCCTCCTATGTGTAGCCTGCAGGTGACACATTCAGTTGCTGGTGGGATGCTGATATAGGTTAGCTAGCTATGCAGGGGCGGGTGGTCACCTCACATCGCCTCGAGAAGGTGTCCTGTTTGAATCCCTGTGCAAATATCGTATCAACCATGACCCGTAAATTACACTTTTTCCCCTCGTTTTTTCCAGTCAGTTTGGGCCAGAGAGACAAGCTTTAGTATGGGTGTTACCAAGGCAGAGTGCAGAAAACAAAGGCGCAACTGTTAGTAGCAATGCTGGTATTGAAGGGGCATTAACTGTTGGCTGATCGCGCAGGGCAATGCTTACCCATTTTCAACTAAAAAAAAATAATAATAATTAAAAGTTTGCCCAGGAGGTTCCGGACACTGGATGAGAACTAAGGTCCCCAGCAGTCCAAGACCAAGCACTTATCAGTTGAGCCACTGGTGGTTGTGTTCCTAAGAGCAGCTTTCGGGCGTATATATCTTTCTTCTGCATGTCCCTGTGAGAATACCCATTCAGATTGTGAAACATGTTCACTGAAGAAAATGAGGATAGAACTTCTGGCACCCCGCTCCAGTACATACCAGTCAACTGCAGTGGCCTAGAGGTTAAGTGCTTGCGTTACAGCGCTGGGGGTCTGGGTTCGAGTCCTGCTTTCTGCACATAAACTGAATAGTTGGGTAATCTCATTGTACAACTCCTACCAAAAGGTTCAGTGGGTGGTGAAAAGAGTTCTCTGGCAAAGGGAGGGTGGAAGAAAGCAGGGACGGAGCAAGTGCAGGGTAAAGGAGGAGGTGGGGCAGGGTAAAGGAGGATGTGGGGCAGGCCAAAGGGGGAGGCAGAGCTGGATGACGAGGTCCCTGTGGAGAGGAGGCAGGACTGGGTGAGTGGGGATAGACCTAGAAGGGCATGGCATAGGTTCCTCTGGTAAAGGGAAGGGGGAAGAAAGCAGAGAGGTGGGACTGTGGAGGAGAGGAGGCAGGGCAGGTAGCACTGAATGAAAAAAATGTCAGCCCATTGGGTCCTGCTGCATCTTTTTTCCCTCATTAATGCTCCCTTTCCCCACATTAGCACCCTCGTTTACACACCCCACCCTCCACAATTCAGGGCCCTCCTCCCCCACCAGGGCTGACTTATTCCCTGTCTCCCCAGGGCCCCCTTTATCCTACATCCCCAGGCCCCTCTAGACCTACCCCCTACTCACCCATCCCCTCCTCGTCTCCACAGGGACCCATTCATCCAACCCAACCTCCCCCTTTAACCTGCCCCGCTGCCTCCTTTATTTGTCCTGCGTGCCTCCTTGCTTTCTTCCACCCTCCCTTTACCAGGGAAAGCTTTTCATACCCGTTGAACCTTTTAGGAGGAGTGTGGGTACCGCAACCATACAAGGACATTACCCACCCATTATGTGCCGAAAGCAGGACTCAAACCCAGGCCCCCAGCGCTGTAAAGCAAGCTCTTAACCTCTAAGCCACTGCAGTTAGCTGGTATTAATTGGAGCGGGGGCCAGATGTTCTATCCTCATTTTCTTCTGTGAACATGTTTCACAATGCAAATGGGTATGCTCACAGGGGCTTGCAGAAGAAAGATGCATACGCCCAAAAGCTACTCTCAAAAGCACAGCCACCAGTGGCTCAACTGGTAAGTGCTTGGTCTTGGAATGCTGAGGCCCTGAGTTCTAATCCAATGTCAGGAACCTCCTGGGCCTGCTTATAACATATATATTTTTTTTAATTGAAAATGTGTATGCATTGCCCTGTGCGATCAGCCAACAGTTAATGCCCCTTCAATACCTGCATTGCTACTAACAGTTGCGCCTTTGTTTTCTGCACTCTGGCCTTGGCAACACCAATACAAAAGCTTGTCTCTCTGGCCAAAACTGACTGGAAAAAACAAGGGGAAAAAGTGTAATTTACGGGTCATGGTTGATACGATAGTTGCACAGGGATTCAAACAGGACACCTTCTCGAGGCGCTGTGTGGTGACCACCGGCCCCTACATAGCAAACAAACCTGTATCAGCATCTCACCAGCAGCTGAATGTGTTGCCTGCAGGCTACACATTGGAGGCTGCAGTTGGTGCGTTAACCCATTGGGCTGTCGGCCCTCCTTCCTCTGAGAGCAGGACACTGAATTTCCATGTTGCCTTCCTTTGGCACATTAGATCTATCTTTCACCCCAATTCAGAGGATGTTTTGCTTCACAGAGAGAGTGGGCATTTACAGATTTTGGGTGGGCCTTGCCCCTCAGGCTCTACCCTGCCTCTGCTCTCACCCCCAGGGTAAAGAGTGGGAAAGGCTCGCTACAGCAAGAGTCTTTCAAATCTTTCACTTTTGAGAGCAGAGTGTTTACATTTAAAAATCATGAACAAGCAGCAATAAGCTAAGCTGGTCAGTTAAATGTTTGCCTTTGTCATTGGGGTGTATTGATATGGGCAGGGCTGTCTTCTGTCCTCTGCTACTGTCCGATTTCTTAATGTTGCTTGTTCATGATTTTTAAATGTAAACACTCTTCTCTCAAAAGTGAAAGATTTGAAAGACTCTTGATGTAGCGAGCCTTTCCCACTCTTTGCCTTGGGGGTGAGAGGGCTGCTTTCTGCCTTTAACTTTCTCAATTTTGGAGTGTCTGGCTCCAACACTGAGAATAAGGGCCTAATCCTGGAGGGAAACGGACAGAGGTCTGCGCCCTGCGTCCTCCACGCGTCCCTAACGCTCCCAAACGCGACCACAGCCCTTACGGGCACAGCCCTATGTCCTATGCGGCCCCTCTGGTGCAGCCACCCACACAACTTAGGGTTAGGATCGGTGCGCTTCCACATAGGCCTGGCCACCTAGGCCCCAGAAAGTGTCACAGCCTGCTTTGTAAACCTTAGTGACGGTGGCTTAGGTGGAGATGATCTTGGTGGAATAGTGATGCCTTTTTCCTCCCAGAAGCCACCCCGGGAGCATAGTAAAATGAAGGGGTGTGCCTGCTCAGTTGCCCTCTGTTTAGCCTCGGCCCAAGTAACATTAGTTCTGGGCTCTCCAGGCAAATGTATCCATCCGGGAGAGAGCTAGGAATAGGAGGTCTCTTTCTGCAGGCACAGTGGGGAAGACTCAGAGAGCTGCATGCCTGAGACATCTTTCCTTGTCCCTCGCTCATTGTTGTGTTCTCTAACTTCGAACTCTCTGCCAGGCCAGGCCCTGTTTCTTTTACTGCCAACCCCCCTGACCCCTGGTCTTCCACCTACTTCCCGCTCTATTATGCCTTCTCCTTTTTTGCTCTCTTCTATGGCCCTTTGAAAAGGAATGCAGGCCTAGCTAAACCTCATGAAGGAAATCTACCAACCAAAGATGCATTCCTCACTCATGGCAGGTGCTGTGATACGAGTAAGAAGGGCCGGAGGGGTGATTGGGTTGTTGAGTTGGGAGGCACCAGAGGCGTAGCCAGGATTGTCTAGCAAATGGGGCCAGAAGCTAATGTAGTTGGGCCCACTGCACTGACAAAAATATCTGTAAATGCCCACACAACGCTGCTGAGTGGGCATTTACAGATTTTGGGTGGGCCTTGCCCCTCAGTGAAAGATTTGAAAGTTAATGCACCTACTGCAGCCTCCTATGTGTAGCCTGCAGGTGACACATTCAGTTGCTGGTGGGATGCTGATATAGGTTAGCTAGCTATGCAGGGGCGGGTGGTCACCTCACATCGCCTCGAGAAGGTGTCCTGTTTGAATCCCTGTGCAAATATCGTATCAACCATGACCCGTAAATTACACTTTTTCCCCTCGTTTTTTCCAGTCAGTTTGGGCCAGAGAGACAAGCTTTAGTATGGGTGTTACCAAGGCAGAGTGCAGAAAACAAAGGCGCAACTGTTAGTAGCAATGCTGGTATTGAAGGGGCATTAACTGTTGGCTGATCGCGCAGGGCAATGCTTACCCATTTTCAACTAAAAAAAAATAATAATAATTAAAAGTTTGCCCAGGAGGTTCCGGACACTGGATGAGAACTAAGGTCCCCAGCAGTCCAAGACCAAGCACTTATCAGTTGAGCCACTGGTGGTTGTGTTCCTAAGAGCAGCTTTCGGGCGTATATATCTTTCTTCTGCATGTCCCTGTGAGAATACCCATTCAGATTGTGAAACATGTTCACTGAAGAAAATGAGGATAGAACTTCTGGCACCCCGCTCCAGTACATACCAGTCAACTGCAGTGGCCTAGAGGTTAAGTGCTTGCGTTACAGCGCTGGGGGTCTGGGTTCGAGTCCTGCTTTCTGCACATAAACTGAATAGTTGGGTAATCTCATTGTACAACTCCTACCAAAAGGTTCAGTGGGTGGTGAAAAGAGTTCTCTGGCAAAGGGAGGGTGGAAGAAAGCAGGGACGGAGCAAGTGCAGGGTAAAGGAGGAGGTGGGGCAGGGTAAAGGAGGAGGTGGGGCAGGCCAAAGGGGGAGGCAGAGCTGGATGACGAGGTCCCTGTGGAGAGGAGGCAGGACTGGGTGAGTGGGGATAGACCTAGAAGGGCATGGCATAGGTTCCTCTGGTAAAGGGAAGGGGGAAGAAAGCAGAGAGGTGGGACTGTGGAGGAGAGGAGGCAGGGCAGGTAGCACTGAATGAAAAAAATGTCAGCCCATTGGGTCCTGCTGCATCTTTTTTCCCTCATTAATGCTCCCTTTCCCCACATTAGCACCCTCGTTTACACACCCCACCCTCCACAATTCAGGGCCCTCCTCCCCCACCAGGGCTGACTTATTCCCTGTCTCCCCAGGGCCCCCTTTATCCTACATCCCCAGGCCCCTCTAGACCTACCCCCTACTCACCCATCCCCTCCTCGTCTCCACAGGGACCCATTCATCCAACCCAACCTCCCCCTTTAACCTGCCCCGCTGCCTCCTTTATTTGTCCTGCGTGCCTCCTTGCTTTCTTCCACCCTCCCTTTACCAGGGAAAGCTTTTCATACCCGTTGAACCTTTTAGGAGGAGTGTGGGTACCGCAACCATACAAGGACATTACCCACCCATTATGTGCCGAAAGCAGGACTCAAACCCAGGCCCCCAGCGCTGTAAAGCAAGCTCTTAACCTCTAAGCCACTGCAGTTAGCTGGTATTAATTGGAGCGGGGGCCAGATGTTCTATCCTCATTTTCTTCTGTGAACATGTTTCACAATGCAAATGGGTATGCTCACAGGGGCTTGCAGAAGAAAGATGCATACGCCCAAAAGCTACTCTCAAAAGCACAGCCACCAGTGGCTCAACTGGTAAGTGCTTGGTCTTGGAATGCTGAGGCCCTGAGTTCTAATCCAATGTCAGGAACCTCCTGGGCCTGCTTATAACATATATATTTTTTTTAATTGAAAATGTGTATGCATTGCCCTGTGCGATCAGCCAACAGTTAATGCCCCTTCAATACCTGCATTGCTACTAACAGTTGCGCCTTTGTTTTCTGCACTCTGGCCTTGGCAACACCAATACAAAAGCTTGTCTCTCTGGCCAAAACTGACTGGAAAAAACAAGGGGAAAAAGTGTAATTTACGGGTCATGGTTGATACGATAGTTGCACAGGGATTCAAACAGGACACCTTCTCGAGGCGCTGTGTGGTGACCACCGGCCCCTACATAGCAAACAAACCTGTATCAGCATCTCACCAGCAGCTGAATGTGTTGCCTGCAGGCTACACATTGGAGGCTGCAGTTGGTGCGTTAACCCATTGGGCTGTCGGCCCTCCTTCCTCTGAGAGCAGGACACTGAATTTCCATGTTGCCTTCCTTTGGCACATTAGATCTATCTTTCACCCCAATTCAGAGGATGTTTTGCTTCACAGAGAGAGTGGGCATTTACAGATTTTGGGTGGGCCTTGCCCCTCAGGCTCTACCCTGCCTCTGCTCTCACCCCCAGGGTAAAGAGTGGGAAAGGCTCGCTACAGCAAGAGTCTTTCAAATCTTTCACTTTTGAGAGCAGAGTGTTTACATTTAAAAATCATGAACAAGCAGCAATAAGCTAAGCTGGTCAGTTAAATGTTTGCCTTTGTCATTGGGGTGTATTGATATGGGCAGGGCTGTCTTCTGTCCTCTGCTACTGTCCGATTTCTTAATGCTGCTTGTTCATGATTTTTAAATGTAAACACTCTTCTCTCAAAAGTGAAAGATTTGAAAGACTCTTGATGTAGCGAGCCTTTCCCACTCTTTGCCTTGGGGGTGAGAGGGCTGCTTTCTGCCTTTAACTTTCTCAATTTTGGAGTGTCTGGCTCCAACACTGAGAATAAGGGCCTAATCCTGGAGG
This sequence comes from Ambystoma mexicanum, assembly GCF_040938575.1. NCBI lineage: Eukaryota > Metazoa > Chordata > Amphibia > Caudata > Ambystomatidae > Ambystoma > Ambystoma mexicanum. The sequence continues at coordinate 184,396,928 of NC_090937.1, forward strand.
GAAACGGACAGAGGTCTGCGCCCTGCGTCCTCCACGCGTCCCTAACGCTCCCAAACGCGACCACAGCCCTTACGGGCACAGCCCTATGTCCTATGCGGCCCCTCTGGTGCAGCCACCCACACAACTTAGGGTTAGGATCGGTGCGCTTCCACGTAGGCCTGGCCACCTAGGCCCCAGAAAGTGTCACAGCCTGCTTTGTAAACCTTAGTGACGGTGGCTTAGGTGGAGATGATCTTGGTGGAATAGTGATGCCTTTTTCCTCCCAGAAGCCACCCCGGGAGCATAGTAAAATGAAGGGGTGTGCCTGCTCAGTTGCCCTCTGTTTAGCCTCGGCCCAAGTAACATTAGTTCTGGGCTCTCCAGGCAAATGTATCCATCCGGGAGAGAGCTAGGAATAGGAGGTCTCTTTCTGCAGGCACAGTGGGGAAGACTCAGAGAGCTGCATGCCTGAGACATCTTTCCTTGTCCCTCGCTCATTGTTGTGTTCTCTAACTTCGAACTCTCTGCCAGGCCAGGCCCTGTTTCTTTTACTGCCAACCCCCCTGACCCCTGGTCTTCCACCTACTTCCCGCTCTATTATGCCTTCTCCTTTTTTGCTCTCTTCTATGGCCCTTTGAAAAGGAATGCAGGCCTAGCTAAACCTCATGAAGGAAATCTACCAACCAAAGATGCATTCCTCACTCATGGCAGGTGCTGTGATACGAGTAAGAAGGGCCGGAGGGGTGATTGGGTTGTTGAGTTGGGAGGCACCAGAGGCGTAGCCAGGATTGTCTAGCAAATGGGGCCAGAAGCTAATGTAGTTGGGCCCACTGCACTGACAAAAATATCTGTAAATGCCCACACAACGCTGCTGAGTGGGCATTTACAGATTTTGGGTGGGCCTTGCCCCTCAGTGAAAGATTTGAAAGTTAATGCACCTACTGCAGCCTCCTATGTGTAGCCTGCAGGTGACACATTCAGTTGCTGGTGGGATGCTGATATAGGTTAGCTAGCTATGCAGGGGCGGGTGGTCACCTCACATCGCCTCGAGAAGGTGTCCTGTTTGAATCCCTGTGCAAATATCGTATCAACCATGACCCGTAAATTACACTTTTTCCCCTCGTTTTTTCCAGTCAGTTTGGGCCAGAGAGACAAGCTTTAGTATGGGTGTTACCAAGGCAGAGTGCAGAAAACAAAGGCGCAACTGTTAGTAGCAATGCTGGTATTGAAGGGGCATTAACTGTTGGCTGATCGCGCAGGGCAATGCTTACCCATTTTCAACTAAAAAAAAATAATAATAATTAAAAGTTTGCCCAGGAGGTTCCGGACACTGGATGAGAACTAAGGTCCCCAGCAGTCCAAGACCAAGCACTTATCAGTTGAGCCACTGGTGGTTGTGTTCCTAAGAGCAGCTTTCGGGCGTATATATCTTTCTTCTGCATGTCCCTGTGAGAATACCCATTCAGATTGTGAAACATGTTCACTGAAGAAAATGAGGATAGAACTTCTGGCACCCCGCTCCAGTACATACCAGTCAACGGCAGTGGCCTAGAGGTTAAGTGCTTGCGTTACAGCGCTGGGGGTCTGGGTTCGAGTCCTGCTTTCTGCACATAAACTGAATAGTTGGGTAATCTCATTGTACAACTCCTACCAAAAGGTTCAGTGGGTGGTGAAAAGAGTTCTCTGGCAAAGGGAGGGTGGAAGAAAGCAGGGACGGAGCAAGTGCAGGGTAAAGGAGGAGGTGGGGCAGGGTAAAGGAGGAGGTGGGGCAGGCCAAAGGGGGAGGCAGAGCTGGATGACGAGGTCCCTGTGGAGAGGAGGCAGGACTGGGTGAGTGGGGATAGACCTAGAAGGGCATGGCATAGGTTCCTCTGGTAAAGGGAAGGGGGAAGAAAGCAGAGAGGTGGGACTGTGGAGGAGAGGAGGCAGGGCAGGTAGCACTGAATGAAAAAAATGTCAGCCCATTGGGTCCTGCTGCATCTTTTTTCCCTCATTAATGCTCCCTTTCCCCACATTAGCACCCTCGTTTACACACCCCACCCTCCACAATTCAGGGCCCTCCTCCCCCACCAGGGCTGACTTATTCCCTGTCTCCCCAGGGCCCCCTTTATCCTACATCCCCAGGCCCCTCTAGACCTACCCCCTACTCACCCATCCCCTCCTCGTCTCCACAGGGACCCATTCATCCAACCCAACCTCCCCCTTTAACCTGCCCCGCTGCCTCCTTTATTTGTCCTGCGTGCCTCCTTGCTTTCTTCCACCCTCCCTTTACCAGGGAAAGCTTTTCATACCCGTTGAACCTTTTAGGAGGAGTGTGGGTACCGCAACCATACAAGGACATTACCCACCCATTATGTGCCGAAAGCAGGACTCAAACCCAGGCCCCCAGCGCTGTAAAGCAAGCTCTTAACCTCTAAGCCACTGCAGTTAGCTGGTATTAATTGGAGCGGGGGCCAGATGTTCTATCCTCATTTTCTTCTGTGAACATGTTTCACAATGCAAATGGGTATGCTCACAGGGGCTTGCAGAAGAAAGATGCATACGCCCAAAAGCTACTCTCAAAAGCACAGCCACCAGTGGCTCAACTGGTAAGTGCTTGGTCTTGGAATGCTGAGGCCCTGAGTTCTAATCCAATGTCAGGAACCTCCTGGGCCTGCTTATAACATATATATTTTTTTTAATTGAAAATGTGTATGCATTGCCCTGTGCGATCAGCCAACAGTTAATGCCCCTTCAATACCTGCATTGCTACTAACAGTTGCGCCTTTGTTTTCTGCACTCTGGCCTTGGCAACACCAATACAAAAGCTTGTCTCTCTGGCCAAAACTGACTGGAAAAAACAAGGGGAAAAAGTGTAATTTACGGGTCATGGTTGATACGATAGTTGCACAGGGATTCAAACAGGACACCTTCTCGAGGCGCTGTGTGGTGACCACCGGCCCCTACATAGCAAACAAACCTGTATCAGCATCTCACCAGCAGCTGAATGTGTTGCCTGCAGGCTACACATTGGAGGCTGCAGTTGGTGCGTTAACCCATTGGGCTGTCGGCCCTCCTTCCTCTGAGAGCAGGACACTGAATTTCCATGTTGCCTTCCTTTGGCACATTAGATCTATCTTTCACCCCAATTCAGAGGATGTTTTGCTTCACAGAGAGAGTGGGCATTTACAGATTTTGGGTGGGCCTTGCCCCTCAGGCTCTACCCTGCCTCTGCTCTCACCCCCAGGGTAAAGAGTGGGAAAGGCTCGCTACAGCAAGAGTCTTTCAAATCTTTCACTTTTGAGAGCAGAGTGTTTACATTTAAAAATCATGAACAAGCAGCAATAAGCTAAGCTGGTCAGTTAAATGTTTGCCTTTGTCATTGGGGTGTATTGATATGGGCAGGGCTGTCTTCTGTCCTCTGCTACTGTCCGATTTCTTAATGCTGCTTGTTCATGATTTTTAAATGTAAACACTCTTCTCTCAAAAGTGAAAGATTTGAAAGACTCTTGATGTAGCGAGCCTTTCCCACTCTTTGCCTTGGGGGTGAGAGGGCTGCTTTCTGCCTTTAACTTTCTCAATTTTGGAGTGTCTGGCTCCAACACTGAGAATAAGGGCCTAATCCTGGAGGGAAACGGACAGAGGTCTGCGCCCTGCGTCCTCCACGCGTCCCTAACGCTCCCAAACGCGACCACAGCCCTTACGGGCACAGCCCTATGTCCTATGCGGCCCCTCTGGTGCAGCCACCCACACAACTTAGGGTTAGGATCGGTGCGCTTCCACGTAGGCCTGGCCACCTAGGCCCCAGAAAGTGTCACAGCCTGCTTTGTAAACCTTAGTGACGGTGGCTTAGGTGGAGATGATCTTGGTGGAATAGTGATGCCTTTTTCCTCCCAGAAGCCACCCCGGGAGCATAGTAAAATGAAGGGGTGTGCCTGCTCAGTTGCCCTCTGTTTAGCCTCGGCCCAAGTAACATTAGTTCTGGGCTCTCCAGGCAAATGTATCCATCCGGGAGAGAGCTAGGAATAGGAGGTCTCTTTCTGCAGGCACAGTGGGGAAGACTCAGAGAGCTGCATGCCTGAGACATCTTTCCTTGTCCCTCGCTCATTGTTGTGTTCTCTAACTTCGAACTCTCTGCCAGGCCAGGCCCTGTTTCTTTTACTGCCAACCCCCCTGACCCCTGGTCTTCCACCTACTTCCCGCTCTATTATGCCTTCTCCTTTTTTGCTCTCTTCTATGGCCCTTTGAAAAGGAATGCAGGCCTAGCTAAACCTCATGAAGGAAATCTACCAACCAAAGATGCATTCCTCACTCATGGCAGGTGCTGTGATACGAGTAAGAAGGGCCGGAGGGGTGATTGGGTTGTTGAGTTGGGAGGCACCAGAGGCGTAGCCAGGATTGTCTAGCAAATGGGGCCAGAAGCTAATGTAGTTGGGCCCACTGCACTGACAAAAATATCTGTAAATGCCCACACAACGCTGCTGAGTGGGCATTTACAGATTTTGGGTGGGCCTTGCCCCTCAGTGAAAGATTTGAAAGTTAATGCACCTACTGCAGCCTCCTATGTGTAGCCTGCAGGTGACACATTCAGTTGCTGGTGGGATGCTGATATAGGTTAGCTAGCTATGCAGGGGCGGGTGGTCACCTCACATCGCCTCGAGAAGGTGTCCTGTTTGAATCCCTGTGCAAATATCGTATCAACCATGACCCGTAAATTACACTTTTTCCCCTCGTTTTTTCCAGTCAGTTTGGGCCAGAGAGACAAGCTTTAGTATGGGTGTTACCAAGGCAGAGTGCAGAAAACAAAGGCGCAACTGTTAGTAGCAATGCTGGTATTGAAGGGGCATTAACTGTTGGCTGATCGCGCAGGGCAATGCTTACCCATTTTCAACTAAAAAAAAATAATAATAATTAAAAGTTTGCCCAGGAGGTTCCGGACACTGGATGAGAACTAAGGTCCCCAGCAGTCCAAGACCAAGCACTTATCAGTTGAGCCACTGGTGGTTGTGTTCCTAAGAGCAGCTTTCGGGCGTATATATCTTTCTTCTGCATGTCCCTGTGAGAATACCCATTCAGATTGTGAAACATGTTCACTGAAGAAAATGAGGATAGAACTTCTGGCACCCCGCTCCAGTACATACCAGTCAACTGCAGTGGCCTAGAGGTTAAGTGCTTGCGTTACAGCGCTGGGGGTCTGGGTTCGAGTCCTGCTTTCTGCACATAAACTGAATAGTTGGGTAATCTCATTGTACAACTCCTACCAAAAGGTTCAGTGGGTGGTGAAAAGAGTTCTCTGGCAAAGGGAGGGTGGAAGAAAGCAGGGACGGAGCAAGTGCAGGGTAAAGGAGGAGGTGGGGCAGGGTAAAGGAGGAGGTGGGGCAGGCCAAAGGGGGAGGCAGAGCTGGATGACGAGGTCCCTGTGGAGAGGAGGCAGGACTGGGTGAGTGGGGATAGACCTAGAAGGGCATGGCATAGGTTCCTCTGGTAAAGGGAAGGGGGAAGAAAGCAGAGAGGTGGGACTGTGGAGGAGAGGAGGCAGGGCAGGTAGCACTGAATGAAAAAAATGTCAGCCCATTGGGTCCTGCTGCATCTTTTTTCCCTCATTAATGCTCCCTTTCCCCACATTAGCACCCTCGTTTACACACCCCACCCTCCACAATTCAGGGCCCTCCTCCCCCACCAGGGCTGACTTATTCCCTGTCTCCCCAGGGCCCCCTTTATCCTACATCCCCAGGCCCCTCTAGACCTACCCCCTACTCACCCATCCCCTCCTCGTCTCCACAGGGACCCATTCATCCAACCCAACCTCCCCCTTTAACCTGCCCCGCTGCCTCCTTTATTTGTCCTGCGTGCCTCCTTGCTTTCTTCCACCCTCCCTTTACCAGGGAAAGCTTTTCATACCCGTTGAACCTTTTAGGAGGAGTGTGGGTACCGCAACCATACAAGGACATTACCCACCCATTATGTGCCGAAAGCAGGACTCAAACCCAGGCCCCCAGCGCTGTAAAGCAAGCTCTTAACCTCTAAGCCACTGCAGTTAGCTGGTATTAATTGGAGCGGGGGCCAGATGTTCTATCCTCATTTTCTTCTGTGAACATGTTTCACAATGCAAATGGGTATGCTCACAGGGGCTTGCAGAAGAAAGATGCATACGCCCAAAAGCTACTCTCAAAAGCACAGCCACCAGTGGCTCAACTGGTAAGTGCTTGGTCTTGGAATGCTGAGGCCCTGAGTTCTAATCCAATGTCAGGAACCTCCTGGGCCTGCTTATAACATATATATTTTTTTTAATTGAAAATGTGTATGCATTGCCCTGTGCGATCAGCCAACAGTTAATGCCCCTTCAATACCTGCATTGCTACTAACAGTTGCGCCTTTGTTTTCTGCACTCTGGCCTTGGCAACACCAATACAAAAGCTTGTCTCTCTGGCCAAAACTGACTGGAAAAAACAAGGGGAAAAAGTGTAATTTACGGGTCATGGTTGATACGATAGTTGCACAGGGATTCAAACAGGACACCTTCTCGAGGCGCTGTGTGGTGACCACCGGCCCCTACATAGCAAACAAACCTGTATCAGCATCTCACCAGCAGCTGAATGTGTTGCCTGCAGGCTACACATTGGAGGCTGCAGTTGGTGCGTTAACCCATTGGGCTGTCGGCCCTCCTTCCTCTGAGAGCAGGACACTGAATTTCCATGTTGCCTTCCTTTGGCACATTAGATCTATCTTTCACCCCAATTCAGAGGATGTTTTGCTTCACAGAGAGAGTGGGCATTTACAGATTTTGGGTGGGCCTTGCCCCTCAGGCTCTACCCTGCCTCTGCTCTCACCCCCAGGGTAAAGAGTGGGAAAGGCTCGCTACAGCAAGAGTCTTTCAAATCTTTCACTTTTGAGAGCAGAGTGTTTACATTTAAAAATCATGAACAAGCAGCAATAAGCTAAGCTGGTCAGTTAAATGTTTGCCTTTGTCATTGGGGTGTATTGATATGGGCAGGGCTGTCTTCTGTCCTCTGCTACTGTCCGATTTCTTAATGCTGCTTGTTCATGATTTTTAAATGTAAACACTCTTCTCTCAAAAGTGAAAGATTTGAAAGACTCTTGATGTAGCGAGCCTTTCCCACTCTTTGCCTTGGGGGTGAGAGGGCTGCTTTCTGCCTTTAACTTTCTCAATTTTGGAGTGTCTGGCTCCAACACTGAGAATAAGGGCCTAATCCTGGAGGGAAACGGACAGAGGTCTGCGCCCTGCGTCCTCCACGCGTCCCTAACGCTCCCAAACGCGACCACAGCCCTTACGGGCACAGCCCTATGTCCTATGCGGCCCCTCTGGTGCAGCCACCCACACAACTTAGGGTTAGGATCGGTGCGCTTCCACATAGGCCTGGCCACCTAGGCCCCAGAAAGTGTCACAGCCTGCTTTGTAAACCTTAGTGACGGTGGCTTAGGTGGAGATGATCTTGGTGGAATAGTGATGCCTTTTTCCTCCCAGAAGCCACCCCGGGAGCATAGTAAAATGAAGGGGTGTGCCTGCTCAGTTGCCCTCTGTTTAGCCTCGGCCCAAGTAACATTAGTTCTGGGCTCTCCAGGCAAATGTATCCATCCGGGAGAGAGCTAGGAATAGGAGGTCTCTTTCTGCAGGCACAGTGGGGAAGACTCAGAGAGCTGCATGCCTGAGACATCTTTCCTTGTCCCTCGCTCATTGTTGTGTTCTCTAACTTCGAACTCTCTGCCAGGCCAGGCCCTGTTTCTTTTACTGCCAACCCCCCTGACCCCTGGTCTTCCACCTACTTCCCGCTCTATTATGCCTTCTCCTTTTTTGCTCTCTTCTATGGCCCTTTGAAAAGGAATGCAGGCCTAGCTAAACCTCATGAAGGAAATCTACCAACCAAAGATGCATTCCTCACTCATGGCAGGTGCTGTGATACGAGTAAGAAGGGCCGGAGGGGTGATTGGGTTGTTGAGTTGGGAGGCACCAGAGGCGTAGCCAGGATTGTCTAGCAAATGGGGCCAGAAGCTAATGTAGTTGGGCCCACTGCACTGACAAAAATATCTGTAAATGCCCACACAACGCTGCTGAGTGGGCATTTACAGATTTTGGGTGGGCCTTGCCCCTCAGTGAAAGATTTGAAAGTTAATGCACCTACTGCAGCCTCCTATGTGTAGCCTGCAGGTGACACATTCAGTTGCTGGTGGGATGCTGATATAGGTTAGCTAGCTATGCAGGGGCGGGTGGTCACCTCACATCGCCTCGAGAAGGTGTCCTGTTTGAATCCCTGTGCAAATATCGTATCAACCATGACCCGTAAATTACACTTTTTCCCCTCGTTTTTTCCAGTCAGTTTGGGCCAGAGAGACAAGCTTTAGTATGGGTGTTACCAAGGCAGAGTGCAGAAAACAAAGGCGCAACTGTTAGTAGCAATGCTGGTATTGAAGGGGCATTAACTGTTGGCTGATCGCGCAGGGCAATGCTTACCCATTTTCAACTAAAAAAAAATAATAATAATTAAAAGTTTGCCCAGGAGGTTCCGGACACTGGATGAGAACTAAGGTCCCCAGCAGTCCAAGACCAAGCACTTATCAGTTGAGCCACTGGTGGTTGTGTTCCTAAGAGCAGCTTTCGGGCGTATATATCTTTCTTCTGCATGTCCCTGTGAGAATACCCATTCAGATTGTGAAACATGTTCACTGAAGAAAATGAGGATAGAACTTCTGGCACCCCGCTCCAGTACATACCAGTCAACTGCAGTGGCCTAGAGGTTAAGTGCTTGCGTTACAGCGCTGGGGGTCTGGGTTCGAGTCCTGCTTTCTGCACATAAACTGAATAGTTGGGTAATCTCATTGTACAACTCCTACCAAAAGGTTCAGTGGGTGGTGAAAAGAGTTCTCTGGCAAAGGGAGGGTGGAAGAAAGCAGGGACGGAGCAAGTGCAGGGTAAAGGAGGAGGTGGGGCAGGGTAAAGGAGGAGGTGGGGCAGGCCAAAGGGGGAGGCAGAGCTGGATGACGAGGTCCCTGTGGAGAGGAGGCAGGACTGGGTGAGTGGGGATAGACCTAGAAGGGCATGGCATAGGTTCCTCTGGTAAAGGGAAGGGGGAAGAAAGCAGAGAGGTGGGACTGTGGAGGAGAGGAGGCAGGGCAGGTAGCACTGAATGAAAAAAATGTCAGCCCATTGGGTCCTGCTGCATCTTTTTTCCCTCATTAATGCTCCCTTTCCCCACATTAGCACCCTCGTTTACACACCCCACCCTCCACAATTCAGGGCCCTCCTCCCCCACCAGGGCTGACTTATTCCCTGTCTCCCCAGGGCCCCCTTTATCCTACATCCCCAGGCCCCTCTAGACCTACCCCCTACTCACCCATCCCCTCCTCGTCTCCACAGGGACCCATTCATCCAACCCAACCTCCCCCTTTAACCTGCCCCGCTGCCTCCTTTATTTGTCCTGCGTGCCTCCTTGCTTTCTTCCACCCTCCCTTTACCAGGGAAAGCTTTTCATACCCGTTGAACCTTTTAGGAGGAGTGTGGGTACCGCAACCATACAAGGACATTACCCACCCATTATGTGCCGAAAGCAGGACTCAAACCCAGGCCCCCAGCGCTGTAAAGCAAGCTCTTAACCTCTAAGCCACTGCAGTTAGCTGGTATTAATTGGAGCGGGGGCCAGATGTTCTATCCTCATTTTCTTCTGTGAACATGTTTCACAATGCAAATGGGTATGCTCACAGGGGCTTGCAGAAGAAAGATGCATACGCCCAAAAGCTACTCTCAAAAGCACAGCCACCAGTGGCTCAACTGGTAAGTGCTTGGTCTTGGAATGCTGAGGCCCTGAGTTCTAATCCAATGTCAGGAACCTCCTGGGCCTGCTTATAACATATATATTTTTTTTAATTGAAAATGTGTATGCATTGCCCTGTGCGATCAGCCAACAGTTAATGCCCCTTCAATACCTGCATTGCTACTAACAGTTGCGCCTTTGTTTTCTGCACTCTGGCCTTGGCAACACCAATACAAAAGCTTGTCTCTCTGGCCAAAACTGACTGGAAAAAACAAGGGGAAAAAGTGTAATTTACGGGTCATGGTTGATACGATAGTTGCACAGGGATTCAAACAGGACACCTTCTCGAGGCGCTGTGTGGTGACCACCGGCCCCTACATAGCAAACAAACCTGTATCAGCATCTCACCAGCAGCTGAATGTGTTGCCTGCAGGCTACACATTGGAGGCTGCAGTTGGTGCGTTAACCCATTGGGCTGTCGGCCCTCCTTCCTCTGAGAGCAGGACACTGAATTTCCATGTTGCCTTCCTTTGGCACATTAGATCTATCTTTCACCCCAATTCAGAGGATGTTTTGCTTCACAGAGAGAGTGGGCATTTACAGATTTTGGGTGGGCCTTGCCCCTCAGGCTCTACCCTGCCTCTGCTCTCACCCCCAGGGTAAAGAGTGGGAAAGGCTCGCTACAGCAAGAGTCTTTCAAATCTTTCACTTTTGAGAGCAGAGTGTTTACATTTAAAAATCATGAACAAGCAGCAATAAGCTAAGCTGGTCAGTTAAATGTTTGCCTTTGTCATTGGGGTGTATTGATATGGGCAGGGCTGTCTTCTGTCCTCTGCTACTGTCCGATTTCTTAATGCTGCTTGTTCATGATTTTTAAATGTAAACACTCTTCTCTCAAAAGTGAAAGATTTGAAAGACTCTTGATGTAGCGAGCCTTTCCCACTCTTTGCCTTGGGGGTGAGAGGGCTGCTTTCTGCCTTTAACTTTCTCAATTTTGGAGTGTCTGGCTCCAACACTGAGAATAAGGGCCTAATCCTGGAGGGAAACGGACAGAGGTCTGCGCCCTGCGTCCTCCACGCGTCCCTAACGCTCCCAAACGCGACCACAGCCCTTACGGGCACAGCCCTATGTCCTATGCGGCCCCTCTGGTGCAGCCACCCACACAACTTAGGGTTAGGATCGGTGCGCTTCCACGTAGGCCTGGCCACCTAGGCCCCAGAAAGTGTCACAGCCTGCTTTGTAAACCTTAGTGACGGTGGCTTAGGTGGAGATGATCTTGGTGGAATAGTGATGCCTTTTTCCTCCCAGAAGCCACCCCGGGAGCATAGTAAAATGAAGGGGTGTGCCTGCTCAGTTGCCCTCTGTTTAGCCTCGGCCCAAGTAACATTAGTTCTGGGCTCTCCAGGCAAATGTATCCATCCGGGAGAGAGCTAGGAATAGGAGGTCTCTTTCTGCAGGCACAGTGGGGAAGACTCAGAGAGCTGCATGCCTGAGACATCTTTCCTTGTCCCTCGCTCATTGTTGTGTTCTCTAACTTCGAACTCTCTGCCAGGCCAGGCCCTGTTTCTTTTACTGCCAACCCCCCTGACCCCTGGTCTTCCACCTACTTCCCGCTCTATTATGCCTTCTCCTTTTTTGCTCTCTTCTATGGCCCTTTGAAAAGGAATGCAGGCCTAGCTAAACCTCATGAAGGAAATCTACCAACCAAAGATGCATTCCTCACTCATGGCAGGTGCTGTGATACGAGTAAGAAGGGCCGGAGGGGTGATTGGGTTGTTGAGTTGGGAGGCACCAGAGGCGTAGCCAGGATTGTCTAGCAAATGGGGCCAGAAGCTAATGTAGTTGGGCCCACTGCACTGACAAAAATATCTGTAAATGCCCACACAACGCTGCTGAGTGGGCATTTACAGATTTTGGGTGGGCCTTGCCCCTCAGTGAAAGATTTGAAAGTTAATGCACCTACTGCAGCCTCCTATGTGTAGCCTGCAGGTGACACATTCAGTTGCTGGTGGGATGCTGATATAGGTTAGCTAGCTATGCAGGGGCGGGTGGTCACCTCACATCGCCTCGAGAAGGTGTCCTGTTTGAATCCCTGTGCAAATATCGTATCAACCATGACCCGTAAATTACACTTTTTCCCCTCGTTTTTTCCAGTCAGTTTGGGCCAGAGAGACAAGCTTTAGTATGGGTGTTACCAAGGCAGAGTGCAGAAAACAAAGGCGCAACTGTTAGTAGCAATGCTGGTATTGAAGGGGCATTAACTGTTGGCTGATCGCGCAGGGCAATGCTTACCCATTTTCAACTAAAAAAAAATAATAATAATTAAAAGTTTGCCCAGGAGGTTCCGGACACTGGATGAGAACTAAGGTCCCCAGCAGTCCAAGACCAAGCACTTATCAGTTGAGCCACTGGTGGTTGTGTTCCTAAGAGCAGCTTTCGGGCGTATATATCTTTCTTCTGCATGTCCCTGTGAGAATACCCATTCAGATTGTGAAACATGTTCACTGAAGAAAATGAGGATAGAACTTCTGGCACCCCGCTCCAGTACATACCAGTCAACTGCAGTGGCCTAGAGGTTAAGTGCTTGCGTTACAGCGCTGGGGGTCTGGGTTCGAGTCCTGCTTTCTGCACATAAACTGAATAGTTGGGTAATCTCATTGTACAACTCCTACCAAAAGGTTCAGTGGGTGGTGAAAAGAGTTCTCTGGCAAAGGGAGGGTGGAAGAAAGCAGGGACGGAGCAAGTGCAGGGTAAAGGAGGAGGTGGGGCAGGGTAAAGGAGGATGTGGGGCAGGCCAAAGGGGGAGGCAGAGCTGGATGACGAGGTCCCTGTGGAGAGGAGGCAGGACTGGGTGAGTGGGGATAGACCTAGAAGGGCATGGCATAGGTTCCTCTGGTAAAGGGAAGGGGGAAGAAAGCAGAGAGGTGGGACTGTGGAGGAGAGGAGGCAGGGCAGGTAGCACTGAATGAAAAAAATGTCAGCCCATTGGGTCCTGCTGCATCTTTTTTCCCTCATTAATGCTCCCTTTCCCCACATTAGCACCCTCGTTTACACACCCCACCCTCCACAATTCAGGGCCCTCCTCCCCCACCAGGGCTGACTTATTCCCTGTCTCCCCAGGGCCCCCTTTATCCTACATCCCCAGGCCCCTCTAGACCTACCCCCTACTCACCCATCCCCTCCTCGTCTCCACAGGGACCCATTCATCCAACCCAACCTCCCCCTTTAACCTGCCCCGCTGCCTCCTTTATTTGTCCTGCGTGCCTCCTTGCTTTCTTCCACCCTCCCTTTACCAGGGAAAGCTTTTCATACCCGTTGAACCTTTTAGGAGGAGTGTGGGTACCGCAACCATACAAGGACATTACCCACCCATTATGTGCCGAAAGCAGGACTCAAACCCAGGCCCCCAGCGCTGTAAAGCAAGCTCTTAACCTCTAAGCCACTGCAGTTAGCTGGTATTAATTGGAGCGGGGGCCAGATGTTCTATCCTCATTTTCTTCTGTGAACATGTTTCACAATGCAAATGGGTATGCTCACAGGGGCTTGCAGAAGAAAGATGCATACGCCCAAAAGCTACTCTCAAAAGCACAGCCACCAGTGGCTCAACTGGTAAGTGCTTGGTCTTGGAATGCTGAGGCCCTGAGTTCTAATCCAATGTCAGGAACCTCCTGGGCCTGCTTATAACATATATATTTTTTTTAATTGAAAATGTGTATGCATTGCCCTGTGCGATCAGCCAACAGTTAATGCCCCTTCAATACCTGCATTGCTACTAACAGTTGCGCCTTTGTTTTCTGCACTCTGGCCTTGGCAACACCAATACAAAAGCTTGTCTCTCTGGCCAAAACTGACTGGAAAAAACAAGGGGAAAAAGTGTAATTTACGGGTCATGGTTGATACGATAGTTGCACAGGGATTCAAACAGGACACCTTCTCGAGGCGCTGTGTGGTGACCACCGGCCCCTACATAGCAAACAAACCTGTATCAGCATCTCACCAGCAGCTGAATGTGTTGCCTGCAGGCTACACATTGGAGGCTGCAGTTGGTGCGTTAACCCATTGGGCTGTCGGCCCTCCTTCCTCTGAGAGCAGGACACTGAATTTCCATGTTGCCTTCCTTTGGCACATTAGATCTATCTTTCACCCCAATTCAGAGGATGTTTTGCTTCACAGAGAGAGTGGGCATTTACAGATTTTGGGTGGGCCTTGCCCCTCAGGCTCTACCCTGCCTCTGCTCTCACCCCCAGGGTAAAGAGTGGGAAAGGCTCGCTACAGCAAGAGTCTTTCAAATCTTTCACTTTTGAGAGCAGAGTGTTTACATTTAAAAATCATGAACAAGCAGCAATAAGCTAAGCTGGTCAGTTAAATGTTTGCCTTTGTCATTGGGGTGTATTGATATGGGCAGGGCTGTCTTCTGTCCTCTGCTACTGTCCGATTTCTTAATGCTGCTTGTTCATGATTTTTAAATGTAAACACTCTTCTCTCAAAAGTGAAAGATTTGAAAGACTCTTGATGTAGCGAGCCTTTCCCACTCTTTGCCTTGGGGGTGAGAGGGCTGCTTTCTGCCTTTAACTTTCTCAATTTTGGAGTGTCTGGCTCCAACACTGAGAATAAGGGCCTAATCCTGGAGGGAAACGGACAGAGGTCTGCGCCCTGCGTCCTCCACGCGTCCCTAACGCTCCCAAACGCGACCACAGCCCTTACGGGCACAGCCCTATGTCCTATGCGGCCCCTCTGGTGCAGCCACCCACACAACTTAGGGTTAGGATCGGTGCGCTTCCACATAGGCCTGGCCACCTAGGCCCCAGAAAGTGTCACAGCCTGCTTTGTAAACCTTAGTGACGGTGGCTTAGGTGGAGATGATCTTGGTGGAATAGTGATGCCTTTTTCCTCCCAGAAGCCACCCCGGGAGCATAGTAAAATGAAGGGGTGTGCCTGCTCAGTTGCCCTCTGTTTAGCCTCGGCCCAAGTAACATTAGTTCTGGGCTCTCCAGGCAAATGTATCCATCCGGGAGAGAGCTAGGAATAGGAGGTCTCTTTCTGCAGGCACAGTGGGGAAGACTCAGAGAGCTGCATGCCTGAGACATCTTTCCTTGTCCCTCGCTCATTGTTGTGTTCTCTAACTTCGAACTCTCTGCCAGGCCAGGCCCTGTTTCTTTTACTGCCAACCCCCCTGACCCCTGGTCTTCCACCTACTTCCCGCTCTATTATGCCTTCTCCTTTTTTGCTCTCTTCTATGGCCCTTTGAAAAGGAATGCAGGCCTAGCTAAACCTCATGAAGGAAATCTACCAACCAAAGATGCATTCCTCACTCATGGCAGGTGCTGTGATACGAGTAAGAAGGGCCGGAGGGGTGATTGGGTTGTTGAGTTGGGAGGCACCAGAGGCGTAGCCAGGATTGTCTAGCAAATGGGGCCAGAAGCTAATGTAGTTGGGCCCACTGCACTGACAAAAATATCTGTAAATGCCCACACAACGCTGCTGAGTGGGCATTTACAGATTTTGGGTGGGCCTTGCCCCTCAGTGAAAGATTTGAAAGTTAATGCACCTACTGCAGCCTCCTATGTGTAGCCTGCAGGTGACACATTCAGTTGCTGGTGGGATGCTGATATAGGTTAGCTAGCTATGCAGGGGCGGGTGGTCACCTCACATCGCCTCGAGAAGGTGTCCTGTTTGAATCCCTGTGCAAATATCGTATCAACCATGACCCGTAAATTACACTTTTTCCCCTCGTTTTTTCCAGTCAGTTTGGGCCAGAGAGACAAGCTTTAGTATGGGTGTTACCAAGGCAGAGTGCAGAAAACAAAGGCGCAACTGTTAGTAGCAATGCTGGTATTGAAGGGGCATTAACTGTTGGCTGATCGCGCAGGGCAATGCTTACCCATTTTCAACTAAAAAAAAATAATAATAATTAAAAGTTTGCCCAGGAGGTTCCGGACACTGGATGAGAACTAAGGTCCCCAGCAGTCCAAGACCAAGCACTTATCAGTTGAGCCACTGGTGGTTGTGTTCCTAAGAGCAGCTTTCGGGCGTATATATCTTTCTTCTGCATGTCCCTGTGAGA
Organism: Ambystoma mexicanum; assembly: GCF_040938575.1. Taxonomy (NCBI): domain Eukaryota; kingdom Metazoa; phylum Chordata; class Amphibia; order Caudata; family Ambystomatidae; genus Ambystoma; species Ambystoma mexicanum. The sequence goes on from NC_090937.1 coordinate 184,412,717, forward strand.
ATACCCATTCAGATTGTGAAACATGTTCACTGAAGAAAATGAGGATAGAACTTCTGGCACCCCGCTCCAGTACATACCAGTCAACTGCAGTGGCCTAGAGGTTAAGTGCTTGCGTTACAGCGCTGGGGGTCTGGGTTCGAGTCCTGCTTTCTGCACATAAACTGAATAGTTGGGTAATCTCATTGTACAACTCCTACCAAAAGGTTCAGTGGGTGGTGAAAAGAGTTCTCTGGCAAAGGGAGGGTGGAAGAAAGCAGGGACGGAGCAAGTGCAGGGTAAAGGAGGAGGTGGGGCAGGGTAAAGGAGGAGGTGGGGCAGGCCAAAGGGGGAGGCAGAGCTGGATGACGAGGTCCCTGTGGAGAGGAGGCAGGACTGGGTGAGTGGGGATAGACCTAGAAGGGCATGGCATAGGTTCCTCTGGTAAAGGGAAGGGGGAAGAAAGCAGAGAGGTGGGACTGTGGAGGAGAGGAGGCAGGGCAGGTAGCACTGAATGAAAAAAATGTCAGCCCATTGGGTCCTGCTGCATCTTTTTTCCCTCATTAATGCTCCCTTTCCCCACATTAGCACCCTCGTTTACACACCCCACCCTCCACAATTCAGGGCCCTCCTCCCCCACCAGGGCTGACTTATTCCCTGTCTCCCCAGGGCCCCCTTTATCCTACATCCCCAGGCCCCTCTAGACCTACCCCCTACTCACCCATCCCCTCCTCGTCTCCACAGGGACCCATTCATCCAACCCAACCTCCCCCTTTAACCTGCCCCGCTGCCTCCTTTATTTGTCCTGCGTGCCTCCTTGCTTTCTTCCACCCTCCCTTTACCAGGGAAAGCTTTTCATACCCGTTGAACCTTTTAGGAGGAGTGTGGGTACCGCAACCATACAAGGACATTACCCACCCATTATGTGCCGAAAGCAGGACTCAAACCCAGGCCCCCAGCGCTGTAAAGCAAGCTCTTAACCTCTAAGCCACTGCAGTTAGCTGGTATTAATTGGAGCGGGGGCCAGATGTTCTATCCTCATTTTCTTCTGTGAACATGTTTCACAATGCAAATGGGTATGCTCACAGGGGCTTGCAGAAGAAAGATGCATACGCCCAAAAGCTACTCTCAAAAGCACAGCCACCAGTGGCTCAACTGGTAAGTGCTTGGTCTTGGAATGCTGAGGCCCTGAGTTCTAATCCAATGTCAGGAACCTCCTGGGCCTGCTTATAACATATATATTTTTTTTAATTGAAAATGTGTATGCATTGCCCTGTGCGATCAGCCAACAGTTAATGCCCCTTCAATACCTGCATTGCTACTAACAGTTGCGCCTTTGTTTTCTGCACTCTGGCCTTGGCAACACCAATACAAAAGCTTGTCTCTCTGGCCAAAACTGACTGGAAAAAACAAGGGGAAAAAGTGTAATTTACGGGTCATGGTTGATACGATAGTTGCACAGGGATTCAAACAGGACACCTTCTCGAGGCGCTGTGTGGTGACCACCGGCCCCTACATAGCAAACAAACCTGTATCAGCATCTCACCAGCAGCTGAATGTGTTGCCTGCAGGCTACACATTGGAGGCTGCAGTTGGTGCGTTAACCCATTGGGCTGTCGGCCCTCCTTCCTCTGAGAGCAGGACACTGAATTTCCATGTTGCCTTCCTTTGGCACATTAGATCTATCTTTCACCCCAATTCAGAGGATGTTTTGCTTCACAGAGAGAGTGGGCATTTACAGATTTTGGGTGGGCCTTGCCCCTCAGGCTCTACCCTGCCTCTGCTCTCACCCCCAGGGTAAAGAGTGGGAAAGGCTCGCTACAGCAAGAGTCTTTCAAATCTTTCACTTTTGAGAGCAGAGTGTTTACATTTAAAAATCATGAACAAGCAGCAATAAGCTAAGCTGGTCAGTTAAATGTTTGCCTTTGTCATTGGGGTGTATTGATATGGGCAGGGCTGTCTTCTGTCCTCTGCTACTGTCCGATTTCTTAATGCTGCTTGTTCATGATTTTTAAATGTAAACACTCTTCTCTCAAAAGTGAAAGATTTGAAAGACTCTTGATGTAGCGAGCCTTTCCCACTCTTTGCCTTGGGGGTGAGAGGGCTGCTTTCTGCCTTTAACTTTCTCAATTTTGGAGTGTCTGGCTCCAACACTGAGAATAAGGGCCTAATCCTGGAGGGAAACGGACAGAGGTCTGCGCCCTGCGTCCTCCACGCGTCCCTAACGCTCCCAAACGCGACCACAGCCCTTACGGGCACAGCCCTATGTCCTATGCGGCCCCTCTGGTGCAGCCACCCACACAACTTAGGGTTAGGATCGGTGCGCTTCCACGTAGGCCTGGCCACCTAGGCCCCAGAAAGTGTCACAGCCTGCTTTGTAAACCTTAGTGACGGTGGCTTAGGTGGAGATGATCTTGGTGGAATAGTGATGCCTTTTTCCTCCCAGAAGCCACCCCGGGAGCATAGTAAAATGAAGGGGTGTGCCTGCTCAGTTGCCCTCTGTTTAGCCTCGGCCCAAGTAACATTAGTTCTGGGCTCTCCAGGCAAATGTATCCATCCGGGAGAGAGCTAGGAATAGGAGGTCTCTTTCTGCAGGCACAGTGGGGAAGACTCAGAGAGCTGCATGCCTGAGACATCTTTCCTTGTCCCTCGCTCATTGTTGTGTTCTCTAACTTCGAACTCTCTGCCAGGCCAGGCCCTGTTTCTTTTACTGCCAACCCCCCTGACCCCTGGTCTTCCACCTACTTCCCGCTCTATTATGCCTTCTCCTTTTTTGCTCTCTTCTATGGCCCTTTGAAAAGGAATGCAGGCCTAGCTAAACCTCATGAAGGAAATCTACCAACCAAAGATGCATTCCTCACTCATGGCAGGTGCTGTGATACGAGTAAGAAGGGCCGGAGGGGTGATTGGGTTGTTGAGTTGGGAGGCACCAGAGGCGTAGCCAGGATTGTCTAGCAAATGGGGCCAGAAGCTAATGTAGTTGGGCCCACTGCACTGACAAAAATATCTGTAAATGCCCACACAACGCTGCTGAGTGGGCATTTACAGATTTTGGGTGGGCCTTGCCCCTCAGTGAAAGATTTGAAAGTTAATGCACCTACTGCAGCCTCCTATGTGTAGCCTGCAGGTGACACATTCAGTTGCTGGTGGGATGCTGATATAGGTTAGCTAGCTATGCAGGGGCGGGTGGTCACCTCACATCGCCTCGAGAAGGTGTCCTGTTTGAATCCCTGTGCAAATATCGTATCAACCATGACCCGTAAATTACACTTTTTCCCCTCGTTTTTTCCAGTCAGTTTGGGCCAGAGAGACAAGCTTTAGTATGGGTGTTACCAAGGCAGAGTGCAGAAAACAAAGGCGCAACTGTTAGTAGCAATGCTGGTATTGAAGGGGCATTAACTGTTGGCTGATCGCGCAGGGCAATGCTTACCCATTTTCAACTAAAAAAAAATAATAATAATTAAAAGTTTGCCCAGGAGGTTCCGGACACTGGATGAGAACTAAGGTCCCCAGCAGTCCAAGACCAAGCACTTATCAGTTGAGCCACTGGTGGTTGTGTTCCTAAGAGCAGCTTTCGGGCGTATATATCTTTCTTCTGCATGTCCCTGTGAGAATACCCATTCAGATTGTGAAACATGTTCACTGAAGAAAATGAGGATAGAACTTCTGGCACCCCGCTCCAGTACATACCAGTCAACTGCAGTGGCCTAGAGGTTAAGTGCTTGCGTTACAGCGCTGGGGGTCTGGGTTCGAGTCCTGCTTTCTGCACATAAACTGAATAGTTGGGTAATCTCATTGTACAACTCCTACCAAAAGGTTCAGTGGGTGGTGAAAAGAGTTCTCTGGCAAAGGGAGGGTGGAAGAAAGCAGGGACGGAGCAAGTGCAGGGTAAAGGAGGAGGTGGGGCAGGGTAAAGGAGGATGTGGGGCAGGCCAAAGGGGGAGGCAGAGCTGGATGACGAGGTCCCTGTGGAGAGGAGGCAGGACTGGGTGAGTGGGGATAGACCTAGAAGGGCATGGCATAGGTTCCTCTGGTAAAGGGAAGGGGGAAGAAAGCAGAGAGGTGGGACTGTGGAGGAGAGGAGGCAGGGCAGGTAGCACTGAATGAAAAAAATGTCAGCCCATTGGGTCCTGCTGCATCTTTTTTCCCTCATTAATGCTCCCTTTCCCCACATTAGCACCCTCGTTTACACACCCCACCCTCCACAATTCAGGGCCCTCCTCCCCCACCAGGGCTGACTTATTCCCTGTCTCCCCAGGGCCCCCTTTATCCTACATCCCCAGGCCCCTCTAGACCTACCCCCTACTCACCCATCCCCTCCTCGTCTCCACAGGGACCCATTCATCCAACCCAACCTCCCCCTTTAACCTGCCCCGCTGCCTCCTTTATTTGTCCTGCGTGCCTCCTTGCTTTCTTCCACCCTCCCTTTACCAGGGAAAGCTTTTCATACCCGTTGAACCTTTTAGGAGGAGTGTGGGTACCGCAACCATACAAGGACATTACCCACCCATTATGTGCCGAAAGCAGGACTCAAACCCAGGCCCCCAGCGCTGTAAAGCAAGCTCTTAACCTCTAAGCCACTGCAGTTAGCTGGTATTAATTGGAGCGGGGGCCAGATGTTCTATCCTCATTTTCTTCTGTGAACATGTTTCACAATGCAAATGGGTATGCTCACAGGGGCTTGCAGAAGAAAGATGCATACGCCCAAAAGCTACTCTCAAAAGCACAGCCACCAGTGGCTCAACTGGTAAGTGCTTGGTCTTGGAATGCTGAGGCCCTGAGTTCTAATCCAATGTCAGGAACCTCCTGGGCCTGCTTATAACATATATATTTTTTTTAATTGAAAATGTGTATGCATTGCCCTGTGCGATCAGCCAACAGTTAATGCCCCTTCAATACCTGCATTGCTACTAACAGTTGCGCCTTTGTTTTCTGCACTCTGGCCTTGGCAACACCAATACAAAAGCTTGTCTCTCTGGCCAAAACTGACTGGAAAAAACAAGGGGAAAAAGTGTAATTTACGGGTCATGGTTGATACGATAGTTGCACAGGGATTCAAACAGGACACCTTCTCGAGGCGCTGTGTGGTGACCACCGGCCCCTACATAGCAAACAAACCTGTATCAGCATCTCACCAGCAGCTGAATGTGTTGCCTGCAGGCTACACATTGGAGGCTGCAGTTGGTGCGTTAACCCATTGGGCTGTCGGCCCTCCTTCCTCTGAGAGCAGGACACTGAATTTCCATGTTGCCTTCCTTTGGCACATTAGATCTATCTTTCACCCCAATTCAGAGGATGTTTTGCTTCACAGAGAGAGTGGGCATTTACAGATTTTGGGTGGGCCTTGCCCCTCAGGCTCTACCCTGCCTCTGCTCTCACCCCCAGGGTAAAGAGTGGGAAAGGCTCGCTACAGCAAGAGTCTTTCAAATCTTTCACTTTTGAGAGCAGAGTGTTTACATTTAAAAATCATGAACAAGCAGCAATAAGCTAAGCTGGTCAGTTAAATGTTTGCCTTTGTCATTGGGGTGTATTGATATGGGCAGGGCTGTCTTCTGTCCTCTGCTACTGTCCGATTTCTTAATGTTGCTTGTTCATGATTTTTAAATGTAAACACTCTTCTCTCAAAAGTGAAAGATTTGAAAGACTCTTGATGTAGCGAGCCTTTCCCACTCTTTGCCTTGGGGGTGAGAGGGCTGCTTTCTGCCTTTAACTTTCTCAATTTTGGAGTGTCTGGCTCCAACACTGAGAATAAGGGCCTAATCCTGGAGGGAAACGGACAGAGGTCTGCGCCCTGCGTCCTCCACGCGTCCCTAACGCTCCCAAACGCGACCACAGCCCTTACGGGCACAGCCCTATGTCCTATGCGGCCCCTCTGGTGCAGCCACCCACACAACTTAGGGTTAGGATCGGTGCGCTTCCACATAGGCCTGGCCACCTAGGCCCCAGAAAGTGTCACAGCCTGCTTTGTAAACCTTAGTGACGGTGGCTTAGGTGGAGATGATCTTGGTGGAATAGTGATGCCTTTTTCCTCCCAGAAGCCACCCCGGGAGCATAGTAAAATGAAGGGGTGTGCCTGCTCAGTTGCCCTCTGTTTAGCCTCGGCCCAAGTAACATTAGTTCTGGGCTCTCCAGGCAAATGTATCCATCCGGGAGAGAGCTAGGAATAGGAGGTCTCTTTCTGCAGGCACAGTGGGGAAGACTCAGAGAGCTGCATGCCTGAGACATCTTTCCTTGTCCCTCGCTCATTGTTGTGTTCTCTAACTTCGAACTCTCTGCCAGGCCAGGCCCTGTTTCTTTTACTGCCAACCCCCCTGACCCCTGGTCTTCCACCTACTTCCCGCTCTATTATGCCTTCTCCTTTTTTGCTCTCTTCTATGGCCCTTTGAAAAGGAATGCAGGCCTAGCTAAACCTCATGAAGGAAATCTACCAACCAAAGATGCATTCCTCACTCATGGCAGGTGCTGTGATACGAGTAAGAAGGGCCGGAGGGGTGATTGGGTTGTTGAGTTGGGAGGCACCAGAGGCGTAGCCAGGATTGTCTAGCAAATGGGGCCAGAAGCTAATGTAGTTGGGCCCACTGCACTGACAAAAATATCTGTAAATGCCCACACAACGCTGCTGAGTGGGCATTTACAGATTTTGGGTGGGCCTTGCCCCTCAGTGAAAGATTTGAAAGTTAATGCACCTACTGCAGCCTCCTATGTGTAGCCTGCAGGTGACACATTCAGTTGCTGGTGGGATGCTGATATAGGTTAGCTAGCTATGCAGGGGCGGGTGGTCACCTCACATCGCCTCGAGAAGGTGTCCTGTTTGAATCCCTGTGCAAATATCGTATCAACCATGACCCGTAAATTACACTTTTTCCCCTCGTTTTTTCCAGTCAGTTTGGGCCAGAGAGACAAGCTTTAGTATGGGTGTTACCAAGGCAGAGTGCAGAAAACAAAGGCGCAACTGTTAGTAGCAATGCTGGTATTGAAGGGGCATTAACTGTTGGCTGATCGCGCAGGGCAATGCTTACCCATTTTCAACTAAAAAAAAATAATAATAATTAAAAGTTTGCCCAGGAGGTTCCGGACACTGGATGAGAACTAAGGTCCCCAGCAGTCCAAGACCAAGCACTTATCAGTTGAGCCACTGGTGGTTGTGTTCCTAAGAGCAGCTTTCGGGCGTATATATCTTTCTTCTGCATGTCCCTGTGAGAATACCCATTCAGATTGTGAAACATGTTCACTGAAGAAAATGAGGATAGAACTTCTGGCACCCCGCTCCAGTACATACCAGTCAACTGCAGTGGCCTAGAGGTTAAGTGCTTGCGTTACAGCGCTGGGGGTCTGGGTTCGAGTCCTGCTTTCTGCACATAAACTGAATAGTTGGGTAATCTCATTGTACAACTCCTACCAAAAGGTTCAGTGGGTGGTGAAAAGAGTTCTCTGGCAAAGGGAGGGTGGAAGAAAGCAGGGACGGAGCAAGTGCAGGGTAAAGGAGGAGGTGGGGCAGGGTAAAGGAGGAGGTGGGGCAGGCCAAAGGGGGAGGCAGAGCTGGATGACGAGGTCCCTGTGGAGAGGAGGCAGGACTGGGTGAGTGGGGATAGACCTAGAAGGGCATGGCATAGGTTCCTCTGGTAAAGGGAAGGGGGAAGAAAGCAGAGAGGTGGGACTGTGGAGGAGAGGAGGCAGGGCAGGTAGCACTGAATGAAAAAAATGTCAGCCCATTGGGTCCTGCTGCATCTTTTTTCCCTCATTAATGCTCCCTTTCCCCACATTAGCACCCTCGTTTACACACCCCACCCTCCACAATTCAGGGCCCTCCTCCCCCACCAGGGCTGACTTATTCCCTGTCTCCCCAGGGCCCCCTTTATCCTACATCCCCAGGCCCCTCTAGACCTACCCCCTACTCACCCATCCCCTCCTCGTCTCCACAGGGACCCATTCATCCAACCCAACCTCCCCCTTTAACCTGCCCCGCTGCCTCCTTTATTTGTCCTGCGTGCCTCCTTGCTTTCTTCCACCCTCCCTTTACCAGGGAAAGCTTTTCATACCCGTTGAACCTTTTAGGAGGAGTGTGGGTACCGCAACCATACAAGGACATTACCCACCCATTATGTGCCGAAAGCAGGACTCAAACCCAGGCCCCCAGCGCTGTAAAGCAAGCTCTTAACCTCTAAGCCACTGCAGTTAGCTGGTATTAATTGGAGCGGGGGCCAGATGTTCTATCCTCATTTTCTTCTGTGAACATGTTTCACAATGCAAATGGGTATGCTCACAGGGGCTTGCAGAAGAAAGATGCATACGCCCAAAAGCTACTCTCAAAAGCACAGCCACCAGTGGCTCAACTGGTAAGTGCTTGGTCTTGGAATGCTGAGGCCCTGAGTTCTAATCCAATGTCAGGAACCTCCTGGGCCTGCTTATAACATATATATTTTTTTTAATTGAAAATGTGTATGCATTGCCCTGTGCGATCAGCCAACAGTTAATGCCCCTTCAATACCTGCATTGCTACTAACAGTTGCGCCTTTGTTTTCTGCACTCTGGCCTTGGCAACACCAATACAAAAGCTTGTCTCTCTGGCCAAAACTGACTGGAAAAAACAAGGGGAAAAAGTGTAATTTACGGGTCATGGTTGATACGATAGTTGCACAGGGATTCAAACAGGACACCTTCTCGAGGCGCTGTGTGGTGACCACCGGCCCCTACATAGCAAACAAACCTGTATCAGCATCTCACCAGCAGCTGAATGTGTTGCCTGCAGGCTACACATTGGAGGCTGCAGTTGGTGCGTTAACCCATTGGGCTGTCGGCCCTCCTTCCTCTGAGAGCAGGACACTGAATTTCCATGTTGCCTTCCTTTGGCACATTAGATCTATCTTTCACCCCAATTCAGAGGATGTTTTGCTTCACAGAGAGAGTGGGCATTTACAGATTTTGGGTGGGCCTTGCCCCTCAGGCTCTACCCTGCCTCTGCTCTCACCCCCAGGGTAAAGAGTGGGAAAGGCTCGCTACAGCAAGAGTCTTTCAAATCTTTCACTTTTGAGAGCAGAGTGTTTACATTTAAAAATCATGAACAAGCAGCAATAAGCTAAGCTGGTCAGTTAAATGTTTGCCTTTGTCATTGGGGTGTATTGATATGGGCAGGGCTGTCTTCTGTCCTCTGCTACTGTCCGATTTCTTAATGCTGCTTGTTCATGATTTTTAAATGTAAACACTCTTCTCTCAAAAGTGAAAGATTTGAAAGACTCTTGATGTAGCGAGCCTTTCCCACTCTTTGCCTTGGGGGTGAGAGGGCTGCTTTCTGCCTTTAACTTTCTCAATTTTGGAGTGTCTGGCTCCAACACTGAGAATAAGGGCCTAATCCTGGAGGGAAACGGACAGAGGTCTGCGCCCTGCGTCCTCCACGCGTCCCTAACGCTCCCAAACGCGACCACAGCCCTTACGGGCACAGCCCTATGTCCTATGCGGCCCCTCTGGTGCAGCCACCCACACAACTTAGGGTTAGGATCGGTGCGCTTCCACGTAGGCCTGGCCACCTAGGCCCCAGAAAGTGTCACAGCCTGCTTTGTAAACCTTAGTGACGGTGGCTTAGGTGGAGATGATCTTGGTGGAATAGTGATGCCTTTTTCCTCCCAGAAGCCACCCCGGGAGCATAGTAAAATGAAGGGGTGTGCCTGCTCAGTTGCCCTCTGTTTAGCCTCGGCCCAAGTAACATTAGTTCTGGGCTCTCCAGGCAAATGTATCCATCCGGGAGAGAGCTAGGAATAGGAGGTCTCTTTCTGCAGGCACAGTGGGGAAGACTCAGAGAGCTGCATGCCTGAGACATCTTTCCTTGTCCCTCGCTCATTGTTGTGTTCTCTAACTTCGAACTCTCTGCCAGGCCAGGCCCTGTTTCTTTTACTGCCAACCCCCCTGACCCCTGGTCTTCCACCTACTTCCCGCTCTATTATGCCTTCTCCTTTTTTGCTCTCTTCTATGGCCCTTTGAAAAGGAATGCAGGCCTAGCTAAACCTCATGAAGGAAATCTACCAACCAAAGATGCATTCCTCACTCATGGCAGGTGCTGTGATACGAGTAAGAAGGGCCGGAGGGGTGATTGGGTTGTTGAGTTGGGAGGCACCAGAGGCGTAGCCAGGATTGTCTAGCAAATGGGGCCAGAAGCTAATGTAGTTGGGCCCACTGCACTGACAAAAATATCTGTAAATGCCCACACAACGCTGCTGAGTGGGCATTTACAGATTTTGGGTGGGCCTTGCCCCTCAGTGAAAGATTTGAAAGTTAATGCACCTACTGCAGCCTCCTATGTGTAGCCTGCAGGTGACACATTCAGTTGCTGGTGGGATGCTGATATAGGTTAGCTAGCTATGCAGGGGCGGGTGGTCACCTCACATCGCCTCGAGAAGGTGTCCTGTTTGAATCCCTGTGCAAATATCGTATCAACCATGACCCGTAAATTACACTTTTTCCCCTCGTTTTTTCCAGTCAGTTTGGGCCAGAGAGACAAGCTTTAGTATGGGTGTTACCAAGGCAGAGTGCAGAAAACAAAGGCGCAACTGTTAGTAGCAATGCTGGTATTGAAGGGGCATTAACTGTTGGCTGATCGCGCAGGGCAATGCTTACCCATTTTCAACTAAAAAAAAATAATAATAATTAAAAGTTTGCCCAGGAGGTTCCGGACACTGGATGAGAACTAAGGTCCCCAGCAGTCCAAGACCAAGCACTTATCAGTTGAGCCACTGGTGGTTGTGTTCCTAAGAGCAGCTTTCGGGCGTATATATCTTTCTTCTGCATGTCCCTGTGAGAATACCCATTCAGATTGTGAAACATGTTCACTGAAGAAAATGAGGATAGAACTTCTGGCACCCCGCTCCAGTACATACCAGTCAACTGCAGTGGCCTAGAGGTTAAGTGCTTGCGTTACAGCGCTGGGGGTCTGGGTTCGAGTCCTGCTTTCTGCACATAAACTGAATAGTTGGGTAATCTCATTGTACAACTCCTACCAAAAGGTTCAGTGGGTGGTGAAAAGAGTTCTCTGGCAAAGGGAGGGTGGAAGAAAGCAGGGACGGAGCAAGTGCAGGGTAAAGGAGGAGGTGGGGCAGGGTAAAGGAGGATGTGGGGCAGGCCAAAGGGGGAGGCAGAGCTGGATGACGAGGTCCCTGTGGAGAGGAGGCAGGACTGGGTGAGTGGGGATAGACCTAGAAGGGCATGGCATAGGTTCCTCTGGTAAAGGGAAGGGGGAAGAAAGCAGAGAGGTGGGACTGTGGAGGAGAGGAGGCAGGGCAGGTAGCACTGAATGAAAAAAATGTCAGCCCATTGGGTCCTGCTGCATCTTTTTTCCCTCATTAATGCTCCCTTTCCCCACATTAGCACCCTCGTTTACACACCCCACCCTCCACAATTCAGGGCCCTCCTCCCCCACCAGGGCTGACTTATTCCCTGTCTCCCCAGGGCCCCCTTTATCCTACATCCCCAGGCCCCTCTAGACCTACCCCCTACTCACCCATCCCCTCCTCGTCTCCACAGGGACCCATTCATCCAACCCAACCTCCCCCTTTAACCTGCCCCGCTGCCTCCTTTATTTGTCCTGCGTGCCTCCTTGCTTTCTTCCACCCTCCCTTTACCAGGGAAAGCTTTTCATACCCGTTGAACCTTTTAGGAGGAGTGTGGGTACCGCAACCATACAAGGACATTACCCACCCATTATGTGCCGAAAGCAGGACTCAAACCCAGGCCCCCAGCGCTGTAAAGCAAGCTCTTAACCTCTAAGCCACTGCAGTTAGCTGGTATTAATTGGAGCGGGGGCCAGATGTTCTATCCTCATTTTCTTCTGTGAACATGTTTCACAATGCAAATGGGTATGCTCACAGGGGCTTGCAGAAGAAAGATGCATACGCCCAAAAGCTACTCTCAAAAGCACAGCCACCAGTGGCTCAACTGGTAAGTGCTTGGTCTTGGAATGCTGAGGCCCTGAGTTCTAATCCAATGTCAGGAACCTCCTGGGCCTGCTTATAACATATATATTTTTTTTAATTGAAAATGTGTATGCATTGCCCTGTGCGATCAGCCAACAGTTAATGCCCCTTCAATACCTGCATTGCTACTAACAGTTGCGCCTTTGTTTTCTGCACTCTGGCCTTGGCAACACCAATACAAAAGCTTGTCTCTCTGGCCAAAACTGACTGGAAAAAACAAGGGGAAAAAGTGTAATTTACGGGTCATGGTTGATACGATAGTTGCACAGGGATTCAAACAGGACACCTTCTCGAGGCGCTGTGTGGTGACCACCGGCCCCTACATAGCAAACAAACCTGTATCAGCATCTCACCAGCAGCTGAATGTGTTGCCTGCAGGCTACACATTGGAGGCTGCAGTTGGTGCGTTAACCCATTGGGCTGTCGGCCCTCCTTCCTCTGAGAGCAGGACACTGAATTTCCATGTTGCCTTCCTTTGGCACATTAGATCTATCTTTCACCCCAATTCAGAGGATGTTTTGCTTCACAGAGAGAGTGGGCATTTACAGATTTTGGGTGGGCCTTGCCCCTCAGGCTCTACCCTGCCTCTGCTCTCACCCCCAGGGTAAAGAGTGGGAAAGGCTCGCTACAGCAAGAGTCTTTCAAATCTTTCACTTTTGAGAGCAGAGTGTTTACATTTAAAAATCATGAACAAGCAGCAATAAGCTAAGCTGGTCAGTTAAATGTTTGCCTTTGTCATTGGGGTGTATTGATATGGGCAGGGCTGTCTTCTGTCCTCTGCTACTGTCCGATTTCTTAATGTTGCTTGTTCATGATTTTTAAATGTAAACACTCTTCTCTCAAAAGTGAAAGATTTGAAAGACTCTTGATGTAGCGAGCCTTTCCCACTCTTTGCCTTGGGGGTGAGAGGGCTGCTTTCTGCCTTTAACTTTCTCAATTTTGGAGTGTCTGGCTCCAACACTGAGAATAAGGGCCTAATCCTGGAGGGAAACGGACAGAGGTCTGCGCCCTGCGTCCTCCACGCGTCCCTAACGCTCCCAAACGCGACCACAGCCCTTACGGGCACAGCCCTATGTCCTATGCGGCCCCTCTGGTGCAGCCACCCACACAACTTAGGGTTAGGATCGGTGCGCTTCCACATAGGCCTGGCCACCTAGGCCCCAGAAAGTGTCACAGCCTGCTTTGTAAACCTTAGTGACGGTGGCTTAGGTGGAGATGATCTTGGTGGAATAGTGATGCCTTTTTCCTCCCAGAAGCCACCCCGGGAGCATAGTAAAATGAAGGGGTGTGCCTGCTCAGTTGCCCTCTGTTTAGCCTCGGCCCAAGTAACATTAGTTCTGGGCTCTCCAGGCAAATGTATCCATCCGGGAGAGAGCTAGGAATAGGAGGTCTCTTTCTGCAGGCACAGTGGGGAAGACTCAGAGAGCTGCATGCCTGAGACATCTTTCCTTGTCCCTCGCTCATTGTTGTGTTCTCTAACTTCGAACTCTCTGCCAGGCCAGGCCCTGTTTCTTTTACTGCCAACCCCCCTGACCCCTGGTCTTCCACCTACTTCCCGCTCTATTATGCCTTCTCCTTTTTTGCTCTCTTCTATGGCCCTTTGAAAAGGAATGCAGGCCTAGCTAAACCTCATGAAGGAAATCTACCAACCAAAGATGCATTCCTCACTCATGGCAGGTGCTGTGATACGAGTAAGAAGGGCCGGAGGGGTGATTGGGTTGTTGAGTTGGGAGGCACCAGAGGCGTAGCCAGGATTGTCTAGCAAATGGGGCCAGAAGCTAATGTAGTTGGGCCCACTGCACTGACAAAAATATCTGTAAATGCCCACACAACGCTGCTGAGTGGGCATTTACAGATTTTGGGTGGGCCTTGCCCCTCAGTGAAAGATTTGAAAGTTAATGCACCTACTGCAGCCTCCTATGTGTAGCCTGCAGGTGACACATTCAGTTGCTGGTGGGATGCTGATATAGGTTAGCTAGCTATGCAGGGGCGGGTGGTCACCTCACATCGCCTCGAGAAGGTGTCCTGTTTGAATCCCTGTGCAAATATCGTATCAACCATGACCCGTAAATTACACTTTTTCCCCTCGTTTTTTCCAGTCAGTTTGGGCCAGAGAGACAAGCTTTAGTATGGGTGTTACCAAGGCAGAGTGCAGAAAACAAAGGCGCAACTGTTAGTAGCAATGCTGGTATTGAAGGGGCATTAACTGTTGGCTGATCGCGCAGGGCAATGCTTACCCATTTTCAACTAAAAAAAAATAATAATAATTAAAAGTTTGCCCAGGAGGTTCCGGACACTGGATGAGAACTAAGGTCCCCAGCAGTCCAAGACCAAGCACTTATCAGTTGAGCCACTGGTGGTTGTGTTCCTAAGAGCAGCTTTCGGGCGTATATATCTTTCTTCTGCATGTCCCTGTGAGAATACCCATTCAGATTGTGAAACATGTTCACTGAAGAAAATGAGGATAGAACTTCTGGCACCCCGCTCCAGTACATACCAGTCAACTGCAGTGGCCTAGAGGTTAAGTGCTTGCGTTACAGCGCTGGGGGTCTGGGTTCGAGTCCTGCTTTCTGCACATAAACTGAATAGTTGGGTAATCTCATTGTACAACTCCTACCAAAAGGTTCAGTGGGTGGTGAAAAGAGTTCTCTGGCAAAGGGAGGGTGGAAGAAAGCAGGGACGGAGCAAGTGCAGGGTAAAGGAGGAGGTGGGGCAGGGTAAAGGAGGAGGTGGGGCAGGCCAAAGGGGGAGGCAGAGCTGGATGACGAGGTCCCTGTGGAGAGGAGGCAGGACTGGGTGAGTGGGGATAGACCTAGAAGGGCATGGCATAGGTTCCTCTGGTAAAGGGAAGGGGGAAGAAAGCAGAGAGGTGGGACTGTGGAGGAAAGGAGGCAGGGCAGGTAGCACTGAATGAAAAAAATGTCAGCCCATTGGGTCCTGCTGCATCTTTTTTCCCTCATTAATGCTCCCTTTCCCCACATTAGCACCCTCGTTTACACACCCCACCCTCCACAATTCAGGGCCCTCCTCCCCCACCAGGGCTGACTTATTCCCTGTCTCCCCAGGGCCCCCTTTATCCTACATCCCCAGGCCCCTCTAGACCTACCCCCTACTCACCCATCCCCTCCTCGTCTCCACAGGGACCCATTCATCCAACCCAACCTCCCCCTTTAACCTGCCCCGCTGCCTCCTTTATTTGTCCTGCGTGCCTCCTTGCTTTCTTCCACCCTCCCTTTACCAGGGAAAGCTTTTCATACCCGTTGAACCTTTTAGGAGGAGTGTGGGTACCGCAACCATACAAGGACATTACCCACCCATTATGTGCCGAAAGCAGGACTCAAACCCAGGCCCCCAGCGCTGTAAAGCAAGCTCTTAACCTCTAAGCCACTGCAGTTAGCTGGTATTAATTGGAGCGGGGGCCAGATGTTCTATCCTCATTTTCTTCTGTGAACATGTTTCACAATGCAAATGGGTATGCTCACAGGGGCTTGCAGAAGAAAGATGCATACGCCCAAAAGCTACTCTCAAAAGCACAGCCACCAGTGGCTCAACTGGTAAGTGCTTGGTCTTGGAATGCTGAGGCCCTGAGTTCTAATCCAATGTCAGGAACCTCCTGGGCCTGCTTATAACATATATATTTTTTTTAATTGAAAATGTGTATGCATTGCCCTGTGCGATCAGCCAACAGTTAATGCCCCTTCAATACCTGCATTGCTACTAACAGTTGCGCCTTTGTTTTCTGCACTCTGGCCTTGGCAACACCAATACAAAAGCTTGTCTCTCTGGCCAAAACTGACTGGAAAAAACAAGGGGAAAAAGTGTAATTTACGGGTCATGGTTGATACGATAGTTGCACAGGGATTCAAACAGGACACCTTCTCGAGGCGCTGTGTGGTGACCACCGGCCCCTACATAGCAAACAAACCTGTATCAGCATCTCACCAGCAGCTGAATGTGTTGCCTGCAGGCTACACATTGGAGGCTGCAGTTGGTGCGTTAACCCATTGGGCTGTCGGCCCTCCTTCCTCTGAGAGCAGGACACTGAATTTCCATGTTGCCTTCCTTTGGCACATTAGATCTATCTTTCACCCCAATTCAGAGGATGTTTTGCTTCACAGAGAGAGTGGGCATTTACAGATTTTGGGTGGGCCTTGCCCCTCAGGCTCTACCCTGCCTCTGCTCTCACCCCCAGGGTAAAGAGTGGGAAAGGCTCGCTACAGCAAGAGTCTTTCAAATCTTTCACTTTTGAGAGCAGAGTGTTTACATTTAAAAATCATGAACAAGCAGCAATAAGCTAAGCTGGTCAGTTAAATGTTTGCCTTTGTCATTGGGGTGTATTGATATGGGCAGGGCTGTCTTCTGTCCTCTGCTACTGTCCGATTTCTTAATGCTGCTTGTTCATGATTTTTAAATGTAAACACTCTTCTCTCAAAAGTGAAAGATTTGAAAGACTCTTGATGTAGCGAGCCTTTCCCACTCTTTGCCTTGGGGGTGAGAGGGCTGCTTTCTGCCTTTAACTTTCTCAATTTTGGAGTGTCTGGCTCCAACACTGAGAATAAGGGCCTAATCCTGGAGGGAAACGGACAGAGGTCTGCGCCCTGCGTCCTCCACGCGTCCCTAACGCTCCCAAACGCGACCACAGCCCTTACGGGCACAGCCCTATGTCCTATGCGGCCCCTCTGGTGCAGCCACCCACACAACTTAGGGTTAGGATCGGTGCGCTTCCACGTAGGCCTGGCCACCTAGGCCCCAGAAAGTGTCACAGCCTGCTTTGTAAACCTTAGTGACGGTGGCTTAGGTGGAGATGATCTTGGTGGAATAGTGATGCCTTTTTCCTCCCAGAAGCCACCCCGGGAGCATAGTAAAATGAAGGGGTGTGCCTGCTCAGTTGCCCTCTGTTTAGCCTCGGCCCAAGTAACATTAGTTCTGGGCTCTCCAGGCAAATGTATCCATCCGGGAGAGAGCTAGGAATAGGAGGTCTCTTTCTGCAGGCACAGTGGGGAAGACTCAGAGAGCTGCATGCCTGAGACATCTTTCCTTGTCCCTCGCTCATTGTTGTGTTCTCTAACTTCGAACTCTCTGCCAGGCCAGGCCCTGTTTCTTTTACTGCCAACCCCCCTGACCCCTCGTCGTCCACCTACTTCCCGCTCTATTATGCCTTCTCCTTTTTTGCTCTCTTCTATGGCCCTTTGAAAAGGAATGCAGGCCTAGCTAAACCTCATGAAGGAAATCTACCAACCAAAGATGCATTCCTCACTCATGGCAGGTGCTGTGATACGAGTAAGAAGGGATCATCTGTCCGTGAAGCAAAACATCCTCTGAATTGGGGTGAAAGACAGATGTAATGTGCCAAAGGAAGGCAACATGGAAATTCAGTTTCCTGCTCTCTGAGGAAGGAGGGTCAACAGCCCAATGGGTTAATGCACCTACTGCAGCCTCCTATGTGTAGCCTGCAGGTGACAAATTCAGTTGATGGTGGGATGCCGATATAGGTTAGCTAGCTATGCAGGGGCGGGTGGTCACCTCACATCGCCTCGAGAAGGTGTCCTGTTTGAATCCCTGTGCAAATATCGTATCAACCTTGACCCGTAAATTACACTTTTTCCCCTCGTTTTTTCCAGTCAGTGTGGGCCAGAGAGACAAGCTTTAGTATGGGTGTTACCAAGGCAGAGTGCAGAAAACAAAGGTGCAACTGTTAGTAGCAATGCTGGTATTGAAGGGGCATTAACTGTTGGCTGATCGCGCAGGGCAATGCTTACCCATTTTCAATTAAAAAAAATAATAATAATTAAAAGTTTGCCCAGGAGGTTCCGGACACTGGATGAGAACTAAGGTCCCCAGCAGTCCAAGACCAAGCACTTATCAGTTGAGCCACTGGTGGTTGTGTTCCTGAGAGCAGCTTTTGGGCGTATATATCTTTCTTCTGCATGTCCCTGGGAGAATACCCATTCAGATTGTGAAACATGTTCCCTGAAGAAAATGAGGATAGAACTTCTGGCACCCCGCTCCACTAAATACCAGTCAACTGCAGTGGCCTAGAGGTTAAGTGCTTGCGTTACAGCGCTGGGGGGGGGTCTGGGTTCGAGTCCTGCTTTCGGCACATAAACTGAATAGTTGGGTAATCTCCTTGTACAACTCCTTCTAAAAGGTTCAGTGGGTGTGAAAAGAGTTCTCTGGCAAAGGGAGGGTGGAAGAAAGCAGAGAAGTGGGACGGAGGAGGTGGGGCAGGCCAAAGGGGGAGGCAGAGCTGGATGAAGGGGTCCCTGTGGAGAGGAGGCAGGGCTGGGTGATTGGGGAGGAATCGAGAAGGGCATGGCATAGGTTCCCCTGGTAAAGGGAAGGGGGAAGAAAGCAGAGAGGTGGGACTGTGGAGGAGAGGACTGAATGAAAAAAAAAAATGTGGGTCCATTCCATCCTGCTGCAACTTTTTTCCCTCATTAATGCTCCCTTTCCCCCACATTAGCACCCTGGTTTACACACCCCACCCTCCACAATTCAGGGCCCTCCGCCCCCACCAGGGCTGACTTATTCCCTGTCTCCCCAGGGCCCCCTTTATCCTACATCCCCAGGCCCCTCTAGACCTACCCCCTACTCACCCATCCCCTCCTCGTCTCCACAGGGACCCATTCATCCAACCCAACCTCCCCCTTTAACCTGCGTGCCTCCTTGCTTTCTTCCACCCTCCCTTTACCAGGGAAAGCTTTTCATACCCATCGAACCTTTTAGGAGGAGTGTGGATACCGCAACCATACAAGGACATTACCCACCCAACTATTCAGTTTATGTGCCGAAAGCAGGACTCAAACCCAGGCCCCCCCAGCGCTGTAAAGCAAGCTCTTAACCTCTAAGCCACTGCAGTTAGCTGGTATTAATTGGAGCGGGGGGCCAGATGTTCTATCCTCATTTTCTTCTGTGAACATGTTTCACAATGCAAATGGGTATGCTCACAGGGGCTTGCAGAAGAAAGATGCATACGCCCAAAAGCTACTCTGAGAAGCACAGCCACCAGTGGCTCAGCAGGTAAGTGCTTGGTCTTGGAATGCTGGGGCCCTGAGTTCTAATCCAATGTCAGGAACCTCCTGGGCCTGCTTATAACGTATCTTTTTTTGTTTTAATTGAAAATGTGTATGCATTGCCCTGTGCGATCAGCCAACAGTTAATGCCCCTTCAATACCTGCATTGCTACTAACAGTTGCGCCTTTGTTTTCTGCACTCTGGTCTTGGCAACACCAATACAAAAGCTTGTCTCTCTGGCCAAAACTGACTGGAAAAAACAAGGGGAAAAAGTGTAATTTACGGGTCATGGTTGATACGATAGTTGCACAGGGATTCAAACAGGACACCTTCTCGAGGCGCTGTGTGGTGACCACCGGCCCCTACATAGCAAGCAAACCTGTATCAGCATCTCACCAGCAGCTGAATGTGTTGCCTGCAGGCTACACATTGGAGGCTGCAGTTGGTGCGTTAACCCATTGGGCTGTCGGCCCTCCTTCCTCTGAGAGCAGGAAACTGAATTTTCATGTTGCCTTCCTTTGGCACATTAGATCTATCTTTCGCCCCAATTCAGAGGATGTTTTGCTTCGCAGAGAGAGTGGGCATTTACAGATTTTGGGTGGGCCTTGCCCCTCAGGCCCTACCCTGCCTCTGCTCTCACCCCCAGGGTAAAGAGTGGGAAAGGCTCGCTACAGCAAGAGTCTTTCAAATCTTTCACTTTTGAGAGCAGAGTGTTTACATTTAAAAATCATGAACAAGCAGCAATAAGCTAAGCTGGTCAGTTAAATGTTTGCCTTTGTCATTGGGGTGTATTGATATGGGCAGGGCTGTCTTCTGTTCGATTTCTTAATGCTGCTTGTTCATGATTTTTAAATGTAAACACTCTTCTCTCAAAAGTGAAAGATTTGGAAGACTCTTGATGTAGCGAGCCTTTCCCACTCTTTGCCTTGGGGGTGAGAGGGCTGCTTTCTGCCTTTAACTTTCTCAATTTTGGAGTGTCTGGCTCCAACACTGACAATAAGGGCCGAATCCTGGAGGGAAACGGACAGAGGTCTGCGCCCTGCGTCCTCCACGCGTCCCAAACGCTCCCAAACGCGACCACAGCCCTTACGGGCACAGCCCTATGTCCTATGCGGCCCCTCTGGTGCAGCCACCCACACAACTTAGGGTTAGGATCTGTGCGCTTCCACGTAGGCCTGGCCACCTAGGCCCCAGAAAGTGTCACAGCCTGCTTTGTAAACCTTAGTGACGGTGGCTTAGGTGGACATGATCTTGGTGGAATAGAGATGCCTTTTTCCTCCCAGAAGCCACCCCGGGAGCATAGTAAAATGAAGGGGTGTGCCTGCTCAGTTGCCCTCTGTTTAGCCTCGGCCCAAGTAACATTAGTTCTGGGCTCTCCAGGCAAATGTATCCATCCGTGAGAGAGCTAGGAATAGGAGGTCTCTTTCTGCAGGCACAGTGGGGAAGACTCAGAGAGCTGCATGCCTGAGACATCTTTCCTTGTCCCTCGCTCATTGTTGTGTTCTCTAACTTCTAACTCTCTGCCAGGCCAGGCCCTGTTTCTTTTACTGCCAACCCCCCTGACCCCTCGTCGTCCACCTACTTCCCGCTCTATTATGCCTTCTCCTTTTTTGCTCTCTTCTATGGCCCTTTGAAAAGGAATGCAGGCCTAGCTAAACCTCATGAAGGAAATCTACCAACCAAAGATGCATTCCTCACTCATGGCAGGTGCTGTGATACGAGTAAGAAGGGATCATCTGTCCGTGAAGCAAAACATCCTCTGAATTGGGGTGAAAGACAGATGTAATGTGCCAAAGGAAGGCAACATGGAAATTCAGTTTCCTGCTCTCTGAGGAAGGAGGGTCAACAGCCCAATGGGTTAATGCACCTACTGCAGCCTCCTATGTGTAGCCTGCAGGTGACAAATTCAGTTGATGGTGGGATGCCGATATAGGTTAGCTAGCTATGCAGGGGCGGGTGGTCACCTCACATCGCCTCGAGAAGGTGTCCTGTTTGAATCCCTGTGCAAATATCGTATCAACCTTGACCCGTAAATTACACTTTTTCCCCTCGTTTTTTCCAGTCAGTGTGGGCCAGAGAGACAAGCTTTAGTATGGGTGTTACCAAGGCAGAGTGCAGAAAACAAAGGTGCAACTGTTAGTAGCAATGCTGGTATTGAAGGGGCATTAACTGTTGGCTGATCGCGCAGGGCAATGCTTACCCATTTTCAATTAAAAAAAAAAATAATAATTAAAAGTTTGCCCAGGAGGTTCCGGACACTGGATGAGAACTAAGGTCCCCAGCAGTCCAAGACCAAGCACTTATCAGTTGAGCCACTGGTGGTTGTGTTCCTGAGAGCAGCTTTTGGGCGTATATATCTTTCTTCTGCATGTCCCTGGGAGAATACCCATTCAGATTGTGAAACATGTTCCCTGAAGAAAATGAGGATAGAACTTCTGGCACCCCGCTCCACTAAATACCAGTCAACTGCAGTGGCCTAGAGGTTAAGTGCTTGCGTTACAGCGCTGGGGGGGGTCTGGGTTCGAGTCCTGCTTTCGGCACATAAACTGAATAGTTGGGTAATCTCCTTGTACAACTCCTTCTAAAAGGTTCAGTGGGTGTGAAAAGAGTTCTCTGGCAAAGGGAGGGTGGAAGAAAGCAGAGAAGTGGGACGGAGGAGGTGGGGCAGGCCAAAGGGGGAGGCAGAGCTGGATGAAGGGGTCCCTGTGGAGAGGAGGCAGGGCTGGGTGATTGGGGAGGAATCGAGAAGGGCATGGCATAGGTTCCCCTGGTAAAGGGAAGGGGGAAGAAAGCAGAGAGGTGGGACTGTGGAGGAGAGGACTGAATGAAAAAAAAAAATGTGGGTCCATTCCATCCTGCTGCAACTTTTTTCCCTCATTAATGCTCCCTTTCCCCCACATTAGCACCCTGGTTTACACACCCCACCCTCCACAATTCAGGGCCCTCCGCCCCCACCAGGGCTGACTTATTCCCTGTCTCCCCAGGGCCCCCTTTATCCTACATCCCCAGGCCCCTCTAGACCTACCCCCTACTCACCCATCCCCTCCTCGTCTCCACAGGGACCCATTCATCCAACCCAACCTCCCCCTTTAACCTGCGTGCCTCCTTGCTTTCTTCCACCCTCCCTTTACCAGGGAAAGCTTTTCATACCCATCGAACCTTTTAGGAGGAGTGTGGATACCGCAACCATACAAGGACATTACCCACCCAACTATTCAGTTTATGTGCCGAAAGCAGGACTCAAACCCAGGCCCCCCCAGCGCTGTAAAGCAAGCTCTTAACCTCTAAGCCACTGCAGTTAGCTGGTATTAATTGGAGCGGGGGGCCAGATGTTCTATCCTCATTTTCTTCTGTGAACATGTTTCACAATGCAAATGGGTATGCTCACAGGGGCTTGCAGAAGAAAGATGCATACGCCCAAAAGCTACTCTGAGAAGCACAGCCACCAGTGGCTCAGCAGGTAAGTGCTTGGTCTTGGAATGCTGGGGCCCTGAGTTCTAATCCAATGTCAGGAACCTCCTGGGCCTGCTTATAACGTATCTTTTTTTGTTTTAATTGAAAATGTGTATGCATTGCCCTGTGCGATCAGCCAACAGTTAATGCCCCTTCAATACCTGCATTGCTACTAACAGTTGCGCCTTTGTTTTCTGCACTCTGGTCTTGGCAACACCAATACAAAAGCTTGTCTCTCTGGCCAAAACTGACTGGAAAAAACAAGGGGAAAAAGTGTAATTTACGGGTCATGGTTGATACGATAGTTGCACAGGGATTCAAACAGGACACCTTCTCGAGGCGCTGTGTGGTGACCACCGGCCCCTACATAGCAAGCAAACCTGTATCAGCATCTCACCAGCAGCTGAATGTGTTGCCTGCAGGCTACACATTGGAGGCTGCAGTTGGTGCGTTAACCCATTGGGCTGTCGGCCCTCCTTCCTCTGAGAGCAGGAAACTGAATTTCCATGTTGCCTTCCTTTGGCACATTAGATCTATCTTTCGCCCCAATTCAGAGGATGTTTTGCTTCGCAGAGAGAGTGGGCATTTACAGATTTTGGGTGGGCCTTGCCCCTCAGGCCCTACCCTGCCTCTGCTCTCACCCCCAGGGTAAAGAGTGGGAAAGGCTCGCTACAGCAAGAGTCTTTCAAATCTTTCACTTTTGAGAGCAGAGTGTTTACATTTAAAAATCATGAACAAGCAGCAATAAGCTAAGCTGGTCAGTTAAATGTTTGCCTTTGTCATTGGGGTGTATTGATATGGGCAGGGCTGTCTTCTGTTCGATTTCTTAATGCTGCTTGTTCATGATTTTTAAATGTAAACACTCTTCTCTCAAAAGTGAAAGATTTGGAAGACTCTTGATGTAGCGAGCCTTTCCCACTCTTTGCCTTGGGGGTGAGAGGGCTGCTTTCTGCCTTTAACTTTCTCAATTTTGGAGTGTCTGGCTCCAACACTGACAATAAGGGCCGAATCCTGGAGGGAAACGGACAGAGGTCTGCGCCCTGCGTCCTCCACGCGTCCCAAACGCTCCCAAACGCGACCACAGCCCTTACGGGCACAGCCCTATGTCCTATGCGGCCCCTCTGGTGCAGCCACCCACACAACTTAGGGTTAGGATCTGTGCGCTTCCACGTAGGCCTGGCCACCTAGGCCCCAGAAAGTGTCACAGCCTGCTTTGTAAACCTTAGTGACGGTGGCTTAGGTGGACATGATCTTGGTGGAATAGAGATGCCTTTTTCCTCCCAGAAGCCACCCCGGGAGCATAGTAAAATGAAGGGGTGTGCCTGCTCAGTTGCCCTCTGTTTAGCCTCGGCCCAAGTAACATTAGTTCTGGGCTCTCCAGGCAAATGTATCCATCCGGGAGAGAGCTAGGAATAGGACGTCTCTTTCTGCAGGCACAGTGGGGAAGACTCAGAGAGCTGCATGCCTGAGACATCTTTCCTTGTCCCTCGCTCATTGTTGTGTTCTCTAACTTCTAACTCTCTGCCAGGCCAGGCCCTGTTTCTTTTACTGCCAACCCCCCTGACCCCTCGTCGTCCACCTACTTCCCGCTCTATTATGCCTTCTCCTTTTTTGCTCTCTTCTATGGCCCTTTGAAAAGGAATGCAGGCCTAGCTAAACCTCATGAAGGAAATCTACCAACCAAAGATGCATTCCTCACTCATGGCAGGTGCTGTGATACGAGTAAGAAGGGATCATCTGTCCGTGAAGCAAAACATCCTCTGAATTGGGGTGAAAGACAGATGTAATGTGCCAAAGGAAGGCAACATGGAAATTCAGTTTCCTGCTCTCTGAGGAAGGAGGGTCAACAGCCCAATGGGTTAATGCACCTACTGCAGCCTCCTATGTGTAGCCTGCAGGTGACAAATTCAGTTGATGGTGGGATGCCGATATAGGTTAGCTAGCTATGCAGGGGCGGGTGGTCACCTCACATCGCCTCGAGAAGGTGTCCTGTTTGAATCCCTGTGCAAATATCGTATCAACCTTGACCCGTAAATTACACTTTTTCCCCTCGTTTTTTCCAGTCAGTGTGGGCCAGAGAGACAAGCTTTAGTATGGGTGTTACCAAGGCAGAGTGCAGAAAACAAAGGTGCAACTGTTAGTAGCAATGCTGGTATTGAAGGGGCATTAACTGTTGGCTGATCGCGCAGGGCAATGCTTACCCATTTTCAATTAAAAAAAATAATAATAATTAAAAGTTTGCCCAGGAGGTTCCGGACACTGGATGAGAACTAAGGTCCCCAGCAGTCCAAGACCAAGCACTTATCAGTTGAGCCACTGGTGGTTGTGTTCCTGAGAGCAGCTTTTGGGCGTATATATCTTTCTTCTGCATGTCCCTGGGAGAATACCCATTCAGATTGTGAAACATGTTCCCTGAAGAAAATGAGGATAGAACTTCTGGCACCCCGCTCCACTAAATACCAGTCAACTGCAGTGGCCTAGAGGTTAAGTGCTTGCGTTACAGCGCTGGGGGGGGTCTGGGTTCGAGTCCTGCTTTCGGCACATAAACTGAATAGTTGGGTAATCTCCTTGTACAACTCCTTCTAAAAGGTTCAGTGGGTGTGAAAAGAGTTCTCTGGCAAAGGGAGGGTGGAAGAAAGCAGAGAAGTGGGACGGAGGAGGTGGGGCAGGCCAAAGGGGGAGGCAGAGCTGGATGAAGGGGTCCCTGTGGAGAGGAGGCAGGGCTGGGTGATTGGGGAGGAATCGAGAAGGGCATGGCATAGGTTCCCCTGGTAAAGGGAAGGGGGAAGAAAGCAGAGAGGTGGGACTGTGGAGGAGAGGACTGAATGAAAAAAAAAAATGTGGGTCCATTCCATCCTGCTGCAACTTTTTTCCCTCATTAATGCTCCCTTTCCCCCACATTAGCACCCTGGTTTACACACCCCACCCTCCACAATTCAGGGCCCTCCGCCCCCACCAGGGCTGACTTATTCCCTGTCTCCCCAGGGCCCCCTTTATCCTACATCCCCAGGCCCCTCTAGACCTACCCCCTACTCACCCATCCCCTCCTCGTCTCCACAGGGACCCATTCATCCAACCCAACCTCCCCCTTTAACCTGCGTGCCTCCTTGCTTTCTTCCACCCTCCCTTTACCAGGGAAAGCTTTTCATACCCATCGAACCTTTTAGGAGGAGTGTGGATACCGCAACCATACAAGGACATTACCCACCCAACTATTCAGTTTATGTGCCGAAAGCAGGACTCAAACCCAGGCCCCCCCAGCGCTGTAAAGCAAGCTCTTAACCTCTAAGCCACTGCAGTTAGCTGGTATTAATTGGAGCGGGGGCCAGATGTTCTATCCTCATTTTCTTCTGTGAACATGTTTCACAATGCAAATGGGTATGCTCACAGGGGCTTGCAGAAGAAAGATGCATACGCCCAAAAGCTACTCTGAGAAGCACAGCCACCAGTGGCTCAGCAGGTAAGTGCTTGGTCTTGGAATGCTGGGGCCCTGAGTTCTAATCCAATGTCAGGAACCTCCTGGGCCTGCTTATAACGTATCTTTTTTTGTTTTAATTGAAAATGTGTATGCATTGCCCTGTGCGATCAGCCAACAGTTAATGCCCCTTCAATACCTGCATTGCTACTAACAGTTGCGCCTTTGTTTTCTGCACTCTGGTCTTGGCAACACCAATACAAAAGCTTGTCTCTCTGGCCAAAACTGACTGGAAAAAACAAGGGGAAAAAGTGTAATTTACGGGTCATGGTTGATACGATAGTTGCACAGGGATTCAAACAGGACACCTTCTCGAGGCGCTGTGTGGTGACCACCGGCCCCTACATAGCAAGCAAACCTGTATCAGCATCTCACCAGCAGCTGAATGTGTTGCCTGCAGGCTACACATTGGAGGCTGCAGTTGGTGCGTTAACCCATTGGGCTGTCGGCCCTCCTTCCTCTGAGAGCAGGAAACTGAATTTCCATGTTGCCTTCCTTTGGCACATTAGATCTATCTTTCGCCCCAATTCAGAGGATGTTTTGCTTCGCAGAGAGAGTGGGCATTTACAGATTTTGGGTGGGCCTTGCCCCTCAGGCCCTACCCTGCCTCTGCTCTCACCCCCAGGGTAAAGAGTGGGAAAGGCTCGCTACAGCAAGAGTCTTTCAAATCTTTCACTTTTGAGAGCAGAGTGTTTACATTTAAAAATCATGAACAAGCAGCAATAAGCTAAGCTGGTCAGTTAAATGTTTGCCTTTGTCATTGGGGTGTATTGATATGGGCAGGGCTGTCTTCTGTTCGATTTCTTAATGCTGCTTGTTCATGATTTTTAAATGTAAACACTCTTCTCTCAAAAGTGAAAGATTTGGAAGACTCTTGATGTAGCGAGCCTTTCCCACTCTTTGCCTTGGGGGTGAGAGGGCTGCTTTCTGCCTTTAACTTTCTCAATTTTGGAGTGTCTGGCTCCAACACTGACAATAAGGGCCGAATCCTGGAGGGAAACGGACAGAGGTCTGCGCCCTGCGTCCTCCACGCGTCCCAAACGCTCCCAAACGCGACCACAGCCCTTACGGGCACAGCCCTATGTCCTATGCGGCCCCTCTGGTGCAGCCACCCACACAACTTAGGGTTAGGATCTGTGCGCTTCCACGTAGGCCTGGCCACCTAGGCCCCAGAAAGTGTCACAGCCTGCTTTGTAAACCTTAGTGACGGTGGCTTAGGTGGACATGATCTTGGTGGAATAGAGATGCCTTTTTCCTCCCAGAAGCCACCCCGGGAGCATAGTAAAATGAAGGGGTGTGCCTGCTCAGTGGCCCTCTGTTTAGCCTCGGCCCAAGTAACATTAGTTCTGGGCTCTCCAGGCAAATGTATCCATCCGGGAGAGAGCTAGGAATAGGACGTCTCTTTCTGCAGGCACAGTGGGGAAGACTCAGAGAGCTGCATGCCTGAGACATCTTTCCTTGTCCCTCGCTCATTGTTGTGTTCTCTAACTTCTAACTCTCTGCCAGGCCAGGCCCTGTTTCTTTTACTGCCAACCCCCCTGACCCCTCGTCGTCCACCTATTTCCCGCTCTATTATGCCTTCTCCTTTTTTGCTCTCTTCTATGGCCCTTTGAAAAGGAATGCAGGCCTAGCTAAACCTCATGAAGGAAATCTACCAACCAAAGATGCATTCCTCACTCATGGCAGGTGCTGTGATACGAGTAAGAAGGGATCATCTGTCCGTGAAGCAAAACATCCTCTGAATTGGGGTGAAAGACAGATGTAATGTGCCAAAGGAAGGCAACATGGAAATTCAGTTTCCTGCTCTCTGAGGAAGGAGGGTCAACAGCCCAATGGGTTAATGCACCTACTGCAGCCTCCTATGTGTAGCCTGCAGGTGACAAATTCAGTTGATGGTGGGATGCCGATATAGGTTAGCTAGCTATGCAGGGGCGGGTGGTCACCTCACATCGCCTCGAGAAGGTGTCCTGTTTGAATCCCTGTGCAAATATCGTATCAACCTTGACCCGTAAATTACACTTTTTCCCCTCGTTTTTTCCAGTCAGTGTGGGCCAGAGAGACAAGCTTTAGTATGGGTGTTACCAAGGCAGAGTGCAGAAAACAAAGGTGCAACTGTTAGTAGCAATGCTGGTATTGAAGGGGCATTAACTGTTGGCTGATCGCGCAGGGCAATGCTTACCCATTTTCAATTAAAAAAAATAATAATAATTAAAAGTTTGCCCAGGAGGTTCCGGACACTGGATGAGAACTAAGGTCCCCAGCAGTCCAAGACCAAGCACTTATCAGTTGAGCCACTGGTGGTTGAGTTCCTGAGAGCAGCTTTTGGGCGTATATATCTTTCTTCTGCATGTCCCTGGGAGAATACCCATTCAGATTGTGAAACATGTTCCCTGAAGAAAATGAGGATAGAACTTCTGGCACCCCGCTCCACTAAATACCAGTCAACTGCAGTGGCCTAGAGGTTAAGTGCTTGCGTTACAGCGCTGGGGGGGGTCTGGGTTCGAGTCCTGCTTTCGGCACATAAACTGAATAGTTGGGTAATCTCCTTGTACAACTCCTTCTAAAAGGTTCAGTGGGTGTGAAAAGAGTTCTCTGGCAAAGGGAGGGTGGAAGAAAGCAGAGAAGTGGGACGGAGGAGGTGGGGCAGGCCAAAGGGGGAGGCAGAGCTGGATGAAGGGGTCCCTGTGGAGAGGAGGCAGGGCTGGGTGATTGGGGAGGAATCGAGAAGGGCATGGCATAGGTTCCCCTGGTAAAGGGAAGGGGGAAGAAAGCAGAGAGGTGGGACTGTGGAGGAGAGGACTGAATGAAAAAAAAAAATGTGGGTCCATTCCATCCTGCTGCAACTTTTTTCCCTCATTAATGCTCCCTTTCCCCCACATTAGCACCCTGGTTTACACACCCCACCCTCCACAATTCAGGGCCCTCCGCCCCCACCAGGGCTGACTTATTCCCTGTCTCCCCAGGGCCCCCTTTATCCTACATCCCCAGGCCCCTCTAGACCTACCCCCTACTCACCCATCCCCTCCTCGTCTCCACAGGGACCCATTCATCCAACCCAACCTCCCCCTTTAACCTGCGTGCCTCCTTGCTTTCTTCCACCCTCCCTTTACCAGGGAAAGCTTTTCATACCCATCGAACCTTTTAGGAGGAGTGTGGATACCGCAACCATACAAGGACATTACCCACCCAACTATTCAGTTTATGTGCCGAAAGCAGGACTCAAACCCAGGCCCCCCCAGCGCTGTAAAGCAAGCTCTTAACCTCTAAGCCACTGCAGTTAGCTGGTATTAATTGGAGCGGGGGGCCAGATGTTCTATCCTCATTTTCTTCTGTGAACATGTTTCACAATGCAAATGGGTATGCTCACAGGGGCTTGCAGAAGAAAGATGCATACGCCCAAAAGCTACTCTGAGAAGCACAGCCACCAGTGGCTCAGCAGGTAAGTGCTTGGTCTTGGAATGCTGGGGCCCTGAGTTCTAATCCAATGTCAGGAACCTCCTGGGCCTGCTTATAACGTATCTTTTTTTGTTTTAATTGAAAATGTGTATGCATTGCCCTGTGCGATCAGCCAACAGTTAATGCCCCTTCAATACCTGCATTGCTACTAACAGTTGCGCCTTTGTTTTCTGCACTCTGGTCTTGGCAACACCAATACAAAAGCTTGTCTCTCTGGCCAAAACTGACTGGAAAAAACAAGGGGAAAAAGTGTAATTTACGGGTCATGGTTGATACGATAGTTGCACAGGGATTCAAACAGGACACCTTCTCGAGGCGCTGTGTGGTGACCACCGGCCCCTACATAGCAAGCAAACCTGTATCAGCATCTCACCAGCAGCTGAATGTGTTGCCTGCAGGCTACACATTGGAGGCTGCAGTTGGTGCGTTAACCCATTGGGCTGTCGGCCCTCCTTCCTCTGAGAGCAGGAAACTGAATTTCCATGTTGCCTTCCTTTGGCACATTAGATCTATCTTTCGCCCCAATTCAGAGGATGTTTTGCTTCGCAGAGAGAGTGGGCATTTACAGATTTTGGGTGGGCCTTGCCCCTCAGGCCCTACCCTGCCTCTGCTCTCACCCCCAGGGTAAAGAGTGGGAAAGGCTCGCTACAGCAAGAGTCTTTCAAATCTTTCACTTTTGAGAGCAGAGTGTTTACATTTAAAAATCATGAACAAGCAGCAATAAGCTAAGCTGGTCAGTTAAATGTTTGCCTTTGTCATTGGGGTGTATTGATATGGGCAGGGCTGTCTTCTGTTCGATTTCTTAATGCTGCTTGTTCATGATTTTTAAATGTAAACACTCTTCTCTCAAAAGTGAAAGATTTGGAAGACTCTTGATGTAGCGAGCCTTTCCCACTCTTTGCCTTGGGGGTGAGAGGGCTGCTTTCTGCCTTTAACTTTCTCAATTTTGGAGTGTCTGGCTCCAACACTGACAATAAGGGCCGAATCCTGGAGGGAA
This sequence comes from Ambystoma mexicanum, assembly GCF_040938575.1. Lineage (NCBI taxonomy): Eukaryota > Metazoa > Chordata > Amphibia > Caudata > Ambystomatidae > Ambystoma > Ambystoma mexicanum. The sequence goes on from NC_090937.1 coordinate 184,443,048, forward strand.
ACGGACAGAGGTCTGCGCCCTGCGTCCTCCACGCGTCCCAAACGCTCCCAAACGCGACCACAGCCCTTACGGGCACAGCCCTATGTCCTATGCGGCCCCTCTGGTGCAGCCACCCACACAACTTAGGGTTAGGATCTGTGCGCTTCCACGTAGGCCTGGCCACCTAGGCCCCAGAAAGTGTCACAGCCTGCTTTGTAAACCTTAGTGACGGTGGCTTAGGTGGACATGATCTTGGTGGAATAGAGATGCCTTTTTCCTCCCAGAAGCCACCCCGGGAGCATAGTAAAATGAAGGGGTGTGCCTGCTCAGTTGCCCTCTGTTTAGCCTCGGCCCAAGTAACATTAGTTCTGGGCTCTCCAGGCAAATGTATCCATCCGGGAGAGAGCTAGGAATAGGACGTCTCTTTCTGCAGGCACAGTGGGGAAGACTCAGAGAGCTGCATGCCTGAGACATCTTTCCTTGTCCCTCGCTCATTGTTGTGTTCTCTAACTTCTAACTCTCTGCCAGGCCAGGCCCTGTTTCTTTTACTGCCAACCCCCCTGACCCCTCGTCGTCCACCTACTTCCCGCTCTATTATGCCTTCTCCTTTTTTGCTCTCTTCTATGGCCCTTTGAAAAGGAATGCAGGCCTAGCTAAACCTCATGAAGGAAATCTACCAACCAAAGATGCATTCCTCACTCATGGCAGGTGCTGTGATACGAGTAAGAAGGGATCATCTGTCCGTGAAGCAAAACATCCTCTGAATTGGGGTGAAAGACAGATGTAATGTGCCAAAGGAAGGCAACATGGAAATTCAGTTTCCTGCTCTCTGAGGAAGGAGGGTCAACAGCCCAATGGGTTAATGCACCTACTGCAGCCTCCTATGTGTAGCCTGCAGGTGACAAATTCAGTTGATGGTGGGATGCCGATATAGGTTAGCTAGCTATGCAGGGGCGGGTGGTCACCTCACATCGCCTCGAGAAGGTGTCCTGTTTGAATCCCTGTGCAAATATCGTATCAACCTTGACCCGTAAATTACACTTTTTCCCCTCGTTTTTTCCAGTCAGTGTGGGCCAGAGAGACAAGCTTTAGTATGGGTGTTACCAAGGCAGAGTGCAGAAAACAAAGGTGCAACTGTTAGTAGCAATGCTGGTATTGAAGGGGCATTAACTGTTGGCTGATCGCGCAGGGCAATGCTTACCCATTTTCAATTAAAAAAAATAATAATAATTAAAAGTTTGCCCAGGAGGTTCCGGACACTGGATGAGAACTAAGGTCCCCAGCAGTCCAAGACCAAGCACTTATCAGTTGAGCCACTGGTGGTTGTGTTCCTGAGAGCAGCTTTTGGGCGTATATATCTTTCTTCTGCATGTCCCTGGGAGAATACCCATTCAGATTGTGAAACATGTTCCCTGAAGAAAATGAGGATAGAACTTCTGGCACCCCGCTCCACTAAATACCAGTCAACTGCAGTGGCCTAGAGGTTAAGTGCTTGCGTTACAGCGCTGGGGGGGGTCTGGGTTCGAGTCCTGCTTTCGGCACATAAACTGAATAGTTGGGTAATCTCCTTGTACAACTCCTTCTAAAAGGTTCAGTGGGTGTGAAAAGAGTTCTCTGGCAAAGGGAGGGTGGAAGAAAGCAGAGAAGTGGGACGGAGGAGGTGGGGCAGGCCAAAGGGGGAGGCAGAGCTGGATGAAGGGGTCCCTGTGGAGAGGAGGCAGGGCTGGGTGATTGGGGAGGAATCGAGAAGGGCATGGCATAGGTTCCCCTGGTAAAGGGAAGGGGGAAGAAAGCAGAGAGGTGGGACTGTGGAGGAGAGGACTGAATGAAAAAAAAAAATGTGGGTCCATTCCATCCTGCTGCAACTTTTTTCCCTCATTAATGCTCCCTTTCCCCCACATTAGCACCCTGGTTTACACACCCCACCCTCCACAATTCAGGGCCCTCCGCCCCCACCAGGGCCGACTTATTCCCTGTCTCCCCAGGGCCCCCTTTATCCTACATCCCCAGGCCCCTCTAGACCTACCCCCTACTCACCCATCCCCTCCTCGTCTCCACAGGGACCCATTCATCCAACCCAACCTCCCCCTTTAACCTGCGTGCCTCCTTGCTTTCTTCCACCCTCCCTTTACCAGGGAAAGCTTTTCATACCCATCGAACCTTTTAGGAGGAGTGTGGATACCGCAACCATACAAGGACATTACCCACCCAACTATTCAGTTTATGTGCCGAAAGCAGGACTCAAACCCAGGCCCCCCCAGCGCTGTAAAGCAAGCTCTTAACCTCTAAGCCACTGCAGTTAGCTGGTATTAATTGGAGCGGGGGGCCAGATGTTCTATCCTCATTTTCTTCTGTGAACATGTTTCACAATGCAAATGGGTATGCTCACAGGGGCTTGCAGAAGAAAGATGCATACGCCCAAAAGCTACTCTGAGAAGCACAGCCACCAGTGGCTCAGCAGGTAAGTGCTTGGTCTTGGAATGCTGGGGCCCTGAGTTCTAATCCAATGTCAGGAACCTCCTGGGCCTGCTTATAACGTATCTTTTTTTGTTTTAATTGAAAATGTGTATGCATTGCCCTGTGCGATCAGCCAACAGTTAATGCCCCTTCAATACCTGCATTGCTACTAACAGTTGCGCCTTTGTTTTCTGCACTCTGGTCTTGGCAACACCAATACAAAAGCTTGTCTCTCTGGCCAAAACTGACTGGAAAAAACAAGGGGAAAAAGTGTAATTTACGGGTCATGGTTGATACGATAGTTGCACAGGGATTCAAACAGGACACCTTCTCGAGGCGCTGTGTGGTGACCACCGGCCCCTACATAGCAAGCAAACCTGTATCAGCATCTCACCAGCAGCTGAATGTGTTGCCTGCAGGCTACACATTGGAGGCTGCAGTTGGTGCGTTAACCCATTGGGCTGTCGGCCCTCCTTCCTCTGAGAGCAGGAAACTGAATTTCCATGTTGCCTTCCTTTGGCACATTAGATCTATCTTTCGCCCCAATTCAGAGGATGTTTTGCTTCGCAGAGAGAGTGGGCATTTACAGATTTTGGGTGGGCCTTGCCCCTCAGGCCCTACCCTGCCTCTGCTCTCACCCCCAGGGTAAAGAGTGGGAAAGGCTCGCTACAGCAAGAGTCTTTCAAATCTTTCACTTTTGAGAGCAGAGTGTTTACATTTAAAAATCATGAACAAGCAGCAATAAGCTAAGCTGGTCAGTTAAATGTTTGCCTTTGTCATTGGGGTGTATTGATATGGGCAGGGCTGTCTTCTGTTCGATTTCTTAATGCTGCTTGTTCATGATTTTTAAATGTAAACACTCTTCTCTCAAAAGTGAAAGATTTGGAAGACTCTTGATGTAGCGAGCCTTTCCCACTCTTTGCCTTGGGGGTGAGAGGGCTGCTTTCTGCCTTTAACTTTCTCAATTTTGGAGTGTCTGGCTCCAACACTGACAATAAGGGCCGAATCCTGGAGGGAAACGGACAGAGGTCTGCGCCCTGCGTCCTCCACGCGTCCCAAACGCTCCCAAACGCGACCACAGCCCTTACGGGCACAGCCCTATGTCCTATGCGGCCCCTCTGGTGCAGCCACCCACACAACTTAGGGTTAGGATCTGTGCGCTTCCACGTAGGCCTGGCCACCTAGGCCCCAGAAAGTGTCACAGCCTGCTTTGTAAACCTTAGTGACGGTGGCTTAGGTGGACATGATCTTGGTGGAATAGAGATGCCTTTTTCCTCCCAGAAGCCACCCCGGGAGCATAGTAAAATGAAGGGGTGTGCCTGCTCAGTTGCCCTCTGTTTAGCCTCGGCCCAAGTAACATTAGTTCTGGGCTCTCCAGGCAAATGTATCCATCCGGGAGAGAGCTAGGAATAGGACGTCTCTTTCTGCAGGCACAGTGGGGAAGACTCAGAGAGCTGCATGCCTGAGACATCTTTCCTTGTCCCTCGCTCATTGTTGTGTTCTCTAACTTCTAACTCTCTGCCAGGCCAGGCCCTGTTTCTTTTACTGCCAACCCCCCTGACCCCTCGTCGTCCACCTACTTCCCGCTCTATTATGCCTTCTCCTTTTTTGCTCTCTTCTATGGCCCTTTGAAAAGGAATGCAGGCCTAGCTAAACCTCATGAAGGAAATCTACCAACCAAAGATGCATTCCTCACTCATGGCAGGTGCTGTGATACGAGTAAGAAGGGATCATCTGTCCGTGAAGCAAAACATCCTCTGAATTGGGGTGAAAGACAGATGTAATGTGCCAAAGGAAGGCAACATGGAAATTCAGTTTCCTGCTCTCTGAGGAAGGAGGGTCAACAGCCCAATGGGTTAATGCACCTACTGCAGCCTCCTATGTGTAGCCTGCAGGTGACAAATTCAGTTGATGGTGGGATGCCGATATAGGTTAGCTAGCTATGCAGGGGCGGGTGGTCACCTCACATCGCCTCGAGAAGGTGTCCTGTTTGAATCCCTGTGCAAATATCGTATCAACCTTGACCCGTAAATTACACTTTTTCCCCTCGTTTTTTCCAGTCAGTGTGGGCCAGAGAGACAAGCTTTAGTATGGGTGTTACCAAGGCAGAGTGCAGAAAACAAAGGTGCAACTGTTAGTAGCAATGCTGGTATTGAAGGGGCATTAACTGTTGGCTGATCGCGCAGGGCAATGCTTACCCATTTTCAATTAAAAAAAATAATAATAATTAAAAGTTTGCCCAGGAGGTTCCGGACACTGGATGAGAACTAAGGTCCCCAGCAGTCCAAGACCAAGCACTTATCAGTTGAGCCACTGGTGGTTGTGTTCCTGAGAGCAGCTTTTGGGCGTATATATCTTTCTTCTGCATGTCCCTGGGAGAATACCCATTCAGATTGTGAAACATGTTCCCTGAAGAAAATGAGGATAGAACTTCTGGCACCCCGCTCCACTAAATACCAGTCAACTGCAGTGGCCTAGAGGTTAAGTGCTTGCGTTACAGCGCTGGGGGGGGTCTGGGTTCGAGTCCTGCTTTCGGCACATAAACTGAATAGTTGGGTAATCTCCTTGTACAACTCCTTCTAAAAGGTTCAGTGGGTGTGAAAAGAGTTCTCTGGCAAAGGGAGGGTGGAAGAAAGCAGAGAAGTGGGACGGAGGAGGTGGGGCAGGCCAAAGGGGGAGGCAGAGCTGGATGAAGGGGTCCCTGTGGAGAGGAGGCAGGGCTGGGTGATTGGGGAGGAATCGAGAAGGGCATGGCATAGGTTCCCCTGGTAAAGGGAAGGGGGAAGAAAGCAGAGAGGTGGGACTGTGGAGGAGAGGACTGAATGAAAAAAAAAAAATGTGGGTCCATTCCATCCTGCTGCAACTTTTTTCCCTCATTAATGCTCCCTTTCCCCCACATTAGCACCCTGGTTTACACACCCCACCCTCCACAATTCAGGGCCCTCCGCCCCCACCAGGGCTGACTTATTCCCTGTCTCCCCAGGGCCCCCTTTATCCTACATCCCCAGGCCCCTCTAGACCTACCCCCTACTCACCCATCCCCTCCTCGTCTCCACAGGGACCCATTCATCCAACCCAACCTCCCCCTTTAACCTGCGTGCCTCCTTGCTTTCTTCCACCCTCCCTTTACCAGGGAAAGCTTTTCATACCCATCGAACCTTTTAGGAGGAGTGTGGATACCGCAACCATACAAGGACATTACCCACCCAACTATTCAGTTTATGTGCCGAAAGCAGGACTCAAACCCAGGCCCCCCCAGCGCTGTAAAGCAAGCTCTTAACCTCTAAGCCACTGCAGTTAGCTGGTATTAATTGGAGCGGGGGGCCAGATGTTCTATCCTCATTTTCTTCTGTGAACATGTTTCACAATGCAAATGGGTATGCTCACAGGGGCTTGCAGAAGAAAGATGCATACGCCCAAAAGCTACTCTGAGAAGCACAGCCACCAGTGGCTCAGCAGGTAAGTGCTTGGTCTTGGAATGCTGGGGCCCTGAGTTCTAATCCAATGTCAGGAACCTCCTGGGCCTGCTTATAACGTATCTTTTTTTGTTTTAATTGAAAATGTGTATGCATTGCCCTGTGCGATCAGCCAACAGTTAATGCCCCTTCAATACCTGCATTGCTACTAACAGTTGCGCCTTTGTTTTCTGCACTCTGGTCTTGGCAACACCAATACAAAAGCTTGTCTCTCTGGCCAAAACTGACTGGAAAAAACAAGGGGAAAAAGTGTAATTTACGGGTCATGGTTGATACGATAGTTGCACAGGGATTCAAACAGGACACCTTCTCGAGGCGCTGTGTGGTGACCACCGGCCCCTACATAGCAAGCAAACCTGTATCAGCATCTCACCAGCAGCTGAATGTGTTGCCTGCAGGCTACACATTGGAGGCTGCAGTTGGTGCGTTAACCCATTGGGCTGTCGGCCCTCCTTCCTCTGAGAGCAGGAAACTGAATTTCCATGTTGCCTTCCTTTGGCACATTAGATCTATCTTTCGCCCCAATTCAGAGGATGTTTTGCTTCGCAGAGAGAGTGGGCATTTACAGATTTTGGGTGGGCCTTGCCCCTCAGGCCCTACCCTGCCTCTGCTCTCACCCCCAGGGTAAAGAGTGGGAAAGGCTCGCTACAGCAAGAGTCTTTCAAATCTTTCACTTTTGAGAGCAGAGTGTTTACATTTAAAAATCATGAACAAGCAGCAATAAGCTAAGCTGGTCAGTTAAATGTTTGCCTTTGTCATTGGGGTGTATTGATATGGGCAGGGCTGTCTTCTGTTCGATTTCTTAATGCTGCTTGTTCATGATTTTTAAATGTAAACACTCTTCTCTCAAAAGTGAAAGATTTGGAAGACTCTTGATGTAGCGAGCCTTTCCCACTCTTTGCCTTGGGGGTGAGAGGGCTGCTTTCTGCCTTTAACTTTCTCAATTTTGGAGTGTCTGGCTCCAACACTGACAATAAGGGCCGAATCCTGGAGGGAAACGGACAGAGGTCTGCGCCCTGCGTCCTCCACGCGTCCCAAACGCTCCCAAACGCGACCACAGCCCTTACGGGCACAGCCCTATGTCCTATGCGGCCCCTCTGGTGCAGCCACCCACACAACTTAGGGTTAGGATCTGTGCGCTTCCACGTAGGCCTGGCCACCTAGGCCCCAGAAAGTGTCACAGCCTGCTTTGTAAACCTTAGTGACGGTGGCTTAGGTGGACATGATCTTGGTGGAATAGAGATGCCTTTTTCCTCCCAGAAGCCACCCCGGGAGCATAGTAAAATGAAGGGGTGTGCCTGCTCAGTTGCCCTCTGTTTAGCCTCGGCCCAAGTAACATTAGTTCTGGGCTCTCCAGGCAAATGTATCCATCCGGGAGAGAGCTAGGAATAGGACGTCTCTTTCTGCAGGCACAGTGGGGAAGACTCAGAGAGCTGCATGCCTGAGACATCTTTCCTTGTCCCTCGCTCATTGTTGTGTTCTCTAACTTCTAACTCTCTGCCAGGCCAGGCCCTGTTTCTTTTACTGCCAACCCCCCTGACCCCTCGTCGTCCACCTACTTCCCGCTCTATTATGCCTTCTCCTTTTTTGCTCTCTTCTATGGCCCTTTGAAAAGGAATGCAGGCCTAGCTAAACCTCATGAAGGAAATCTACCAACCAAAGATGCATTCCTCACTCATGGCAGGTGCTGTGATACGAGTAAGAAGGGATCATCTGTCCGTGAAGCAAAACATCCTCTGAATTGGGGTGAAAGACAGATGTAATGTGCCAAAGGAAGGCAACATGGAAATTCAGTTTCCTGCTCTCTGAGGAAGGAGGGTCAACAGCCCAATGGGTTAATGCACCTACTGCAGCCTCCTATGTGTAGCCTGCAGGTGACAAATTCAGTTGATGGTGGGATGCCGATATAGGTTAGCTAGCTATGCAGGGGCGGGTGGTCACCTCACATCGCCTCGAGAAGGTGTCCTGTTTGAATCCCTGTGCAAATATCGTATCAACCTTGACCCGTAAATTACACTTTTTCCCCTCGTTTTTTCCAGTCAGTGTGGGCCAGAGAGACAAGCTTTAGTATGGGTGTTACCAAGGCAGAGTGCAGAAAACAAAGGTGCAACTGTTAGTAGCAATGCTGGTATTGAAGGGGCATTAACTGTTGGCTGATCGCGCAGGGCAATGCTTACCCATTTTCAATTAAAAAAAATAATAATAATTAAAAGTTTGCCCAGGAGGTTCCGGACACTGGATGAGAACTAAGGTCCCCAGCAGTCCAAGACCAAGCACTTATCAGTTGAGCCACTGGTGGTTGTGTTCCTGAGAGCAGCTTTTGGGCGTATATATCTTTCTTCTGCATGTCCCTGGGAGAATACCCATTCAGATTGTGAAACATGTTCCCTGAAGAAAATGAGGATAGAACTTCTGGCACCCCGCTCCACTAAATACCAGTCAACTGCAGTGGCCTAGAGGTTAAGTGCTTGCGTTACAGCGCTGGGGGGGGTCTGGGTTCGAGTCCTGCTTTCGGCACATAAACTGAATAGTTGGGTAATCTCCTTGTACAACTCCTTCTAAAAGGTTCAGTGGGTGTGAAAAGAGTTCTCTGGCAAAGGGAGGGTGGAAGAAAGCAGAGAAGTGGGACGGAGGAGGTGGGGCAGGCCAAAGGGGGAGGCAGAGCTGGATGAAGGGGTCCCTGTGGAGAGGAGGCAGGGCTGGGTGATTGGGGAGGAATCGAGAAGGGCATGGCATAGGTTCCCCTGGTAAAGGGAAGGGGGAAGAAAGCAGAGAGGTGGGACTGTGGAGGAGAGGACTGAATGAAAAAAAAAAATGTGGGTCCATTCCATCCTGCTGCAACTTTTTTCCCTCATTAATGCTCCCTTTCCCCCACATTAGCACCCTGGTTTACACACCCCACCCTCCACAATTCAGGGCCCTCCGCCCCCACCAGGGCTGACTTATTCCCTGTCTCCCCAGGGCCCCCTTTATCCTACATCCCCAGGCCCCTCTAGACCTACCCCCTACTCACCCATCCCCTCCTCGTCTCCACAGGGACCCATTCATCCAACCCAACCTCCCCCTTTAACCTGCGTGCCTCCTTGCTTTCTTCCACCCTCCCTTTACCAGGGAAAGCTTTTCATACCCATCGAACCTTTTAGGAGGAGTGTGGATACCGCAACCATACAAGGACATTACCCACCCAACTATTCAGTTTATGTGCCGAAAGCAGGACTCAAACCCAGGCCCCCCAGCGCTGTAAAGCAAGCTCTTAACCTCTAAGCCACTGCAGTTAGCTGGTATTAATTGGAGCGGGGGGCCAGATGTTCTATCCTCATTTTCTTCTGTGAACATGTTTCACAATGCAAATGGGTATGCTCACAGGGGCTTGCAGAAGAAAGATGCATACGCCCAAAAGCTACTCTGAGAAGCACAGCCACCAGTGGCTCAGCAGGTAAGTGCTTGGTCTTGGAATGCTGGGGCCCTGAGTTCTAATCCAATGTCAGGAACCTCCTGGGCCTGCTTATAACGTATCTTTTTTTGTTTTAATTGAAAATGTGTATGCATTGCCCTGTGCGATCAGCCAACAGTTAATGCCCCTTCAATACCTGCATTGCTACTAACAGTTGCGCCTTTGTTTTCTGCACTCTGGTCTTGGCAACACCAATACAAAAGCTTGTCTCTCTGGCCAAAACTGACTGGAAAAAACAAGGGGAAAAAGTGTAATTTACGGGTCATGGTTGATACGATAGTTGCACAGGGATTCAAACAGGACACCTTCTCGAGGCGCTGTGTGGTGACCACCGGCCCCTACATAGCAAGCAAACCTGTATCAGCATCTCACCAGCAGCTGAATGTGTTGCCTGCAGGCTACACATTGGAGGCTGCAGTTGGTGCGTTAACCCATTGGGCTGTCGGCCCTCCTTCCTCTGAGAGCAGGAAACTGAATTTCCATGTTGCCTTCCTTTGGCACATTAGATCTATCTTTCGCCCCAATTCAGAGGATGTTTTGCTTCGCAGAGAGAGTGGGCATTTACAGATTTTGGGTGGGCCTTGCCCCTCAGGCCCTACCCTGCCTCTGCTCTCACCCCCAGGGTAAAGAGTGGGAAAGGCTCGCTACAGCAAGAGTCTTTCAAATCTTTCACTTTTGAGAGCAGAGTGTTTACATTTAAAAATCATGAACAAGCAGCAATAAGCTAAGCTGGTCAGTTAAATGTTTGCCTTTGTCATTGGGGTGTATTGATATGGGCAGGGCTGTCTTCTGTTCGATTTCTTAATGCTGCTTGTTCATGATTTTTAAATGTAAACACTCTTCTCTCAAAAGTGAAAGATTTGGAAGACTCTTGATGTAGCGAGCCTTTCCCACTCTTTGCCTTGGGGGTGAGAGGGCTGCTTTCTGCCTTTAACTTTCTCAATTTTGGAGTGTCTGGCTCCAACACTGACAATAAGGGCCGAATCCTGGAGGGAAACGGACAGAGGTCTGCGCCCTGCGTCCTCCACGCGTCCCAAACGCTCCCAAACGCGACCACAGCCCTTACGGGCACAGCCCTATGTCCTATGCGGCCCCTCTGGTGCAGCCACCCACACAACTTAGGGTTAGGATCTGTGCGCTTCCACGTAGGCCTGGCCACCTAGGCCCCAGAAAGTGTCACAGCCTGCTTTGTAAACCTTAGTGACGGTGGCTTAGGTGGACATGATCTTGGTGGAATAGAGATGCCTTTTTCCTCCCAGAAGCCACCCCGGGAGCATAGTAAAATGAAGGGGTGTGCCTGCTCAGTTGCCCTCTGTTTAGCCTCGGCCCAAGTAACATTAGTTCTGGGCTCTCCAGGCAAATGTATCCATCCGGGAGAGAGCTAGGAATAGGACGTCTCTTTCTGCAGGCACAGTGGGGAAGACTCAGAGAGCTGCATGCCTGAGACATCTTTCCTTGTCCCTCGCTCATTGTTGTGTTCTCTAACTTCTAACTCTCTGCCAGGCCAGGCCCTGTTTCTTTTACTGCCAACCCCCCTGACCCCTCGTCGTCCACCTACTTCCCGCTCTATTATGCCTTCTCCTTTTTTGCTCTCTTCTATGGCCCTTTGAAAAGGAATGCAGGCCTAGCTAAACCTCATGAAGGAAATCTACCAACCAAAGATGCATTCCTCACTCATGGCAGGTGCTGTGATACGAGTAAGAAGGGATCATCTGTCCGTGAAGCAAAACATCCTCTGAATTGGGGTGAAAGACAGATGTAATGTGCCAAAGGAAGGCAACATGGAAATTCAGTTTCCTGCTCTCTGAGGAAGGAGGGTCAACAGCCCAATGGGTTAATGCACCTACTGCAGCCTCCTATGTGTAGCCTGCAGGTGACAAATTCAGTTGATGGTGGGATGCCGATATAGGTTAGCTAGCTATGCAGGGGCGGGTGGTCACCTCACATCGCCTCGAGAAGGTGTCCTGTTTGAATCCCTGTGCAAATATCGTATCAACCTTGACCCGTAAATTACACTTTTTCCCCTCGTTTTTTCCAGTCAGTGTGGGCCAGAGAGACAAGCTTTAGTATGGGTGTTACCAAGGCAGAGTGCAGAAAACAAAGGTGCAACTGTTAGTAGCAATGCTGGTATTGAAGGGGCATTAACTGTTGGCTGATCGCGCAGGGCAATGCTTACCCATTTTCAATTAAAAAAAATAATAATAATTAAAAGTTTGCCCAGGAGGTTCCGGACACTGGATGAGAACTAAGGTCCCCAGCAGTCCAAGACCAAGCACTTATCAGTTGAGCCACTGGTGGTTGTGTTCCTGAGAGCAGCTTTTGGGCGTATATATCTTTCTTCTGCATGTCCCTGGGAGAATACCCATTCAGATTGTGAAACATGTTCCCTGAAGAAAATGAGGATAGAACTTCTGGCACCCCGCTCCACTAAATACCAGTCAACTGCAGTGGCCTAGAGGTTAAGTGCTTGCGTTACAGCGCTGGGGGGGGTCTGGGTTCGAGTCCTGCTTTCGGCACATAAACTGAATAGTTGGGTAATCTCCTTGTACAACTCCTTCTAAAAGGTTCAGTGGGTGTGAAAAGAGTTCTCTGGCAAAGGGAGGGTGGAAGAAAGCAGAGAAGTGGGACGGAGGAGGTGGGGCAGGCCAAAGGGGGAGGCAGAGCTGGATGAAGGGGTCCCTGTGGAGAGGAGGCAGGGCTGGGTGATTGGGGAGGAATCGAGAAGGGCATGGCATAGGTTCCCCTGGTAAAGGGAAGGGGGAAGAAAGCAGAGAGGTGGGACTGTGGAGGAGAGGACTGAATGAAAAAAAAAAATGTGGGTCCATTCCATCCTGCTGCAACTTTTTTCCCTCATTAATGCTCCCTTTCCCCCACATTAGCACCCTGGTTTACACACCCCACCCTCCACAATTCAGGGCCCTCCGCCCCCACCAGGGCTGACTTATTCCCTGTCTCCCCAGGGCCCCCTTTATCCTACATCCCCAGGCCCCTCTAGACCTACCCCCTACTCACCCATCCCCTCCTCGTCTCCACAGGGACCCATTCATCCAACCCAACCTCCCCCTTTAACCTGCGTGCCTCCTTGCTTTCTTCCACCCTCCCTTTACCAGGGAAAGCTTTTCATACCCATCGAACCTTTTAGGAGGAGTGTGGATACCGCAACCATACAAGGACATTACCCACCCAACTATTCAGTTTATGTGCCGAAAGCAGGACTCAAACCCAGGCCCCCCAGCGCTGTAAAGCAAGCTCTTAACCTCTAAGCCACTGCAGTTAGCTGGTATTAATTGGAGCGGGGGGCCAGATGTTCTATCCTCATTTTCTTCTGTGAACATGTTTCACAATGCAAATGGGTATGCTCACAGGGGCTTGCAGAAGAAAGATGCATACGCCCAAAAGCTACTCTGAGAAGCACAGCCACCAGTGGCTCAGCAGGTAAGTGCTTGGTCTTGGAATGCTGGGGCCCTGAGTTCTAATCCAATGTCAGGAACCTCCTGGGCCTGCTTATAACGTATCTTTTTTTGTTTTAATTGAAAATGTGTATGCATTGCCCTGTGCGATCAGCCAACAGTTAATGCCCCTTCAATACCTGCATTGCTACTAACAGTTGCGCCTTTGTTTTCTGCACTCTGGTCTTGGCAACACCAATACAAAAGCTTGTCTCTCTGGCCAAAACTGACTGGAAAAAACAAGGGGAAAAAGTGTAATTTACGGGTCATGGTTGATACGATAGTTGCACAGGGATTCAAACAGGACACCTTCTCGAGGCGCTGTGTGGTGACCACCGGCCCCTACATAGCAAGCAAACCTGTATCAGCATCTCACCAGCAGCTGAATGTGTTGCCTGCAGGCTACACATTGGAGGCTGCAGTTGGTGCGTTAACCCATTGGGCTGTCGGCCCTCCTTCCTCTGAGAGCAGGAAACTGAATTTCCATGTTGCCTTCCTTTGGCACATTAGATCTATCTTTCGCCCCAATTCAGAGGATGTTTTGCTTCGCAGAGAGAGTGGGCATTTACAGATTTTGGGTGGGCCTTGCCCCTCAGGCCCTACCCTGCCTCTGCTCTCACCCCCAGGGTAAAGAGTGGGAAAGGCTCGCTACAGCAAGAGTCTTTCAAATCTTTCACTTTTGAGAGCAGAGTGTTTACATTTAAAAATCATGAACAAGCAGCAATAAGCTAAGCTGGTCAGTTAAATGTTTGCCTTTGTCATTGGGGTGTATTGATATGGGCAGGGCTGTCTTCTGTTCGATTTCTTAATGCTGCTTGTTCATGATTTTTAAATGTAAACACTCTTCTCTCAAAAGTGAAAGATTTGAAAGACTCTTGATGTAGCGAGCCTTTCCCACTCTTTGCCTTGGGGGTGAGAGGGCTGCTTTCTGCCTTTAACTTTCTCAATTTTGGAGTGTCTGGCTCCAACACTGACAATAAGGGCCGAATCCTGGAGGGAAACGGACAGAGGTCTGCGCCCTGCGTCCTCCACGCGTCCCAAACGCTCCCAAACGCGACCACAGCCCTTACGGGCACAGCCCTATGTCCTATGCGGCCCCTCTGGTGCAGCCACCCACACAACTTAGGGTTAGGATCTGTGCGCTTCCACGTAGGCCTGGCCACCTAGGCCCCAGAAAGTGTCACAGCCTGCTTTGTAAACCTTAGTGACGGTGGCTTAGGTGGACATGATCTTGGTGGAATAGAGATGCCTTTTTCCTCCCAGAAGCCACCCCGGGAGCATAGTAAAATGAAGGGGTGTGCCTGCTCAGTTGCCCTCTGTTTAGCCTCGGCCCAAGTAACATTAGTTCTGGGCTCTCCAGGCAAATGTATCCATCCGGGAGAGAGCTAGGAATAGGACGTCTCTTTCTGCAGGCACAGTGGGGAAGACTCAGAGAGCTGCATGCCTGAGACATCTTTCCTTGTCCCTCGCTCATTGTTGTGTTCTCTAACTTCTAACTCTCTGCCAGGCCAGGCCCTGTTTCTTTTACTGCCAACCCCCCTGACCCCTCGTCGTCCACCTACTTCCCGCTCTATTATGCCTTCTCCTTTTTTGCTCTCTTCTATGGCCCTTTGAAAAGGAATGCAGGCCTAGCTAAACCTCATGAAGGAAATCTACCAACCAAAGATGCATTCCTCACTCATGGCAGGTGCTGTGATACGAGTAAGAAGGGATCATCTGTCCGTGAAGCAAAACATCCTCTGAATTGGGGTGAAAGACAGATGTAATGTGCCAAAGGAAGGCAACATGGAAATTCAGTTTCCTGCTCTCTGAGGAAGGAGGGTCAACAGCCCAATGGGTTAATGCACCTACTGCAGCCTCCTATGTGTAGCCTGCAGGTGACAAATTCAGTTGATGGTGGGATGCCGATATAGGTTAGCTAGCTATGCAGGGGCGGGTGGTCACCTCACATCGCCTCGAGAAGGTGTCCTGTTTGAATCCCTGTGCAAATATCGTATCAACCTTGACCCGTAAATTACACTTTTTCCCCTCGTTTTTTCCAGTCAGTGTGGGCCAGAGAGACAAGCTTTAGTATGGGTGTTACCAAGGCAGAGTGCAGAAAACAAAGGTGCAACTGTTAGTAGCAATGCTGGTATTGAAGGGGCATTAACTGTTGGCTGATCGCGCAGGGCAATGCTTACCCATTTTCAATTAAAAAAAATAATAATAATTAAAAGTTTGCCCAGGAGGTTCCGGACACTGGATGAGAACTAAGGTCCCCAGCAGTCCAAGACCAAGCACTTATCAGTTGAGCCACTGGTGGTTGTGTTCCTGAGAGCAGCTTTTGGGCGTATATATCTTTCTTCTGCATGTCCCTGGGAGAATACCCATTCAGATTGTGAAACATGTTCCCTGAAGAAAATGAGGATAGAACTTCTGGCACCCCGCTCCACTAAATACCAGTCAACTGCAGTGGCCTAGAGGTTAAGTGCTTGCGTTACAGCGCTGGGGGGGGTCTGGGTTCGAGTCCTGCTTTCGGCACATAAACTGAATAGTTGGGTAATCTCCTTGTACAACTCCTTCTAAAAGGTTCAGTGGGTGTGAAAAGAGTTCTCTGGCAAAGGGAGGGTGGAAGAAAGCAGAGAAGTGGGACGGAGGAGGTGGGGCAGGCCAAAGGGGGAGGCAGAGCTGGATGAAGGGGTCCCTGTGGAGAGGAGGCAGGGCTGGGTGATTGGGGAGGAATCGAGAAGGGCATGGCATAGGTTCCCCTGGTAAAGGGAAGGGGGAAGAAAGCAGAGAGGTGGGACTGTGGAGGAGAGGACTGAATGAAAAAAAAAAATGTGGGTCCATTCCATCCTGCTGCAACTTTTTTCCCTCATTAATGCTCCCTTTCCCCCACATTAGCACCCTGGTTTACACACCCCACCCTCCACAATTCAGGGCCCTCCGCCCCCACCAGGGCTGACTTATTCCCTGTCTCCCCAGGGCCCCCTTTATCCTACATCCCCAGGCCCCTCTAGACCTACCCCCTACTCACCCATCCCCTCCTCGTCTCCACAGGGACCCATTCATCCAACCCAACCTCCCCCTTTAACCTGCGTGCCTCCTTGCTTTCTTCCACC
This sequence comes from Ambystoma mexicanum, assembly GCF_040938575.1. Lineage (NCBI taxonomy): Eukaryota > Metazoa > Chordata > Amphibia > Caudata > Ambystomatidae > Ambystoma > Ambystoma mexicanum. The sequence continues at coordinate 184,458,964 of NC_090937.1, forward strand.
CTCCCTTTACCAGGGAAAGCTTTTCATACCCATCGAACCTTTTAGGAGGAGTGTGGATACCGCAACCATACAAGGACATTACCCACCCAACTATTCAGTTTATGTGCCGAAAGCAGGACTCAAACCCAGGCCCCCCAGCGCTGTAAAGCAAGCTCTTAACCTCTAAGCCACTGCAGTTAGCTGGTATTAATTGGAGCGGGGGGCCAGATGTTCTATCCTCATTTTCTTCTGTGAACATGTTTCACAATGCAAATGGGTATGCTCACAGGGGCTTGCAGAAGAAAGATGCATACGCCCAAAAGCTACTCTGAGAAGCACAGCCACCAGTGGCTCAGCAGGTAAGTGCTTGGTCTTGGAATGCTGGGGCCCTGAGTTCTAATCCAATGTCAGGAACCTCCTGGGCCTGCTTATAACGTATCTTTTTTTGTTTTAATTGAAAATGTGTATGCATTGCCCTGTGCGATCAGCCAACAGTTAATGCCCCTTCAATACCTGCATTGCTACTAACAGTTGCGCCTTTGTTTTCTGCACTCTGGTCTTGGCAACACCAATACAAAAGCTTGTCTCTCTGGCCAAAACTGACTGGAAAAAACAAGGGGAAAAAGTGTAATTTACGGGTCATGGTTGATACGATAGTTGCACAGGGATTCAAACAGGACACCTTCTCGAGGCGCTGTGTGGTGACCACCGGCCCCTACATAGCAAGCAAACCTGTATCAGCATCTCACCAGCAGCTGAATGTGTTGCCTGCAGGCTACACATTGGAGGCTGCAGTTGGTGCGTTAACCCATTGGGCTGTCGGCCCTCCTTCCTCTGAGAGCAGGAAACTGAATTTCCATGTTGCCTTCCTTTGGCACATTAGATCTATCTTTCGCCCCAATTCAGAGGATGTTTTGCTTCGCAGAGAGAGTGGGCATTTACAGATTTTGGGTGGGCCTTGCCCCTCAGGCCCTACCCTGCCTCTGCTCTCACCCCCAGGGTAAAGAGTGGGAAAGGCTCGCTACAGCAAGAGTCTTTCAAATCTTTCACTTTTGAGAGCAGAGTGTTTACATTTAAAAATCATGAACAAGCAGCAATAAGCTAAGCTGGTCAGTTAAATGTTTGCCTTTGTCATTGGGGTGTATTGATATGGGCAGGGCTGTCTTCTGTTCGATTTCTTAATGCTGCTTGTTCATGATTTTTAAATGTAAACACTCTTCTCTCAAAAGTGAAAGATTTGAAAGACTCTTGATGTAGCGAGCCTTTCCCACTCTTTGCCTTGGGGGTGAGAGGGCTGCTTTCTGCCTTTAACTTTCTCAATTTTGGAGTGTCTGGCTCCAACACTGAGAATAAGGGCCTAATCCTGGAGGGAAACGGACAGAGGTCTGCGCCCTGCGTCCTCCACGCGTCCCTAACGCTCCCAAACGCGACCACAGCCCTTACGGGCACAGCCCTATGTCCTATGCGGCCCCTCTGGTGCAGCCACCCACACAACTTAGGGTTAGGATCGGTGCGCTTCCACGTAGGCCTGGCCACCTAGGCCCCAGAAAGTGTCACAGCCTGCTTTGTAAACCTTAGTGACGGTGGCTTAGGTGGAGATGATCTTGGTGGAATAGTGATGCCTTTTTCCTCCCAGAAGCCACCCCGGGAGCATAGTAAAATGAAGGGGTGTGCCTGCTCAGTTGCCCTCTGTTTAGCCTCGGCCCAAGTAACATTAGTTCTGGGCTCTCCAGGCAAATGTATCCATCCGGGAGAGAGCTAGGAATAGGAGGTCTCTTTCTGCAGGCACAGTGGGGAAGACTCAGAGAGCTGCATGCCTGAGACATCTTTCCTTGTCCCTCGCTCATTGTTGTGTTCTCTAACTTCGAACTCTCTGCCAGGCCAGGCCCTGTTTCTTTTACTGCCAACCCCCCTGACCCCTGGTCTTCCACCTACTTCCCGCTCTATTATGCCTTCTCCTTTTTTGCTCTCTTCTATGGCCCTTTGAAAAGGAATGCAGGCCTAGCTAAACCTCATGAAGGAAATCTACCAACCAAAGATGCATTCCTCACTCATGGCAGGTGCTGTGATACGAGTAAGAAGGGCCGGAGGGGTGATTGGGTTGTTGAGTTGGGAGGCACCAGAGGCGTAGCCAGGATTGTCTAGCAAATGGGGCCAGAAGCTAATGTAGTTGGGCCCACTGCACTGACAAAAATATCTGTAAATGCCCACACAACGCTGCTGAGTGGGCATTTACAGATTTTGGGTGGGCCTTGCCCCTCAGTGAAAGATTTGAAAGTTAATGCACCTACTGCAGCCTCCTATGTGTAGCCTGCAGGTGACACATTCAGTTGCTGGTGGGATGCTGATATAGGTTAGCTAGCTATGCAGGGGCGGGTGGTCACCTCACATCGCCTCGAGAAGGTGTCCTGTTTGAATCCCTGTGCAAATATCGTATCAACCATGACCCGTAAATTACACTTTTTCCCCTCGTTTTTTCCAGTCAGTTTGGGCCAGAGAGACAAGCTTTAGTATGGGTGTTACCAAGGCAGAGTGCAGAAAACAAAGGCGCAACTGTTAGTAGCAATGCTGGTATTGAAGGGGCATTAACTGTTGGCTGATCGCGCAGGGCAATGCTTACCCATTTTCAACTAAAAAAAAATAATAATAATTAAAAGTTTGCCCAGGAGGTTCCGGACACTGGATGAGAACTAAGGTCCCCAGCAGTCCAAGACCAAGCACTTATCAGTTGAGCCACTGGTGGTTGTGTTCCTAAGAGCAGCTTTCGGGCGTATATATCTTTCTTCTGCATGTCCCTGTGAGAATACCCATTCAGATTGTGAAACATGTTCACTGAAGAAAATGAGGATAGAACTTCTGGCACCCCGCTCCAGTACATACCAGTCAACTGCAGTGGCCTAGAGGTTAAGTGCTTGCGTTACAGCGCTGGGGGTCTGGGTTCGAGTCCTGCTTTCTGCACATAAACTGAATAGTTGGGTAATCTCATTGTACAACTCCTACCAAAAGGTTCAGTGGGTGGTGAAAAGAGTTCTCTGGCAAAGGGAGGGTGGAAGAAAGCAGGGACGGAGCAAGTGCAGGGTAAAGGAGGAGGTGGGGCAGGGTAAAGGAGGAGGTGGGGCAGGCCAAAGGGGGAGGCAGAGCTGGATGACGAGGTCCCTGTGGAGAGGAGGCAGGACTGGGTGAGTGGGGATAGACCTAGAAGGGCATGGCATAGGTTCCTCTGGTAAAGGGAAGGGGGAAGAAAGCAGAGAGGTGGGACTGTGGAGGAGAGGAGGCAGGGCAGGTAGCACTGAATGAAAAAAATGTCAGCCCATTGGGTCCTGCTGCATCTTTTTTCCCTCATTAATGCTCCCCTTTCCCCACATTAGCACCCTCGTTTACACACCCCACCCTCCACAATTCAGGGCCCTCCTCCCCCACCAGGGCTGACTTATTCCCTGTCTCCCCAGGGCCCCCTTTATCCTACATCCCCAGGCCCCTCTAGACCTACCCCCTACTCACCCATCCCCTCCTCGTCTCCACAGGGACCCATTCATCCAACCCAACCTCCCCCTTTAACCTGCCCCGCTGCCTCCTTTATTTGTCCTGCGTGCCTCCTTGCTTTCTTCCACCCTCCCTTTACCAGGGAAAGCTTTTCATACCCGTTGAACCTTTTAGGAGGAGTGTGGGTACCGCAACCATACAAGGACATTACCCACCCATTATGTGCCGAAAGCAGGACTCAAACCCAGGCCCCCAGCGCTGTAAAGCAAGCTCTTAACCTCTAAGCCACTGCAGTTAGCTGGTATTAATTGGAGCGGGGGCCAGATGTTCTATCCTCATTTTCTTCTGTGAACATGTTTCACAATGCAAATGGGTATGCTCACAGGGGCTTGCAGAAGAAAGATGCATACGCCCAAAAGCTACTCTCAAAAGCACAGCCACCAGTGGCTCAACTGGTAAGTGCTTGGTCTTGGAATGCTGAGGCCCTGAGTTCTAATCCAATGTCAGGAACCTCCTGGGCCTGCTTATAACATATATATTTTTTTTAATTGAAAATGTGTATGCATTGCCCTGTGCGATCAGCCAACAGTTAATGCCCCTTCAATACCTGCATTGCTACTAACAGTTGCGCCTTTGTTTTCTGCACTCTGGCCTTGGCAACACCAATACAAAAGCTTGTCTCTCTGGCCAAAACTGACTGGAAAAAACAAGGGGAAAAAGTGTAATTTACGGGTCATGGTTGATACGATAGTTGCACAGGGATTCAAACAGGACACCTTCTCGAGGCGCTGTGTGGTGACCACCGGCCCCTACATAGCAAACAAACCTGTATCAGCATCTCACCAGCAGCTGAATGTGTTGCCTGCAGGCTACACATTGGAGGCTGCAGTTGGTGCGTTAACCCATTGGGCTGTCGGCCCTCCTTCCTCTGAGAGCAGGACACTGAATTTCCATGTTGCCTTCCTTTGGCACATTAGATCTATCTTTCACCCCAATTCAGAGGATGTTTTGCTTCACAGAGAGAGTGGGCATTTACAGATTTTGGGTGGGCCTTGCCCCTCAGGCTCTACCCTGCCTCTGCTCTCACCCCCAGAGTAAAGAGTGGGAAAGGCTCGCTACAGCAAGAGTCTTTCAAATCTTTCACTTTTGAGAGCAGAGTGTTTACATTTAAAAATCATGAACAAGCAGCAATAAGCTAAGCTGGTCAGTTAAATGTTTGCCTTTGTCATTGGGGTGTATTGATATGGGCAGGGCTGTCTTCTGTCCTCTGCTACTGTCCGATTTCTTAATGCTGCTTGTTCATGATTTTTAAATGTAAACACTCTTCTCTCAAAAGTGAAAGATTTGAAAGACTCTTGATGTAGCGAGCCTTTCCCACTCTTTGCCTTGGGGGTGAGAGGGCTGCTTTCTGCCTTTAACTTTCTCAATTTTGGAGTGTCTGGCTCCAACACTGAGAATAAGGGCCTAATCCTGGAGGGAAACGGACAGAGGTCTGCGCCCTGCGTCCTCCACGCGTCCCTAACGCTCCCAAACGCGACCACAGCCCTTACGGGCACAGCCCTATGTCCTATGCGGCCCCTCTGGTGCAGCCACCCACACAACTTAGGGTTAGGATCGGTGCGCTTCCACGTAGGCCTGGCCACCTAGGCCCCAGAAAGTGTCACAGCCTGCTTTGTAAACCTTAGTGACGGTGGCTTAGGTGGAGATGATCTTGGTGGAATAGTGATGCCTTTTTCCTCCCAGAAGCCACCCCGGGAGCATAGTAAAATGAAGGGGTGTGCCTGCTCAGTTGCCCTCTGTTTAGCCTCGGCCCAAGTAACATTAGTTCTGGGCTCTCCAGGCAAATGTATCCATCCGGGAGAGAGCTAGGAATAGGAGGTCTCTTTCTGCAGGCACAGTGGGGAAGACTCAGAGAGCTGCATGCCTGAGACATCTTTCCTTGTCCCTCGCTCATTGTTGTGTTCTCTAACTTCGAACTCTCTGCCAGGCCAGGCCCTGTTTCTTTTACTGCCAACCCCCCTGACCCCTGGTCTTCCACCTACTTCCCGCTCTATTATGCCTTCTCCTTTTTTGCTCTCTTCTATGGCCCTTTGAAAAGGAATGCAGGCCTAGCTAAACCTCATGAAGGAAATCTACCAACCAAAGATGCATTCCTCACTCATGGCAGGTGCTGTGATACGAGTAAGAAGGGCCGGAGGGGTGATTGGGTTGTTGAGTTGGGAGGCACCAGAGGCGTAGCCAGGATTGTCTAGCAAATGGGGCCAGAAGCTAATGTAGTTGGGCCCACTGCACTGACAAAAATATCTGTAAATGCCCACACAACGCTGCTGAGTGGGCATTTACAGATTTTGGGTGGGCCTTGCCCCTCAGTGAAAGATTTGAAAGTTAATGCACCTACTGCAGCCTCCTATGTGTAGCCTGCAGGTGACACATTCAGTTGCTGGTGGGATGCTGATATAGGTTAGCTAGCTATGCAGGGGCGGGTGGTCACCTCACATCGCCTCGAGAAGGTGTCCTGTTTGAATCCCTGTGCAAATATCGTATCAACCATGACCCGTAAATTACACTTTTTCCCCTCGTTTTTTCCAGTCAGTTTGGGCCAGAGAGACAAGCTTTAGTATGGGTGTTACCAAGGCAGAGTGCAGAAAACAAAGGCGCAACTGTTAGTAGCAATGCTGGTATTGAAGGGGCATTAACTGTTGGCTGATCGCGCAGGGCAATGCTTACCCATTTTCAACTAAAAAAAAATAATAATAATTAAAAGTTTGCCCAGGAGGTTCCGGACACTGGATGAGAACTAAGGTCCCCAGCAGTCCAAGACCAAGCACTTATCAGTTGAGCCACTGGTGGTTGTGTTCCTAAGAGCAGCTTTCGGGCGTATATATCTTTCTTCTGCATGTCCCTGTGAGAATACCCATTCAGATTGTGAAACATGTTCACTGAAGAAAATGAGGATAGAACTTCTGGCACCCCGCTCCAGTACATACCAGTCAACTGCAGTGGCCTAGAGGTTAAGTGCTTGCGTTACAGCGCTGGGGGTCTGGGTTCGAGTCCTGCTTTCTGCACATAAACTGAATAGTTGGGTAATCTCATTGTACAACTCCTACCAAAAGGTTCAGTGGGTGGTGAAAAGAGTTCTCTGGCAAAGGGAGGGTGGAAGAAAGCAGGGACGGAGCAAGTGCAGGGTAAAGGAGGAGGTGGGGCAGGGTAAAGGAGGAGGTGGGGCAGGCCAAAGGGGGAGGCAGAGCTGGATGACGAGGTCCCTGTGGAGAGGAGGCAGGACTGGGTGAGTGGGGATAGACCTAGAAGGGCATGGCATAGGTTCCTCTGGTAAAGGGAAGGGGGAAGAAAGCAGAGAGGTGGGACTGTGGAGGAGAGGAGGCAGGGCAGGTAGCACTGAATGAAAAAAATGTCAGCCCATTGGGTCCTGCTGCATCTTTTTTCCCTCATTAATGCTCCCTTTCCCCACATTAGCACCCTCGTTTACACACCCCACCCTCCACAATTCAGGGCCCTCCTCCCCCACCAGGGCTGACTTATTCCCTGTCTCCCCAGGGCCCCCTTTATCCTACATCCCCAGGCCCCTCTAGACCTACCCCCTACTCACCCATCCCCTCCTCGTCTCCACAGGGACCCATTCATCCAACCCAACCTCCCCCTTTAACCTGCCCCGCTGCCTCCTTTATTTGTCCTGCGTGCCTCCTTGCTTTCTTCCACCCTCCCTTTACCAGGGAAAGCTTTTCATACCCGTTGAACCTTTTAGGAGGAGTGTGGGTACCGCAACCATACAAGGACATTACCCACCCATTATGTGCCGAAAGCAGGACTCAAACCCAGGCCCCCAGCGCTGTAAAGCAAGCTCTTAACCTCTAAGCCACTGCAGTTAGCTGGTATTAATTGGAGCGGGGGCCAGATGTTCTATCCTCATTTTCTTCTGTGAACATGTTTCACAATGCAAATGGGTATGCTCACAGGGGCTTGCAGAAGAAAGATGCATACGCCCAAAAGCTACTCTCAAAAGCACAGCCACCAGTGGCTCAACTGGTAAGTGCTTGGTCTTGGAATGCTGAGGCCCTGAGTTCTAATCCAATGTCAGGAACCTCCTGGGCCTGCTTATAACATATATATTTTTTTTAATTGAAAATGTGTATGCATTGCCCTGTGCGATCAGCCAACAGTTAATGCCCCTTCAATACCTGCATTGCTACTAACAGTTGCGCCTTTGTTTTCTGCACTCTGGCCTTGGCAACACCAATACAAAAGCTTGTCTCTCTGGCCAAAACTGACTGGAAAAAACAAGGGGAAAAAGTGTAATTTACGGGTCATGGTTGATACGATAGTTGCACAGGGATTCAAACAGGACACCTTCTCGAGGCGCTGTGTGGTGACCACCGGCCCCTACATAGCAAACAAACCTGTATCAGCATCTCACCAGCAGCTGAATGTGTTGCCTGCAGGCTACACATTGGAGGCTGCAGTTGGTGCGTTAACCCATTGGGCTGTCGGCCCTCCTTCCTCTGAGAGCAGGACACTGAATTTCCATGTTGCCTTCCTTTGGCACATTAGATCTATCTTTCACCCCAATTCAGAGGATGTTTTGCTTCACAGAGAGAGTGGGCATTTACAGATTTTGGGTGGGCCTTGCCCCTCAGGCTCTACCCTGCCTCTGCTCTCACCCCCAGGGTAAAGAGTGGGAAAGGCTCGCTACAGCAAGAGTCTTTCAAATCTTTCACTTTTGAGAGCAGAGTGTTTACATTTAAAAATCATGAACAAGCAGCAATAAGCTAAGCTGGTCAGTTAAATGTTTGCCTTTGTCATTGGGGTGTATTGATATGGGCAGGGCTGTCTTCTGTCCTCTGCTACTGTCCGATTTCTTAATGCTGCTTGTTCATGATTTTTAAATGTAAACACTCTTCTCTCAAAAGTGAAAGATTTGAAAGACTCTTGATGTAGCGAGCCTTTCCCACTCTTTGCCTTGGGGGTGAGAGGGCTGCTTTCTGCCTTTAACTTTCTCAATTTTGGAGTGTCTGGCTCCAACACTGAGAATAAGGGCCTAATCCTGGAGGGAAACGGACAGAGGTCTGCGCCCTGCGTCCTCCACGCGTCCCTAACGCTCCCAAACGCGACCACAGCCCTTACGGGCACAGCCCTATGTCCTATGCGGCCCCTCTGGTGCAGCCACCCACACAACTTAGGGTTAGGATCGGTGCGCTTCCACGTAGGCCTGGCCACCTAGGCCCCAGAAAGTGTCACAGCCTGCTTTGTAAACCTTAGTGACGGTGGCTTAGGTGGAGATGATCTTGGTGGAATAGTGATGCCTTTTTCCTCCCAGAAGCCACCCCGGGAGCATAGTAAAATGAAGGGGTGTGCCTGCTCAGTTGCCCTCTGTTTAGCCTCGGCCCAAGTAACATTAGTTCTGGGCTCTCCAGGCAAATGTATCCATCCGGGAGAGAGCTAGGAATAGGAGGTCTCTTTCTGCAGGCACAGTGGGGAAGACTCAGAGAGCTGCATGCCTGAGACATCTTTCCTTGTCCCTCGCTCATTGTTGTGTTCTCTAACTTCGAACTCTCTGCCAGGCCAGGCCCTGTTTCTTTTACTGCCAACCCCCCTGACCCCTGGTCTTCCACCTACTTCCCGCTCTATTATGCCTTCTCCTTTTTTGCTCTCTTCTATGGCCCTTTGAAAAGGAATGCAGGCCTAGCTAAACCTCATGAAGGAAATCTACCAACCAAAGATGCATTCCTCACTCATGGCAGGTGCTGTGATACGAGTAAGAAGGGCCGGAGGGGTGATTGGGTTGTTGAGTTGGGAGGCACCAGAGGCGTAGCCAGGATTGTCTAGCAAATGGGGCCAGAAGCTAATGTAGTTGGGCCCACTGCACTGACAAAAATATCTGTAAATGCCCACACAACGCTGCTGAGTGGGCATTTACAGATTTTGGGTGGGCCTTGCCCCTCAGTGAAAGATTTGAAAGTTAATGCACCTACTGCAGCCTCCTATGTGTAGCCTGCAGGTGACACATTCAGTTGCTGGTGGGATGCTGATATAGGTTAGCTAGCTATGCAGGGGCGGGTGGTCACCTCACATCGCCTCGAGAAGGTGTCCTGTTTGAATCCCTGTGCAAATATCGTATCAACCATGACCCGTAAATTACACTTTTTCCCCTCGTTTTTTCCAGTCAGTTTGGGCCAGAGAGACAAGCTTTAGTATGGGTGTTACCAAGGCAGAGTGCAGAAAACAAAGGCGCAACTGTTAGTAGCAATGCTGGTATTGAAGGGGCATTAACTGTTGGCTGATCGCGCAGGGCAATGCTTACCCATTTTCAACTAAAAAAAAATAATAATAATTAAAAGTTTGCCCAGGAGGTTCCGGACACTGGATGAGAACTAAGGTCCCCAGCAGTCCAAGACCAAGCACTTATCAGTTGAGCCACTGGTGGTTGTGTTCCTAAGAGCAGCTTTCGGGCGTATATATCTTTCTTCTGCATGTCCCTGTGAGAATACCCATTCAGATTGTGAAACATGTTCACTGAAGAAAATGAGGATAGAACTTCTGGCACCCCGCTCCAGTACATACCAGTCAACTGCAGTGGCCTAGAGGTTAAGTGCTTGCGTTACAGCGCTGGGGGTCTGGGTTCGAGTCCTGCTTTCTGCACATAAACTGAATAGTTGGGTAATCTCATTGTACAACTCCTACCAAAAGGTTCAGTGGGTGGTGAAAAGAGTTCTCTGGCAAAGGGAGGGTGGAAGAAAGCAGGGACGGAGCAAGTGCAGGGTAAAGGAGGAGGTGGGGCAGGGTAAAGGAGGAGGTGGGGCAGGCCAAAGGGGGAGGCAGAGCTGGATGACGAGGTCCCTGTGGAGAGGAGGCAGGACTGGGTGAGTGGGGATAGACCTAGAAGGGCATGGCATAGGTTCCTCTGGTAAAGGGAAGGGGGAAGAAAGCAGAGAGGTGGGACTGTGGAGGAGAGGAGGCAGGGCAGGTAGCACTGAATGAAAAAAATGTCAGCCCATTGGGTCCTGCTGCATCTTTTTTCCCTCATTAATGCTCCCCTTTCCCCACATTAGCACCCTCGTTTACACACCCCACCCTCCACAATTCAGGGCCCTCCTCCCCCACCAGGGCTGACTTATTCCCTGTCTCCCCAGGGCCCCCTTTATCCTACATCCCCAGGCCCCTCTAGACCTACCCCCTACTCACCCATCCCCTCCTCGTCTCCACAGGGACCCATTCATCCAACCCAACCTCCCCCTTTAACCTGCCCCGCTGCCTCCTTTATTTGTCCTGCGTGCCTCCTTGCTTTCTTCCACCCTCCCTTTACCAGGGAAAGCTTTTCATACCCGTTGAACCTTTTAGGAGGAGTGTGGGTACCGCAACCATACAAGGACATTACCCACCCATTATGTGCCGAAAGCAGGACTCAAACCCAGGCCCCCAGCGCTGTAAAGCAAGCTCTTAACCTCTAAGCCACTGCAGTTAGCTGGTATTAATTGGAGCGGGGGCCAGATGTTCTATCCTCATTTTCTTCTGTGAACATGTTTCACAATGCAAATGGGTATGCTCACAGGGGCTTGCAGAAGAAAGATGCATACGCCCAAAAGCTACTCTCAAAAGCACAGCCACCAGTGGCTCAACTGGTAAGTGCTTGGTCTTGGAATGCTGAGGCCCTGAGTTCTAATCCAATGTCAGGAACCTCCTGGGCCTGCTTATAACATATATATTTTTTTTAATTGAAAATGTGTATGCATTGCCCTGTGCGATCAGCCAACAGTTAATGCCCCTTCAATACCTGCATTGCTACTAACAGTTGCGCCTTTGTTTTCTGCACTCTGGCCTTGGCAACACCAATACAAAAGCTTGTCTCTCTGGCCAAAACTGACTGGAAAAAACAAGGGGAAAAAGTGTAATTTACGGGTCATGGTTGATACGATAGTTGCACAGGGATTCAAACAGGACACCTTCTCGAGGCGCTGTGTGGTGACCACCGGCCCCTACATAGCAAACAAACCTGTATCAGCATCTCACCAGCAGCTGAATGTGTTGCCTGCAGGCTACACATTGGAGGCTGCAGTTGGTGCGTTAACCCATTGGGCTGTCGGCCCTCCTTCCTCTGAGAGCAGGACACTGAATTTCCATGTTGCCTTCCTTTGGCACATTAGATCTATCTTTCACCCCAATTCAGAGGATGTTTTGCTTCACAGAGAGAGTGGGCATTTACAGATTTTGGGTGGGCCTTGCCCCTCAGGCTCTACCCTGCCTCTGCTCTCACCCCCAGAGTAAAGAGTGGGAAAGGCTCGCTACAGCAAGAGTCTTTCAAATCTTTCACTTTTGAGAGCAGAGTGTTTACATTTAAAAATCATGAACAAGCAGCAATAAGCTAAGCTGGTCAGTTAAATGTTTGCCTTTGTCATTGGGGTGTATTGATATGGGCAGGGCTGTCTTCTGTCCTCTGCTACTGTCCGATTTCTTAATGCTGCTTGTTCATGATTTTTAAATGTAAACACTCTTCTCTCAAAAGTGAAAGATTTGAAAGACTCTTGATGTAGCGAGCCTTTCCCACTCTTTGCCTTGGGGGTGAGAGGGCTGCTTTCTGCCTTTAACTTTCTCAATTTTGGAGTGTCTGGCTCCAACACTGAGAATAAGGGCCTAATCCTGGAGGGAAACGGACAGAGGTCTGCGCCCTGCGTCCTCCACGCGTCCCTAACGCTCCCAAACGCGACCACAGCCCTTACGGGCACAGCCCTATGTCCTATGCGGCCCCTCTGGTGCAGCCACCCACACAACTTAGGGTTAGGATCGGTGCGCTTCCACGTAGGCCTGGCCACCTAGGCCCCAGAAAGTGTCACAGCCTGCTTTGTAAACCTTAGTGACGGTGGCTTAGGTGGAGATGATCTTGGTGGAATAGTGATGCCTTTTTCCTCCCAGAAGCCACCCCGGGAGCATAGTAAAATGAAGGGGTGTGCCTGCTCAGTTGCCCTCTGTTTAGCCTCGGCCCAAGTAACATTAGTTCTGGGCTCTCCAGGCAAATGTATCCATCCGGGAGAGAGCTAGGAATAGGAGGTCTCTTTCTGCAGGCACAGTGGGGAAGACTCAGAGAGCTGCATGCCTGAGACATCTTTCCTTGTCCCTCGCTCATTGTTGTGTTCTCTAACTTCGAACTCTCTGCCAGGCCAGGCCCTGTTTCTTTTACTGCCAACCCCCCTGACCCCTGGTCTTCCACCTACTTCCCGCTCTATTATGCCTTCTCCTTTTTTGCTCTCTTCTATGGCCCTTTGAAAAGGAATGCAGGCCTAGCTAAACCTCATGAAGGAAATCTACCAACCAAAGATGCATTCCTCACTCATGGCAGGTGCTGTGATACGAGTAAGAAGGGCCGGAGGGGTGATTGGGTTGTTGAGTTGGGAGGCACCAGAGGCGTAGCCAGGATTGTCTAGCAAATGGGGCCAGAAGCTAATGTAGTTGGGCCCACTGCACTGACAAAAATATCTGTAAATGCCCACACAACGCTGCTGAGTGGGCATTTACAGATTTTGGGTGGGCCTTGCCCCTCAGTGAAAGATTTGAAAGTTAATGCACCTACTGCAGCCTCCTATGTGTAGCCTGCAGGTGACACATTCAGTTGCTGGTGGGATGCTGATATAGGTTAGCTAGCTATGCAGGGGCGGGTGGTCACCTCACATCGCCTCGAGAAGGTGTCCTGTTTGAATCCCTGTGCAAATATCGTATCAACCATGACCCGTAAATTACACTTTTTCCCCTCGTTTTTTCCAGTCAGTTTGGGCCAGAGAGACAAGCTTTAGTATGGGTGTTACCAAGGCAGAGTGCAGAAAACAAAGGCGCAACTGTTAGTAGCAATGCTGGTATTGAAGGGGCATTAACTGTTGGCTGATCGCGCAGGGCAATGCTTACCCATTTTCAACTAAAAAAAAATAATAATAATTAAAAGTTTGCCCAGGAGGTTCCGGACACTGGATGAGAACTAAGGTCCCCAGCAGTCCAAGACCAAGCACTTATCAGTTGAGCCACTGGTGGTTGTGTTCCTAAGAGCAGCTTTCGGGCGTATATATCTTTCTTCTGCATGTCCCTGTGAGAATACCCATTCAGATTGTGAAACATGTTCACTGAAGAAAATGAGGATAGAACTTCTGGCACCCCGCTCCAGTACATACCAGTCAACTGCAGTGGCCTAGAGGTTAAGTGCTTGCGTTACAGCGCTGGGGGTCTGGGTTCGAGTCCTGCTTTCTGCACATAAACTGAATAGTTGGGTAATCTCATTGTACAACTCCTACCAAAAGGTTCAGTGGGTGGTGAAAAGAGTTCTCTGGCAAAGGGAGGGTGGAAGAAAGCAGGGACGGAGCAAGTGCAGGGTAAAGGAGGAGGTGGGGCAGGGTAAAGGAGGAGGTGGGGCAGGCCAAAGGGGGAGGCAGAGCTGGATGACGAGGTCCCTGTGGAGAGGAGGCAGGACTGGGTGAGTGGGGATAGACCTAGAAGGGCATGGCATAGGTTCCTCTGGTAAAGGGAAGGGGGAAGAAAGCAGAGAGGTGGGACTGTGGAGGAGAGGAGGCAGGGCAGGTAGCACTGAATGAAAAAAATGTCAGCCCATTGGGTCCTGCTGCATCTTTTTTCCCTCATTAATGCTCCCCTTTCCCCACATTAGCACCCTCGTTTACACACCCCACCCTCCACAATTCAGGGCCCTCCTCCCCCACCAGGGCTGACTTATTCCCTGTCTCCCCAGGGCCCCCTTTATCCTACATCCCCAGGCCCCTCTAGACCTACCCCCTACTCACCCATCCCCTCCTCGTCTCCACAGGGACCCATTCATCCAACCCAACCTCCCCCTTTAACCTGCCCCGCTGCCTCCTTTATTTGTCCTGCGTGCCTCCTTGCTTTCTTCCACCCTCCCTTTACCAGGGAAAGCTTTTCATACCCGTTGAACCTTTTAGGAGGAGTGTGGGTACCGCAACCATACAAGGACATTACCCACCCATTATGTGCCGAAAGCAGGACTCAAACCCAGGCCCCCAGCGCTGTAAAGCAAGCTCTTAACCTCTAAGCCACTGCAGTTAGCTGGTATTAATTGGAGCGGGGGCCAGATGTTCTATCCTCATTTTCTTCTGTGAACATGTTTCACAATGCAAATGGGTATGCTCACAGGGGCTTGCAGAAGAAAGATGCATACGCCCAAAAGCTACTCTCAAAAGCACAGCCACCAGTGGCTCAACTGGTAAGTGCTTGGTCTTGGAATGCTGAGGCCCTGAGTTCTAATCCAATGTCAGGAACCTCCTGGGCCTGCTTATAACATATATATTTTTTTTAATTGAAAATGTGTATGCATTGCCCTGTGCGATCAGCCAACAGTTAATGCCCCTTCAATACCTGCATTGCTACTAACAGTTGCGCCTTTGTTTTCTGCACTCTGGCCTTGGCAACACCAATACAAAAGCTTGTCTCTCTGGCCAAAACTGACTGGAAAAAACAAGGGGAAAAAGTGTAATTTACGGGTCATGGTTGATACGATAGTTGCACAGGGATTCAAACAGGACACCTTCTCGAGGCGCTGTGTGGTGACCACCGGCCCCTACATAGCAAACAAACCTGTATCAGCATCTCACCAGCAGCTGAATGTGTTGCCTGCAGGCTACACATTGGAGGCTGCAGTTGGTGCGTTAACCCATTGGGCTGTCGGCCCTCCTTCCTCTGAGAGCAGGACACTGAATTTCCATGTTGCCTTCCTTTGGCACATTAGATCTATCTTTCACCCCAATTCAGAGGATGTTTTGCTTCACAGAGAGAGTGGGCATTTACAGATTTTGGGTGGGCCTTGCCCCTCAGGCTCTACCCTGCCTCTGCTCTCACCCCCAGAGTAAAGAGTGGGAAAGGCTCGCTACAGCAAGAGTCTTTCAAATCTTTCACTTTTGAGAGCAGAGTGTTTACATTTAAAAATCATGAACAAGCAGCAATAAGCTAAGCTGGTCAGTTAAATGTTTGCCTTTGTCATTGGGGTGTATTGATATGGGCAGGGCTGTCTTCTGTCCTCTGCTACTGTCCGATTTCTTAATGCTGCTTGTTCATGATTTTTAAATGTAAACACTCTTCTCTCAAAAGTGAAAGATTTGAAAGACTCTTGATGTAGCGAGCCTTTCCCACTCTTTGCCTTGGGGGTGAGAGGGCTGCTTTCTGCCTTTAACTTTCTCAATTTTGGAGTGTCTGGCTCCAACACTGAGAATAAGGGCCTAATCCTGGAGGGAAACGGACAGAGGTCTGCGCCCTGCGTCCTCCACGCGTCCCTAACGCTCCCAAACGCGACCACAGCCCTTACGGGCACAGCCCTATGTCCTATGCGGCCCCTCTGGTGCAGCCACCCACACAACTTAGGGTTAGGATCGGTGCGCTTCCACGTAGGCCTGGCCACCTAGGCCCCAGAAAGTGTCACAGCCTGCTTTGTAAACCTTAGTGACGGTGGCTTAGGTGGAGATGATCTTGGTGGAATAGTGATGCCTTTTTCCTCCCAGAAGCCACCCCGGGAGCATAGTAAAATGAAGGGGTGTGCCTGCTCAGTTGCCCTCTGTTTAGCCTCGGCCCAAGTAACATTAGTTCTGGGCTCTCCAGGCAAATGTATCCATCCGGGAGAGAGCTAGGAATAGGAGGTCTCTTTCTGCAGGCACAGTGGGGAAGACTCAGAGAGCTGCATGCCTGAGACATCTTTCCTTGTCCCTCGCTCATTGTTGTGTTCTCTAACTTCGAACTCTCTGCCAGGCCAGGCCCTGTTTCTTTTACTGCCAACCCCCCTGACCCCTGGTCTTCCACCTACTTCCCGCTCTATTATGCCTTCTCCTTTTTTGCTCTCTTCTATGGCCCTTTGAAAAGGAATGCAGGCCTAGCTAAACCTCATGAAGGAAATCTACCAACCAAAGATGCATTCCTCACTCATGGCAGGTGCTGTGATACGAGTAAGAAGGGCCGGAGGGGTGATTGGGTTGTTGAGTTGGGAGGCACCAGAGGCGTAGCCAGGATTGTCTAGCAAATGGGGCCAGAAGCTAATGTAGTTGGGCCCACTGCACTGACAAAAATATCTGTAAATGCCCACACAACGCTGCTGAGTGGGCATTTACAGATTTTGGGTGGGCCTTGCCCCTCAGTGAAAGATTTGAAAGTTAATGCACCTACTGCAGCCTCCTATGTGTAGCCTGCAGGTGACACATTCAGTTGCTGGTGGGATGCTGATATAGGTTAGCTAGCTATGCAGGGGCGGGTGGTCACCTCACATCGCCTCGAGAAGGTGTCCTGTTTGAATCCCTGTGCAAATATCGTATCAACCATGACCCGTAAATTACACTTTTTCCCCTCGTTTTTTCCAGTCAGTTTGGGCCAGAGAGACAAGCTTTAGTATGGGTGTTACCAAGGCAGAGTGCAGAAAACAAAGGCGCAACTGTTAGTAGCAATGCTGGTATTGAAGGGGCATTAACTGTTGGCTGATCGCGCAGGGCAATGCTTACCCATTTTCAACTAAAAAAAAATAATAATAATTAAAAGTTTGCCCAGGAGGTTCCGGACACTGGATGAGAACTAAGGTCCCCAGCAGTCCAAGACCAAGCACTTATCAGTTGAGCCACTGGTGGTTGTGTTCCTAAGAGCAGCTTTCGGGCGTATATATCTTTCTTCTGCATGTCCCTGTGAGAATACCCATTCAGATTGTGAAACATGTTCACTGAAGAAAATGAGGATAGAACTTCTGGCACCCCGCTCCAGTACATACCAGTCAACTGCAGTGGCCTAGAGGTTAAGTGCTTGCGTTACAGCGCTGGGGGTCTGGGTTCGAGTCCTGCTTTCTGCACATAAACTGAATAGTTGGGTAATCTCATTGTACAACTCCTACCAAAAGGTTCAGTGGGTGGTGAAAAGAGTTCTCTGGCAAAGGGAGGGTGGAAGAAAGCAGGGACGGAGCAAGTGCAGGGTAAAGGAGGAGGTGGGGCAGGGTAAAGGAGGAGGTGGGGCAGGCCAAAGGGGGAGGCAGAGCTGGATGACGAGGTCCCTGTGGAGAGGAGGCAGGACTGGGTGAGTGGGGATAGACCTAGAAGGGCATGGCATAGGTTCCTCTGGTAAAGGGAAGGGGGAAGAAAGCAGAGAGGTGGGACTGTGGAGGAGAGGAGGCAGGGCAGGTAGCACTGAATGAAAAAAATGTCAGCCCATTGGGTCCTGCTGCATCTTTTTTCCCTCATTAATGCTCCCTTTCCCCACATTAGCACCCTCGTTTACACACCCCACCCTCCACAATTCAGGGCCCTCCTCCCCCACCAGGGCTGACTTATTCCCTGTCTCCCCAGGGCCCCCTTTATCCTACATCCCCAGGCCCCTCTAGACCTACCCCCTACTCACCCATCCCCTCCTCGTCTCCACAGGGACCCATTCATCCAACCCAACCTCCCCCTTTAACCTGCCCCGCTGCCTCCTTTATTTGTCCTGCGTGCCTCCTTGCTTTCTTCCACCCTCCCTTTACCAGGGAAAGCTTTTCATACCCGTTGAACCTTTTAGGAGGAGTGTGGGTACCGCAACCATACAAGGACATTACCCACCCATTATGTGCCGAAAGCAGGACTCAAACCCAGGCCCCCAGCGCTGTAAAGCAAGCTCTTAACCTCTAAGCCACTGCAGTTAGCTGGTATTAATTGGAGCGGGGGCCAGATGTTCTATCCTCATTTTCTTCTGTGAACATGTTTCACAATGCAAATGGGTATGCTCACAGGGGCTTGCAGAAGAAAGATGCATACGCCCAAAAGCTACTCTCAAAAGCACAGCCACCAGTGGCTCAACTGGTAAGTGCTTGGTCTTGGAATGCTGAGGCCCTGAGTTCTAATCCAATGTCAGGAACCTCCTGGGCCTGCTTATAACATATATATTTTTTTTAATTGAAAATGTGTATGCATTGCCCTGTGCGATCAGCCAACAGTTAATGCCCCTTCAATACCTGCATTGCTACTAACAGTTGCGCCTTTGTTTTCTGCACTCTGGCCTTGGCAACACCAATACAAAAGCTTGTCTCTCTGGCCAAAACTGACTGGAAAAAACAAGGGGAAAAAGTGTAATTTACGGGTCATGGTTGATACGATAGTTGCACAGGGATTCAAACAGGACACCTTCTCGAGGCGCTGTGTGGTGACCACCGGCCCCTACATAGCAAACAAACCTGTATCAGCATCTCACCAGCAGCTGAATGTGTTGCCTGCAGGCTACACATTGGAGGCTGCAGTTGGTGCGTTAACCCATTGGGCTGTCGGCCCTCCTTCCTCTGAGAGCAGGACACTGAATTTCCATGTTGCCTTCCTTTGGCACATTAGATCTATCTTTCACCCCAATTCAGAGGATGTTTTGCTTCACAGAGAGAGTGGGCATTTACAGATTTTGGGTGGGCCTTGCCCCTCAGGCTCTACCCTGCCTCTGCTCTCACCCCCAGGGTAAAGAGTGGGAAAGGCTCGCTACAGCAAGAGTCTTTCAAATCTTTCACTTTTGAGAGCAGAGTGTTTACATTTAAAAATCATGAACAAGCAGCAATAAGCTAAGCTGGTCAGTTAAATGTTTGCCTTTGTCATTGGGGTGTATTGATATGGGCAGGGCTGTCTTCTGTCCTCTGCTACTGTCCGATTTCTTAATGCTGCTTGTTCATGATTTTTAAATGTAAACACTCTTCTCTCAAAAGTGAAAGATTTGAAAGACTCTTGATGTAGCGAGCCTTTCCCACTCTTTGCCTTGGGGGTGAGAGGGCTGCTTTCTGCCTTTAACTTTCTCAATTTTGGAGTGTCTGGCTCCAACACTGAGAATAAGGGCCTAATCCTGGAGGGAAACGGACAGAGGTCTGCGCCCTGCGTCCTCCACGCGTCCCTAACGCTCCCAAACGCGACCACAGCCCTTACGGGCACAGCCCTATGTCCTATGCGGCCCCTCTGGTGCAGCCACCCACACAACTTAGGGTTAGGATCGGTGCGCTTCCACGTAGGCCTGGCCACCTAGGCCCCAGAAAGTGTCACAGCCTGCTTTGTAAACCTTAGTGACGGTGGCTTAGGTGGAGATGATCTTGGTGGAATAGTGATGCCTTTTTCCTCCCAGAAGCCACCCCGGGAGCATAGTAAAATGAAGGGGTGTGCCTGCTCAGTTGCCCTCTGTTTAGCCTCGGCCCAAGTAACATTAGTTCTGGGCTCTCCAGGCAAATGTATCCATCCGGGAGAGAGCTAGGAATAGGAGGTCTCTTTCTGCAGGCACAGTGGGGAAGACTCAGAGAGCTGCATGCCTGAGACATCTTTCCTTGTCCCTCGCTCATTGTTGTGTTCTCTAACTTCGAACTCTCTGCCAGGCCAGGCCCTGTTTCTTTTACTGCCAACCCCCCTGACCCCTGGTCTTCCACCTACTTCCCGCTCTATTATGCCTTCTCCTTTTTTGCTCTCTTCTATGGCCCTTTGAAAAGGAATGCAGGCCTAGCTAAACCTCATGAAGGAAATCTACCAACCAAAGATGCATTCCTCACTCATGGCAGGTGCTGTGATACGAGTAAGAAGGGCCGGAGGGGTGATTGGGTTGTTGAGTTGGGAGGCACCAGAGGCGTAGCCAGGATTGTCTAGCAAATGGGGCCAGAAGCTAATGTAGTTGGGCCCACTGCACTGACAAAAATATCTGTAAATGCCCACACAACGCTGCTGAGTGGGCATTTACAGATTTTGGGTGGGCCTTGCCCCTCAGTGAAAGATTTGAAAGTTAATGCACCTACTGCAGCCTCCTATGTGTAGCCTGCAGGTGACACATTCAGTTGCTGGTGGGATGCTGATATAGGTTAGCTAGCTATGCAGGGGCGGGTGGTCACCTCACATCGCCTCGAGAAGGTGTCCTGTTTGAATCCCTGTGCAAATATCGTATCAACCATGACCCGTAAATTACACTTTTTCCCCTCGTTTTTTCCAGTCAGTTTGGGCCAGAGAGACAAGCTTTAGTATGGGTGTTACCAAGGCAGAGTGCAGAAAACAAAGGCGCAACTGTTAGTAGCAATGCTGGTATTGAAGGGGCATTAACTGTTGGCTGATCGCGCAGGGCAATGCTTACCCATTTTCAACTAAAAAAAAATAATAATAATTAAAAGTTTGCCCAGGAGGTTCCGGACACTGGATGAGAACTAAGGTCCCCAGCAGTCCAAGACCAAGCACTTATCAGTTGAGCCACTGGTGGTTGTGTTCCTAAGAGCAGCTTTCGGGCGTATATATCT
The DNA here is from genome assembly GCF_040938575.1 of Ambystoma mexicanum. Taxonomy (NCBI): domain Eukaryota; kingdom Metazoa; phylum Chordata; class Amphibia; order Caudata; family Ambystomatidae; genus Ambystoma; species Ambystoma mexicanum. Next base: position 184,479,671 of record NC_090937.1, read on the forward strand.
TTCTTCTGCATGTCCCTGTGAGAATACCCATTCAGATTGTGAAACATGTTCACTGAAGAAAATGAGGATAGAACTTCTGGCACCCCGCTCCAGTACATACCAGTCAACTGCAGTGGCCTAGAGGTTAAGTGCTTGCGTTACAGCGCTGGGGGTCTGGGTTCGAGTCCTGCTTTCTGCACATAAACTGAATAGTTGGGTAATCTCATTGTACAACTCCTACCAAAAGGTTCAGTGGGTGGTGAAAAGAGTTCTCTGGCAAAGGGAGGGTGGAAGAAAGCAGGGACGGAGCAAGTGCAGGGTAAAGGAGGAGGTGGGGCAGGGTAAAGGAGGAGGTGGGGCAGGCCAAAGGGGGAGGCAGAGCTGGATGACGAGGTCCCTGTGGAGAGGAGGCAGGACTGGGTGAGTGGGGATAGACCTAGAAGGGCATGGCATAGGTTCCTCTGGTAAAGGGAAGGGGGAAGAAAGCAGAGAGGTGGGACTGTGGAGGAGAGGAGGCAGGGCAGGTAGCACTGAATGAAAAAAATGTCAGCCCATTGGGTCCTGCTGCATCTTTTTTCCCTCATTAATGCTCCCCTTTCCCCACATTAGCACCCTCGTTTACACACCCCACCCTCCACAATTCAGGGCCCTCCTCCCCCACCAGGGCTGACTTATTCCCTGTCTCCCCAGGGCCCCCTTTATCCTACATCCCCAGGCCCCTCTAGACCTACCCCCTACTCACCCATCCCCTCCTCGTCTCCACAGGGACCCATTCATCCAACCCAACCTCCCCCTTTAACCTGCCCCGCTGCCTCCTTTATTTGTCCTGCGTGCCTCCTTGCTTTCTTCCACCCTCCCTTTACCAGGGAAAGCTTTTCATACCCGTTGAACCTTTTAGGAGGAGTGTGGGTACCGCAACCATACAAGGACATTACCCACCCATTATGTGCCGAAAGCAGGACTCAAACCCAGGCCCCCAGCGCTGTAAAGCAAGCTCTTAACCTCTAAGCCACTGCAGTTAGCTGGTATTAATTGGAGCGGGGGCCAGATGTTCTATCCTCATTTTCTTCTGTGAACATGTTTCACAATGCAAATGGGTATGCTCACAGGGGCTTGCAGAAGAAAGATGCATACGCCCAAAAGCTACTCTCAAAAGCACAGCCACCAGTGGCTCAACTGGTAAGTGCTTGGTCTTGGAATGCTGAGGCCCTGAGTTCTAATCCAATGTCAGGAACCTCCTGGGCCTGCTTATAACATATATATTTTTTTTAATTGAAAATGTGTATGCATTGCCCTGTGCGATCAGCCAACAGTTAATGCCCCTTCAATACCTGCATTGCTACTAACAGTTGCGCCTTTGTTTTCTGCACTCTGGCCTTGGCAACACCAATACAAAAGCTTGTCTCTCTGGCCAAAACTGACTGGAAAAAACAAGGGGAAAAAGTGTAATTTACGGGTCATGGTTGATACGATAGTTGCACAGGGATTCAAACAGGACACCTTCTCGAGGCGCTGTGTGGTGACCACCGGCCCCTACATAGCAAACAAACCTGTATCAGCATCTCACCAGCAGCTGAATGTGTTGCCTGCAGGCTACACATTGGAGGCTGCAGTTGGTGCGTTAACCCATTGGGCTGTCGGCCCTCCTTCCTCTGAGAGCAGGACACTGAATTTCCATGTTGCCTTCCTTTGGCACATTAGATCTATCTTTCACCCCAATTCAGAGGATGTTTTGCTTCACAGAGAGAGTGGGCATTTACAGATTTTGGGTGGGCCTTGCCCCTCAGGCTCTACCCTGCCTCTGCTTTCACCCCCAGAGTAAAGAGTGGGAAAGGCTCGCTACAGCAAGAGTCTTTCAAATCTTTCACTTTTGAGAGCAGAGTGTTTACATTTAAAAATCATGAACAAGCAGCAATAAGCTAAGCTGGTCAGTTAAATGTTTGCCTTTGTCATTGGGGTGTATTGATATGGGCAGGGCTGTCTTCTGTCCTCTGCTACTGTCCGATTTCTTAATGCTGCTTGTTCATGATTTTTAAATGTAAACACTCTTCTCTCAAAAGTGAAAGATTTGAAAGACTCTTGATGTAGCGAGCCTTTCCCACTCTTTGCCTTGGGGGTGAGAGGGCTGCTTTCTGCCTTTAACTTTCTCAATTTTGGAGTGTCTGGCTCCAACACTGAGAATAAGGGCCTAATCCTGGAGGGAAACGGACAGAGGTCTGCGCCCTGCGTCCTCCACGCGTCCCTAACGCTCCCAAACGCGACCACAGCCCTTACGGGCACAGCCCTATGTCCTATGCGGCCCCTCTGGTGCAGCCACCCACACAACTTAGGGTTAGGATCGGTGCGCTTCCACGTAGGCCTGGCCACCTAGGCCCCAGAAAGTGTCACAGCCTGCTTTGTAAACCTTAGTGACGGTGGCTTAGGTGGAGATGATCTTGGTGGAATAGTGATGCCTTTTTCCTCCCAGAAGCCACCCCGGGAGCATAGTAAAATGAAGGGGTGTGCCTGCTCAGTTGCCCTCTGTTTAGCCTCGGCCCAAGTAACATTAGTTCTGGGCTCTCCAGGCAAATGTATCCATCCGGGAGAGAGCTAGGAATAGGAGGTCTCTTTCTGCAGGCACAGTGGGGAAGACTCAGAGAGCTGCATGCCTGAGACATCTTTCCTTGTCCCTCGCTCATTGTTGTGTTCTCTAACTTCGAACTCTCTGCCAGGCCAGGCCCTGTTTCTTTTACTGCCAACCCCCCTGACCCCTGGTCTTCCACCTACTTCCCGCTCTATTATGCCTTCTCCTTTTTTGCTCTCTTCTATGGCCCTTTGAAAAGGAATGCAGGCCTAGCTAAACCTCATGAAGGAAATCTACCAACCAAAGATGCATTCCTCACTCATGGCAGGTGCTGTGATACGAGTAAGAAGGGCCGGAGGGGTGATTGGGTTGTTGAGTTGGGAGGCACCAGAGGCGTAGCCAGGATTGTCTAGCAAATGGGGCCAGAAGCTAATGTAGTTGGGCCCACTGCACTGACAAAAATATCTGTAAATGCCCACACAACGCTGCTGAGTGGGCATTTACAGATTTTGGGTGGGCCTTGCCCCTCAGTGAAAGATTTGAAAGTTAATGCACCTACTGCAGCCTCCTATGTGTAGCCTGCAGGTGACACATTCAGTTGCTGGTGGGATGCTGATATAGGTTAGCTAGCTATGCAGGGGCGGGTGGTCACCTCACATCGCCTCGAGAAGGTGTCCTGTTTGAATCCCTGTGCAAATATCGTATCAACCATGACCCGTAAATTACACTTTTTCCCCTCGTTTTTTCCAGTCAGTTTGGGCCAGAGAGACAAGCTTTAGTATGGGTGTTACCAAGGCAGAGTGCAGAAAACAAAGGCGCAACTGTTAGTAGCAATGCTGGTATTGAAGGGGCATTAACTGTTGGCTGATCGCGCAGGGCAATGCTTACCCATTTTCAACTAAAAAAAAATAATAATAATTAAAAGTTTGCCCAGGAGGTTCCGGACACTGGATGAGAACTAAGGTCCCCAGCAGTCCAAGACCAAGCACTTATCAGTTGAGCCACTGGTGGTTGTGTTCCTAAGAGCAGCTTTCGGGCGTATATATCTTTCTTCTGCATGTCCCTGTGAGAATACCCATTCAGATTGTGAAACATGTTCACTGAAGAAAATGAGGATAGAACTTCTGGCACCCCGCTCCAGTACATACCAGTCAACTGCAGTGGCCTAGAGGTTAAGTGCTTGCGTTACAGCGCTGGGGGTCTGGGTTCGAGTCCTGCTTTCTGCACATAAACTGAATAGTTGGGTAATCTCATTGTACAACTCCTACCAAAAGGTTCAGTGGGTGGTGAAAAGAGTTCTCTGGCAAAGGGAGGGTGGAAGAAAGCAGGGACGGAGCAAGTGCAGGGTAAAGGAGGAGGTGGGGCAGGGTAAAGGAGGAGGTGGGGCAGGCCAAAGGGGGAGGCAGAGCTGGATGACGAGGTCCCTGTGGAGAGGAGGCAGGACTGGGTGAGTGGGGATAGACCTAGAAGGGCATGGCATAGGTTCCTCTGGTAAAGGGAAGGGGGAAGAAAGCAGAGAGGTGGGACTGTGGAGGAGAGGAGGCAGGGCAGGTAGCACTGAATGAAAAAAATGTCAGCCCATTGGGTCCTGCTGCATCTTTTTTCCCTCATTAATGCTCCCTTTCCCCACATTAGCACCCTCGTTTACACACCCCACCCTCCACAATTCAGGGCCCTCCTCCCCCACCAGGGCTGACTTATTCCCTGTCTCCCCAGGGCCCCCTTTATCCTACATCCCCAGGCCCCTCTAGACCTACCCCCTACTCACCCATCCCCTCCTCGTCTCCACAGGGACCCATTCATCCAACCCAACCTCCCCCTTTAACCTGCCCCGCTGCCTCCTTTATTTGTCCTGCGTGCCTCCTTGCTTTCTTCCACCCTCCCTTTACCAGGGAAAGCTTTTCATACCCGTTGAACCTTTTAGGAGGAGTGTGGGTACCGCAACCATACAAGGACATTACCCACCCATTATGTGCCGAAAGCAGGACTCAAACCCAGGCCCCCAGCGCTGTAAAGCAAGCTCTTAACCTCTAAGCCACTGCAGTTAGCTGGTATTAATTGGAGCGGGGGCCAGATGTTCTATCCTCATTTTCTTCTGTGAACATGTTTCACAATGCAAATGGGTATGCTCACAGGGGCTTGCAGAAGAAAGATGCATACGCCCAAAAGCTACTCTCAAAAGCACAGCCACCAGTGGCTCAACTGGTAAGTGCTTGGTCTTGGAATGCTGAGGCCCTGAGTTCTAATCCAATGTCAGGAACCTCCTGGGCCTGCTTATAACATATATATTTTTTTTAATTGAAAATGTGTATGCATTGCCCTGTGCGATCAGCCAACAGTTAATGCCCCTTCAATACCTGCATTGCTACTAACAGTTGCGCCTTTGTTTTCTGCACTCTGGCCTTGGCAACACCAATACAAAAGCTTGTCTCTCTGGCCAAAACTGACTGGAAAAAACAAGGGGAAAAAGTGTAATTTACGGGTCATGGTTGATACGATAGTTGCACAGGGATTCAAACAGGACACCTTCTCGAGGCGCTGTGTGGTGACCACCGGCCCCTACATAGCAAACAAACCTGTATCAGCATCTCACCAGCAGCTGAATGTGTTGCCTGCAGGCTACACATTGGAGGCTGCAGTTGGTGCGTTAACCCATTGGGCTGTCGGCCCTCCTTCCTCTGAGAGCAGGACACTGAATTTCCATGTTGCCTTCCTTTGGCACATTAGATCTATCTTTCACCCCAATTCAGAGGATGTTTTGCTTCACAGAGAGAGTGGGCATTTACAGATTTTGGGTGGGCCTTGCCCCTCAGGCTCTACCCTGCCTCTGCTCTCACCCCCAGGGTAAAGAGTGGGAAAGGCTCGCTACAGCAAGAGTCTTTCAAATCTTTCACTTTTGAGAGCAGAGTGTTTACATTTAAAAATCATGAACAAGCAGCAATAAGCTAAGCTGGTCAGTTAAATGTTTGCCTTTGTCATTGGGGTGTATTGATATGGGCAGGGCTGTCTTCTGTCCTCTGCTACTGTCCGATTTCTTAATGCTGCTTGTTCATGATTTTTAAATGTAAACACTCTTCTCTCAAAAGTGAAAGATTTGAAAGACTCTTGATGTAGCGAGCCTTTCCCACTCTTTGCCTTGGGGGTGAGAGGGCTGCTTTCTGCCTTTAACTTTCTCAATTTTGGAGTGTCTGGCTCCAACACTGAGAATAAGGGCCTAATCCTGGAGGGAAACGGACAGAGGTCTGCGCCCTGCGTCCTCCACGCGTCCCTAACGCTCCCAAACGCGACCACAGCCCTTACGGGCACAGCCCTATGTCCTATGCGGCCCCTCTGGTGCAGCCACCCACACAACTTAGGGTTAGGATCGGTGCGCTTCCACATAGGCCTGGCCACCTAGGCCCCAGAAAGTGTCACAGCCTGCTTTGTAAACCTTAGTGACGGTGGCTTAGGTGGAGATGATCTTGGTGGAATAGTGATGCCTTTTTCCTCCCAGAAGCCACCCCGGGAGCATAGTAAAATGAAGGGGTGTGCCTGCTCAGTTGCCCTCTGTTTAGCCTCGGCCCAAGTAACATTAGTTCTGGGCTCTCCAGGCAAATGTATCCATCCGGGAGAGAGCTAGGAATAGGAGGTCTCTTTCTGCAGGCACAGTGGGGAAGACTCAGAGAGCTGCATGCCTGAGACATCTTTCCTTGTCCCTCGCTCATTGTTGTGTTCTCTAACTTCGAACTCTCTGCCAGGCCAGGCCCTGTTTCTTTTACTGCCAACCCCCCTGACCCCTGGTCTTCCACCTACTTCCCGCTCTATTATGCCTTCTCCTTTTTTGCTCTCTTCTATGGCCCTTTGAAAAGGAATGCAGGCCTAGCTAAACCTCATGAAGGAAATCTACCAACCAAAGATGCATTCCTCACTCATGGCAGGTGCTGTGATACGAGTAAGAAGGGCCGGAGGGGTGATTGGGTTGTTGAGTTGGGAGGCACCAGAGGCGTAGCCAGGATTGTCTAGCAAATGGGGCCAGAAGCTAATGTAGTTGGGCCCACTGCACTGACAAAAATATCTGTAAATGCCCACACAACGCTGCTGAGTGGGCATTTACAGATTTTGGGTGGGCCTTGCCCCTCAGTGAAAGATTTGAAAGTTAATGCACCTACTGCAGCCTCCTATGTGTAGCCTGCAGGTGACACATTCAGTTGCTGGTGGGATGCTGATATAGGTTAGCTAGCTATGCAGGGGCGGGTGGTCACCTCACATCGCCTCGAGAAGGTGTCCTGTTTGAATCCCTGTGCAAATATCGTATCAACCATGACCCGTAAATTACACTTTTTCCCCTCGTTTTTTCCAGTCAGTTTGGGCCAGAGAGACAAGCTTTAGTATGGGTGTTACCAAGGCAGAGTGCAGAAAACAAAGGCGCAACTGTTAGTAGCAATGCTGGTATTGAAGGGGCATTAACTGTTGGCTGATCGCGCAGGGCAATGCTTACCCATTTTCAACTAAAAAAAAATAATAATAATTAAAAGTTTGCCCAGGAGGTTCCGGACACTGGATGAGAACTAAGGTCCCCAGCAGTCCAAGACCAAGCACTTATCAGTTGAGCCACTGGTGGTTGTGTTCCTAAGAGCAGCTTTCGGGCGTATATATCTTTCTTCTGCATGTCCCTGTGAGAATACCCATTCAGATTGTGAAACATGTTCACTGAAGAAAATGAGGATAGAACTTCTGGCACCCCGCTCCAGTACATACCAGTCAACTGCAGTGGCCTAGAGGTTAAGTGCTTGCGTTACAGCGCTGGGGGTCTGGGTTCGAGTCCTGCTTTCTGCACATAAACTGAATAGTTGGGTAATCTCATTGTACAACTCCTACCAAAAGGTTCAGTGGGTGGTGAAAAGAGTTCTCTGGCAAAGGGAGGGTGGAAGAAAGCAGGGACGGAGCAAGTGCAGGGTAAAGGAGGAGGTGGGGCAGGGTAAAGGAGGAGGTGGGGCAGGCCAAAGGGGGAGGCAGAGCTGGATGACGAGGTCCCTGTGGAGAGGAGGCAGGACTGGGTGAGTGGGGATAGACCTAGAAGGGCATGGCATAGGTTCCTCTGGTAAAGGGAAGGGGGAAGAAAGCAGAGAGGTGGGACTGTGGAGGAGAGGAGGCAGGGCAGGTAGCACTGAATGAAAAAAATGTCAGCCCATTGGGTCCTGCTGCATCTTTTTTCCCTCATTAATGCTCCCTTTCCCCACATTAGCACCCTCGTTTACACACCCCACCCTCCACAATTCAGGGCCCTCCTCCCCCACCAGGGCTGACTTATTCCCTGTCTCCCCAGGGCCCCCTTTATCCTACATCCCCAGGCCCCTCTAGACCTACCCCCTACTCACCCATCCCCTCCTCGTCTCCACAGGGACCCATTCATCCAACCCAACCTCCCCCTTTAACCTGCCCCGCTGCCTCCTTTATTTGTCCTGCGTGCCTCCTTGCTTTCTTCCACCCTCCCTTTACCAGGGAAAGCTTTTCATACCCGTTGAACCTTTTAGGAGGAGTGTGGGTACCGCAACCATACAAGGACATTACCCACCCATTATGTGCCGAAAGCAGGACTCAAACCCAGGCCCCCAGCGCTGTAAAGCAAGCTCTTAACCTCTAAGCCACTGCAGTTAGCTGGTATTAATTGGAGCGGGGGCCAGATGTTCTATCCTCATTTTCTTCTGTGAACATGTTTCACAATGCAAATGGGTATGCTCACAGGGGCTTGCAGAAGAAAGATGCATACGCCCAAAAGCTACTCTCAAAAGCACAGCCACCAGTGGCTCAACTGGTAAGTGCTTGGTCTTGGAATGCTGAGGCCCTGAGTTCTAATCCAATGTCAGGAACCTCCTGGGCCTGCTTATAACATATATATTTTTTTTAATTGAAAATGTGTATGCATTGCCCTGTGCGATCAGCCAACAGTTAATGCCCCTTCAATACCTGCATTGCTACTAACAGTTGCGCCTTTGTTTTCTGCACTCTGGCCTTGGCAACACCAATACAAAAGCTTGTCTCTCTGGCCAAAACTGACTGGAAAAAACAAGGGGAAAAAGTGTAATTTACGGGTCATGGTTGATACGATAGTTGCACAGGGATTCAAACAGGACACCTTCTCGAGGCGCTGTGTGGTGACCACCGGCCCCTACATAGCAAACAAACCTGTATCAGCATCTCACCAGCAGCTGAATGTGTTGCCTGCAGGCTACACATTGGAGGCTGCAGTTGGTGCGTTAACCCATTGGGCTGTCGGCCCTCCTTCCTCTGAGAGCAGGACACTGAATTTCCATGTTGCCTTCCTTTGGCACATTAGATCTATCTTTCACCCCAATTCAGAGGATGTTTTGCTTCACAGAGAGAGTGGGCATTTACAGATTTTGGGTGGGCCTTGCCCCTCAGGCTCTACCCTGCCTCTGCTCTCACCCCCAGGGTAAAGAGTGGGAAAGGCTCGCTACAGCAAGAGTCTTTCAAATCTTTCACTTTTGAGAGCAGAGTGTTTACATTTAAAAATCATGAACAAGCAGCAATAAGCTAAGCTGGTCAGTTAAATGTTTGCCTTTGTCATTGGGGTGTATTGATATGGGCAGGGCTGTCTTCTGTCCTCTGCTACTGTCCGATTTCTTAATGCTGCTTGTTCATGATTTTTAAATGTAAACACTCTTCTCTCAAAAGTGAAAGATTTGAAAGACTCTTGATGTAGCGAGCCTTTCCCACTCTTTGCCTTGGGGGTGAGAGGGCTGCTTTCTGCCTTTAACTTTCTCAATTTTGGAGTGTCTGGCTCCAACACTGAGAATAAGGGCCTAATCCTGGAGGGAAACGGACAGAGGTCTGCGCCCTGCGTCCTCCACGCGTCCCTAACGCTCCCAAACGCGACCACAGCCCTTACGGGCACAGCCCTATGTCCTATGCGGCCCCTCTGGTGCAGCCACCCACACAACTTAGGGTTAGGATCGGTGCGCTTCCACGTAGGCCTGGCCACCTAGGCCCCAGAAAGTGTCACAGCCTGCTTTGTAAACCTTAGTGACGGTGGCTTAGGTGGAGATGATCTTGGTGGAATAGTGATGCCTTTTTCCTCCCAGAAGCCACCCCGGGAGCATAGTAAAATGAAGGGGTGTGCCTGCTCAGTTGCCCTCTGTTTAGCCTCGGCCCAAGTAACATTAGTTCTGGGCTCTCCAGGCAAATGTATCCATCCGGGAGAGAGCTAGGAATAGGAGGTCTCTTTCTGCAGGCACAGTGGGGAAGACTCAGAGAGCTGCATGCCTGAGACATCTTTCCTTGTCCCTCGCTCATTGTTGTGTTCTCTAACTTCGAACTCTCTGCCAGGCCAGGCCCTGTTTCTTTTACTGCCAACCCCCCTGACCCCTGGTCTTCCACCTACTTCCCGCTCTATTATGCCTTCTCCTTTTTTGCTCTCTTCTATGGCCCTTTGAAAAGGAATGCAGGCCTAGCTAAACCTCATGAAGGAAATCTACCAACCAAAGATGCATTCCTCACTCATGGCAGGTGCTGTGATACGAGTAAGAAGGGCCGGAGGGGTGATTGGGTTGTTGAGTTGGGAGGCACCAGAGGCGTAGCCAGGATTGTCTAGCAAATGGGGCCAGAAGCTAATGTAGTTGGGCCCACTGCACTGACAAAAATATCTGTAAATGCCCACACAACGCTGCTGAGTGGGCATTTACAGATTTTGGGTGGGCCTTGCCCCTCAGTGAAAGATTTGAAAGTTAATGCACCTACTGCAGCCTCCTATGTGTAGCCTGCAGGTGACACATTCAGTTGCTGGTGGGATGCTGATATAGGTTAGCTAGCTATGCAGGGGCGGGTGGTCACCTCACATCGCCTCGAGAAGGTGTCCTGTTTGAATCCCTGTGCAAATATCGTATCAACCATGACCCGTAAATTACACTTTTTCCCCTCGTTTTTTCCAGTCAGTTTGGGCCAGAGAGACAAGCTTTAGTATGGGTGTTACCAAGGCAGAGTGCAGAAAACAAAGGCGCAACTGTTAGTAGCAATGCTGGTATTGAAGGGGCATTAACTGTTGGCTGATCGCGCAGGGCAATGCTTACCCATTTTCAACTAAAAAAAAATAATAATAATTAAAAGTTTGCCCAGGAGGTTCCGGACACTGGATGAGAACTAAGGTCCCCAGCAGTCCAAGACCAAGCACTTATCAGTTGAGCCACTGGTGGTTGTGTTCCTAAGAGCAGCTTTCGGGCGTATATATCTTTCTTCTGCATGTCCCTGTGAGAATACCCATTCAGATTGTGAAACATGTTCACTGAAGAAAATGAGGATAGAACTTCTGGCACCCCGCTCCAGTACATACCAGTCAACTGCAGTGGCCTAGAGGTTAAGTGCTTGCGTTACAGCGCTGGGGGTCTGGGTTCGAGTCCTGCTTTCTGCACATAAACTGAATAGTTGGGTAATCTCATTGTACAACTCCTACCAAAAGGTTCAGTGGGTGGTGAAAAGAGTTCTCTGGCAAAGGGAGGGTGGAAGAAAGCAGGGACGGAGCAAGTGCAGGGTAAAGGAGGAGGTGGGGCAGGGTAAAGGAGGATGTGGGGCAGGCCAAAGGGGGAGGCAGAGCTGGATGACGAGGTCCCTGTGGAGAGGAGGCAGGACTGGGTGAGTGGGGATAGACCTAGAAGGGCATGGCATAGGTTCCTCTGGTAAAGGGAAGGGGGAAGAAAGCAGAGAGGTGGGACTGTGGAGGAGAGGAGGCAGGGCAGGTAGCACTGAATGAAAAAAATGTCAGCCCATTGGGTCCTGCTGCATCTTTTTTCCCTCATTAATGCTCCCTTTCCCCACATTAGCACCCTCGTTTACACACCCCACCCTCCACAATTCAGGGCCCTCCTCCCCCACCAGGGCTGACTTATTCCCTGTCTCCCCAGGGCCCCCTTTATCCTACATCCCCAGGCCCCTCTAGACCTACCCCCTACTCACCCATCCCCTCCTCGTCTCCACAGGGACCCATTCATCCAACCCAACCTCCCCCTTTAACCTGCCCCGCTGCCTCCTTTATTTGTCCTGCGTGCCTCCTTGCTTTCTTCCACCCTCCCTTTACCAGGGAAAGCTTTTCATACCCGTTGAACCTTTTAGGAGGAGTGTGGGTACCGCAACCATACAAGGACATTACCCACCCATTATGTGCCGAAAGCAGGACTCAAACCCAGGCCCCCAGCGCTGTAAAGCAAGCTCTTAACCTCTAAGCCACTGCAGTTAGCTGGTATTAATTGGAGCGGGGGCCAGATGTTCTATCCTCATTTTCTTCTGTGAACATGTTTCACAATGCAAATGGGTATGCTCACAGGGGCTTGCAGAAGAAAGATGCATACGCCCAAAAGCTACTCTCAAAAGCACAGCCACCAGTGGCTCAACTGGTAAGTGCTTGGTCTTGGAATGCTGAGGCCCTGAGTTCTAATCCAATGTCAGGAACCTCCTGGGCCTGCTTATAACATATATATTTTTTTTAATTGAAAATGTGTATGCATTGCCCTGTGCGATCAGCCAACAGTTAATGCCCCTTCAATACCTGCATTGCTACTAACAGTTGCGCCTTTGTTTTCTGCACTCTGGCCTTGGCAACACCAATACAAAAGCTTGTCTCTCTGGCCAAAACTGACTGGAAAAAACAAGGGGAAAAAGTGTAATTTACGGGTCATGGTTGATACGATAGTTGCACAGGGATTCAAACAGGACACCTTCTCGAGGCGCTGTGTGGTGACCACCGGCCCCTACATAGCAAACAAACCTGTATCAGCATCTCACCAGCAGCTGAATGTGTTGCCTGCAGGCTACACATTGGAGGCTGCAGTTGGTGCGTTAACCCATTGGGCTGTCGGCCCTCCTTCCTCTGAGAGCAGGACACTGAATTTCCATGTTGCCTTCCTTTGGCACATTAGATCTATCTTTCACCCCAATTCAGAGGATGTTTTGCTTCACAGAGAGAGTGGGCATTTACAGATTTTGGGTGGGCCTTGCCCCTCAGGCTCTACCCTGCCTCTGCTCTCACCCCCAGGGTAAAGAGTGGGAAAGGCTCGCTACAGCAAGAGTCTTTCAAATCTTTCACTTTTGAGAGCAGAGTGTTTACATTTAAAAATCATGAACAAGCAGCAATAAGCTAAGCTGGTCAGTTAAATGTTTGCCTTTGTCATTGGGGTGTATTGATATGGGCAGGGCTGTCTTCTGTCCTCTGCTACTGTCCGATTTCTTAATGCTGCTTGTTCATGATTTTTAAATGTAAACACTCTTCTCTCAAAAGTGAAAGATTTGAAAGACTCTTGATGTAGCGAGCCTTTCCCACTCTTTGCCTTGGGGGTGAGAGGGCTGCTTTCTGCCTTTAACTTTCTCAATTTTGGAGTGTCTGGCTCCAACACTGAGAATAAGGGCCTAATCCTGGAGGGAAACGGACAGAGGTCTGCGCCCTGCGTCCTCCACGCGTCCCTAACGCTCCCAAACGCGACCACAGCCCTTACGGGCACAGCCCTATGTCCTATGCGGCCCCTCTGGTGCAGCCACCCACACAACTTAGGGTTAGGATCGGTGCGCTTCCACGTAGGCCTGGCCACCTAGGCCCCAGAAAGTGTCACAGCCTGCTTTGTAAACCTTAGTGACGGTGGCTTAGGTGGAGATGATCTTGGTGGAATAGTGATGCCTTTTTCCTCCCAGAAGCCACCCCGGGAGCATAGTAAAATGAAGGGGTGTGCCTGCTCAGTTGCCCTCTGTTTAGCCTCGGCCCAAGTAACATTAGTTCTGGGCTCTCCAGGCAAATGTATCCATCCGGGAGAGAGCTAGGAATAGGAGGTCTCTTTCTGCAGGCACAGTGGGGAAGACTCAGAGAGCTGCATGCCTGAGACATCTTTCCTTGTCCCTCGCTCATTGTTGTGTTCTCTAACTTCGAACTCTCTGCCAGGCCAGGCCCTGTTTCTTTTACTGCCAACCCCCCTGACCCCTGGTCTTCCACCTACTTCCCGCTCTATTATGCCTTCTCCTTTTTTGCTCTCTTCTATGGCCCTTTGAAAAGGAATGCAGGCCTAGCTAAACCTCATGAAGGAAATCTACCAACCAAAGATGCATTCCTCACTCATGGCAGGTGCTGTGATACGAGTAAGAAGGGCCGGAGGGGTGATTGGGTTGTTGAGTTGGGAGGCACCAGAGGCGTAGCCAGGATTGTCTAGCAAATGGGGCCAGAAGCTAATGTAGTTGGGCCCACTGCACTGACAAAAATATCTGTAAATGCCCACACAACGCTGCTGAGTGGGCATTTACAGATTTTGGGTGGGCCTTGCCCCTCAGTGAAAGATTTGAAAGTTAATGCACCTACTGCAGCCTCCTATGTGTAGCCTGCAGGTGACACATTCAGTTGCTGGTGGGATGCTGATATAGGTTAGCTAGCTATGCAGGGGCGGGTGGTCACCTCACATCGCCTCGAGAAGGTGTCCTGTTTGAATCCCTGTGCAAATATCGTATCAACCATGACCCGTAAATTACACTTTTTCCCCTCGTTTTTTCCAGTCAGTTTGGGCCAGAGAGACAAGCTTTAGTATGGGTGTTACCAAGGCAGAGTGCAGAAAACAAAGGCGCAACTGTTAGTAGCAATGCTGGTATTGAAGGGGCATTAACTGTTGGCTGATCGCGCAGGGCAATGCTTACCCATTTTCAACTAAAAAAAAATAATAATAATTAAAAGTTTGCCCAGGAGGTTCCGGACACTGGATGAGAACTAAGGTCCCCAGCAGTCCAAGACCAAGCACTTATCAATTGAGCCACTGGTGGTTGTGTTCCTAAGAGCAGCTTTCGGGCGTATATATCTTTCTTCTGCATGTCCCTGTGAGAATACCCATTCAGATTGTGAAACATGTTCACTGAAGAAAATGAGGATAGAACTTCTGGCACCCCGCTCCAGTACATACCAGTCAACTGCAGTGGCCTAGAGGTTAAGTGCTTGCGTTACAGCGCTGGGGGTCTGGGTTCGAGTCCTGCTTTCTGCACATAAACTGAATAGTTGGGTAATCTCATTGTACAACTCCTACCAAAAGGTTCAGTGGGTGGTGAAAAGAGTTCTCTGGCAAAGGGAGGGTGGAAGAAAGCAGGGACGGAGCAAGTGCAGGGTAAAGGAGGAGGTGGGGCAGGGTAAAGGAGGAGGTGGGGCAGGCCAAAGGGGGAGGCAGAGCTGGATGACGAGGTCCCTGTGGAGAGGAGGCAGGACTGGGTGAGTGGGGATAGACCTAGAAGGGCATGGCATAGGTTCCTCTGGTAAAGGGAAGGGGGAAGAAAGCAGAGAGGTGGGACTGTGGAGGAGAGGAGGCAGGGCAGGTAGCACTGAATGAAAAAAATGTCAGCCCATTGGGTCCTGCTGCATCTTTTTTCCCTCATTAATGCTCCCTTTCCCCACATTAGCACCCTCGTTTACACACCCCACCCTCCACAATTCAGGGCCCTCCTCCCCCACCAGGGCTGACTTATTCCCTGTCTCCCCAGGGCCCCCTTTATCCTACATCCCCAGGCCCCTCTAGACCTACCCCCTACTCACCCATCCCCTCCTCGTCTCCACAGGGACCCATTCATCCAACCCAACCTCCCCCTTTAACCTGCCCCGCTGCCTCCTTTATTTGTCCTGCGTGCCTCCTTGCTTTCTTCCACCCTCCCTTTACCAGGGAAAGCTTTTCATACCCGTTGAACCTTTTAGGAGGAGTGTGGGTACCGCAACCATACAAGGACATTACCCACCCATTATGTGCCGAAAGCAGGACTCAAACCCAGGCCCCCAGCGCTGTAAAGCAAGCTCTTAACCTCTAAGCCACTGCAGTTAGCTGGTATTAATTGGAGCGGGGGCCAGATGTTCTATCCTCATTTTCTTCTGTGAACATGTTTCACAATGCAAATGGGTATGCTCACAGGGGCTTGCAGAAGAAAGATGCATACGCCCAAAAGCTACTCTCAAAAGCACAGCCACCAGTGGCTCAACTGGTAAGTGCTTGGTCTTGGAATGCTGAGGCCCTGAGTTCTAATCCAATGTCAGGAACCTCCTGGGCCTGCTTATAACATATATATTTTTTTTAATTGAAAATGTGTATGCATTGCCCTGTGCGATCAGCCAACAGTTAATGCCCCTTCAATACCTGCATTGCTACTAACAGTTGCGCCTTTGTTTTCTGCACTCTGGCCTTGGCAACACCAATACAAAAGCTTGTCTCTCTGGCCAAAACTGACTGGAAAAAACAAGGGGAAAAAGTGTAATTTACGGGTCATGGTTGATACGATAGTTGCACAGGGATTCAAACAGGACACCTTCTCGAGGCGCTGTGTGGTGACCACCGGCCCCTACATAGCAAACAAACCTGTATCAGCATCTCACCAGCAGCTGAATGTGTTGCCTGCAGGCTACACATTGGAGGCTGCAGTTGGTGCGTTAACCCATTGGGCTGTCGGCCCTCCTTCCTCTGAGAGCAGGACACTGAATTTCCATGTTGCCTTCCTTTGGCACATTAGATCTATCTTTCACCCCAATTCAGAGGATGTTTTGCTTCACAGAGAGAGTGGGCATTTACAGATTTTGGGTGGGCCTTGCCCCTCAGGCTCTACCCTGCCTCTGCTCTCACCCCCAGAGTAAAGAGTGGGAAAGGCTCGCTACAGCAAGAGTCTTTCAAATCTTTCACTTTTGAGAGCAGAGTGTTTACATTTAAAAATCATGAACAAGCAGCAATAAGCTAAGCTGGTCAGTTAAATGTTTGCCTTTGTCATTGGGGTGTATTGATATGGGCAGGGCTGTCTTCTGTCCTCTGCTACTGTCCGATTTCTTAATGCTGCTTGTTCATGATTTTTAAATGTAAACACTCTTCTCTCAAAAGTGAAAGATTTGAAAGACTCTTGATGTAGCGAGCCTTTCCCACTCTTTGCCTTGGGGGTGAGAGGGCTGCTTTCTGCCTTTAACTTTCTCAATTTTGGAGTGTCTGGCTCCAACACTGAGAATAAGGGCCTAATCCTGGAGGGAAACGGACAGAGGTCTGCGCCCTGCGTCCTCCACGCGTCCCTAACGCTCCCAAACGCGACCACAGCCCTTACGGGCACAGCCCTATGTCCTATGCGGCCCCTCTGGTGCAGCCACCCACACAACTTAGGGTTAGGATCGGTGCGCTTCCACGTAGGCCTGGCCACCTAGGCCCCAGAAAGTGTCACAGCCTGCTTTGTAAACCTTAGTGACGGTGGCTTAGGTGGAGATGATCTTGGTGGAATAGTGATGCCTTTTTCCTCCCAGAAGCCACCCCGGGAGCATAGTAAAATGAAGGGGTGTGCCTGCTCAGTTGCCCTCTGTTTAGCCTCGGCCCAAGTAACATTAGTTCTGGGCTCTCCAGGCAAATGTATCCATCCGGGAGAGAGCTAGGAATAGGAGGTCTCTTTCTGCAGGCACAGTGGGGAAGACTCAGAGAGCTGCATGCCTGAGACATCTTTCCTTGTCCCTCGCTCATTGTTGTGTTCTCTAACTTCGAACTCTCTGCCAGGCCAGGCCCTGTTTCTTTTACTGCCAACCCCCCTGACCCCTGGTCTTCCACCTACTTCCCGCTCTATTATGCCTTCTCCTTTTTTGCTCTCTTCTATGGCCCTTTGAAAAGGAATGCAGGCCTAGCTAAACCTCATGAAGGAAATCTACCAACCAAAGATGCATTCCTCACTCATGGCAGGTGCTGTGATACGAGTAAGAAGGGCCGGAGGGGTGATTGGGTTGTTGAGTTGGGAGGCACCAGAGGCGTAGCCAGGATTGTCTAGCAAATGGGGCCAGAAGCTAATGTAGTTGGGCCCACTGCACTGACAAAAATATCTGTAAATGCCCACACAACGCTGCTGAGTGGGCATTTACAGATTTTGGGTGGGCCTTGCCCCTCAGTGAAAGATTTGAAAGTTAATGCACCTACTGCAGCCTCCTATGTGTAGCCTGCAGGTGACACATTCAGTTGCTGGTGGGATGCTGATATAGGTTAGCTAGCTATGCAGGGGCGGGTGGTCACCTCACATCGCCTCGAGAAGGTGTCCTGTTTGAATCCCTGTGCAAATATCGTATCAACCATGACCCGTAAATTACACTTTTTCCCCTCGTTTTTTCCAGTCAGTTTGGGCCAGAGAGACAAGCTTTAGTATGGGTGTTACCAAGGCAGAGTGCAGAAAACAAAGGCGCAACTGTTAGTAGCAATGCTGGTATTGAAGGGGCATTAACTGTTGGCTGATCGCGCAGGGCAATGCTTACCCATTTTCAACTAAAAAAAAATAATAATAATTAAAAGTTTGCCCAGGAGGTTCCGGACACTGGATGAGAACTAAGGTCCCCAGCAGTCCAAGACCAAGCACTTATCAGTTGAGCCACTGGTGGTTGTGTTCCTAAGAGCAGCTTTCGGGCGTATATATCTTTCTTCTGCATGTCCCTGTGAGAATACCCATTCAGATTGTGAAACATGTTCACTGAAGAAAATGAGGATAGAACTTCTGGCACCCCGCTCCAGTACATACCAGTCAACTGCAGTGGCCTAGAGGTTAAGTGCTTGCGTTACAGCGCTGGGGGTCTGGGTTCGAGTCCTGCTTTCTGCACATAAACTGAATAGTTGGGTAATCTCATTGTACAACTCCTACCAAAAGGTTCAGTGGGTGGTGAAAAGAGTTCTCTGGCAAAGGGAGGGTGGAAGAAAGCAGGGACGGAGCAAGTGCAGGGTAAAGGAGGAGGTGGGGCAGGGTAAAGGAGGAGGTGGGGCAGGCCAAAGGGGGAGGCAGAGCTGGATGACGAGGTCCCTGTGGAGAGGAGGCAGGACTGGGTGAGTGGGGATAGACCTAGAAGGGCATGGCATAGGTTCCTCTGGTAAAGGGAAGGGGGAAGAAAGCAGAGAGGTGGGACTGTGGAGGAGAGGAGGCAGGGCAGGTAGCACTGAATGAAAAAAATGTCAGCCCATTGGGTCCTGCTGCATCTTTTTTCCCTCATTAATGCTCCCCTTTCCCCACATTAGCACCCTCGTTTACACACCCCACCCTCCACAATTCAGGGCCCTCCTCCCCCACCAGGGCTGACTTATTCCCTGTCTCCCCAGGGCCCCCTTTATCCTACATCCCCAGGCCCCTCTAGACCTACCCCCTACTCACCCATCCCCTCCTCGTCTCCACAGGGACCCATTCATCCAACCCAACCTCCCCCTTTAACCTGCCCCGCTGCCTCCTTTATTTGTCCTGCGTGCCTCCTTGCTTTCTTCCACCCTCCCTTTACCAGGGAAAGCTTTTCATACCCGTTGAACCTTTTAGGAGGAGTGTGGGTACCGCAACCATACAAGGACATTACCCACCCATTATGTGCCGAAAGCAGGACTCAAACCCAGGCCCCCAGCGCTGTAAAGCAAGCTCTTAACCTCTAAGCCACTGCAGTTAGCTGGTATTAATTGGAGCGGGGGCCAGATGTTCTATCCTCATTTTCTTCTGTGAACATGTTTCACAATGCAAATGGGTATGCTCACAGGGGCTTGCAGAAGAAAGATGCATACGCCCAAAAGCTACTCTCAAAAGCACAGCCACCAGTGGCTCAACTGGTAAGTGCTTGGTCTTGGAATGCTGAGGCCCTGAGTTCTAATCCAATGTCAGGAACCTCCTGGGCCTGCTTATAACATATATATTTTTTTTAATTGAAAATGTGTATGCATTGCCCTGTGCGATCAGCCAACAGTTAATGCCCCTTCAATACCTGCATTGCTACTAACAGTTGCGCCTTTGTTTTCTGCACTCTGGCCTTGGCAACACCAATACAAAAGCTTGTCTCTCTGGCCAAAACTGACTGGAAAAAACAAGGGGAAAAAGTGTAATTTACGGGTCATGGTTGATACGATAGTTGCACAGGGATTCAAACAGGACACCTTCTCGAGGCGCTGTGTGGTGACCACCGGCCCCTACATAGCAAACAAACCTGTATCAGCATCTCACCAGCAGCTGAATGTGTTGCCTGCAGGCTACACATTGGAGGCTGCAGTTGGTGCGTTAACCCATTGGGCTGTCGGCCCTCCTTCCTCTGAGAGCAGGACACTGAATTTCCATGTTGCCTTCCTTTGGCACATTAGATCTATCTTTCACCCCAATTCAGAGGATGTTTTGCTTCACAGAGAGAGTGGGCATTTACAGATTTTGGGTGGGCCTTGCCCCTCAGGCTCTACCCTGCCTCTGCTCTCACCCCCAGAGTAAAGAGTGGGAAAGGCTCGCTACAGCAAGAGTCTTTCAAATCTTTCACTTTTGAGAGCAGAGTGTTTACATTTAAAAATCATGAACAAGCAGCAATAAGCTAAGCTGGTCAGTTAAATGTTTGCCTTTGTCATTGGGGTGTATTGATATGGGCAGGGCTGTCTTCTGTCCTCTGCTACTGTCCGATTTCTTAATGCTGCTTGTTCATGATTTTTAAATGTAAACACTCTTCTCTCAAAAGTGAAAGATTTGAAAGACTCTTGATGTAGCGAGCCTTTCCCACTCTTTGCCTTGGGGGTGAGAGGGCTGCTTTCTGCCTTTAACTTTCTCAATTTTGGAGTGTCTGGCTCCAACACTGAGAATAAGGGCCTAATCCTGGAGGGAAACGGACAGAGGTCTGCGCCCTGCGTCCTCCACGCGTCCCTAACGCTCCCAAACGCGACCACAGCCCTTACGGGCACAGCCCTATGTCCTATGCGGCCCCTCTGGTGCAGCCACCCACACAACTTAGGGTTAGGATCGGTGCGCTTCCACGTAGGCCTGGCCACCTAGGCCCCAGAAAGTGTCACAGCCTGCTTTGTAAACCTTAGTGACGGTGGCTTAGGTGGAGATGATCTTGGTGGAATAGTGATGCCTTTTTCCTCCCAGAAGCCACCCCGGGAGCATAGTAAAATGAAGGGGTGTGCCTGCTCAGTTGCCCTCTGTTTAGCCTCGGCCCAAGTAACATTAGTTCTGGGCTCTCCAGGCAAATGTATCCATCCGGGAGAGAGCTAGGAATAGGAGGTCTCTTTCTGCAGGCACAGTGGGGAAGACTCAGAGAGCTGCATGCCTGAGACATCTTTCCTTGTCCCTCGCTCATTGTTGTGTTCTCTAACTTCGAACTCTCTGCCAGGCCAGGCCCTGTTTCTTTTACTGCCAACCCCCCTGACCCCTGGTCTTCCACCTACTTCCCGCTCTATTATGCCTTCTCCTTTTTTGCTCTCTTCTATGGCCCTTTGAAAAGGAATGCAGGCCTAGCTAAACCTCATGAAGGAAATCTACCAACCAAAGATGCATTCCTCACTCATGGCAGGTGCTGTGATACGAGTAAGAAGGGCCGGAGGGGTGATTGGGTTGTTGAGTTGGGAGGCACCAGAGGCGTAGCCAGGATTGTCTAGCAAATGGGGCCAGAAGCTAATGTAGTTGGGCCCACTGCACTGACAAAAATATCTGTAAATGCCCACACAACGCTGCTGAGTGGGCATTTACAGATTTTGGGTGGGCCTTGCCCCTCAGTGAAAGATTTGAAAGTTAATGCACCTACTGCAGCCTCCTATGTGTAGCCTGCAGGTGACACATTCAGTTGCTGGTGGGATGCTGATATAGGTTAGCTAGCTATGCAGGGGCGGGTGGTCACCTCACATCGCCTCGAGAAGGTGTCCTGTTTGAATCCCTGTGCAAATATCGTATCAACCATGACCCGTAAATTACACTTTTTCCCCTCGTTTTTTCCAGTCAGTTTGGGCCAGAGAGACAAGCTTTAGTATGGGTGTTACCAAGGCAGAGTGCAGAAAACAAAGGCGCAACTGTTAGTAGCAATGCTGGTATTGAAGGGGCATTAACTGTTGGCTGATCGCGCAGGGCAATGCTTACCCATTTTCAACTAAAAAAAAATAATAATAATTAAAAGTTTGCCCAGGAGGTTCCGGACACTGGATGAGAACTAAGGTCCCCAGCAGTCCAAGACCAAGCACTTATCAGTTGAGCCACTGGTGGTTGTGTTCCTAAGAGCAGCTTTCGGGCGTATATATCTTTCTTCTGCATGTCCCTGTGAGAATACCCATTCAGATTGTGAAACATGTTCACTGAAGAAAATGAGGATAGAACTTCTGGCACCCCGCTCCAGTACATACCAGTCAACTGCAGTGGCCTAGAGGTTAAGTGCTTGCGTTACAGCGCTGGGGGTCTGGGTTCGAGTCCTGCTTTCTGCACATAAACTGAATAGTTGGGTAATCTCATTGTACAACTCCTACCAAAAGGTTCAGTGGGTGGTGAAAAGAGTTCTCTGGCAAAGGGAGGGTGGAAGAAAGCAGGGACGGAGCAAGTGCAGGGTAAAGGAGGAGGTGGGGCAGGGTAAAGGAGGAGGTGGGGCAGGCCAAAGGGGGAGGCAGAGCTGGATGACGAGGTCCCTGTGGAGAGGAGGCAGGACTGGGTGAGTGGGGATAGACCTAGAAGGGCATGGCATAGGTTCCTCTGGTAAAGGGAAGGGGGAAGAAAGCAGAGAGGTGGGACTGTGGAGGAGAGGAGGCAGGGCAGGTAGCACTGAATGAAAAAAATGTCAGCCCATTGGGTCCTGCTGCATCTTTTTTCCCTCATTAATGCTCCCCTTTCCCCACATTAGCACCCTCGTTTACACACCCCACCCTCCACAATTCAGGGCCCTCCTCCCCCACCAGGGCTGACTTATTCCCTGTCTCCCCAGGGCCCCCTTTATCCTACATCCCCAGGCCCCTCTAGACCTACCCCCTACTCACCCATCCCCTCCTCGTCTCCACAGGGACCCATTCATCCAACCCAACCTCCCCCTTTAACCTGCCCCGCTGCCTCCTTTATTTGTCCTGCGTGCCTCCTTGCTTTCTTCCACCCTCCCTTTACCAGGGAAAGCTTTTCATACCCGTTGAACCTTTTAGGAGGAGTGTGGGTACCGCAACCATACAAGGACATTACCCACCCATTATGTGCCGAAAGCAGGACTCAAACCCAGGCCCCCAGCGCTGTAAAGCAAGCTCTTAACCTCTAAGCCACTGCAGTTAGCTGGTATTAATTGGAGCGGGGGCCAGATGTTCTATCCTCATTTTCTTCTGTGAACATGTTTCACAATGCAAATGGGTATGCTCACAGGGGCTTGCAGAAGAAAGATGCATACGCCCAAAAGCTACTCTCAAAAGCACAGCCACCAGTGGCTCAACTGGTAAGTGCTTGGTCTTGGAATGCTGAGGCCCTGAGTTCTAATCCAATGTCAGGAACCTCCTGGGCCTGCTTATAACATATATATTTTTTTTAATTGAAAATGTGTATGCATTGCCCTGTGCGATCAGCCAACAGTTAATGCCCCTTCAATACCTGCATTGCTACTAACAGTTGCGCCTTTGTTTTCTGCACTCTGGCCTTGGCAACACCAATACAAAAGCTTGTCTCTCTGGCCAAAACTGACTGGAAAAAACAAGGGGAAAAAGTGTAATTTACGGGTCATGGTTGATACGATAGTTGCACAGGGATTCAAACAGGACACCTTCTCGAGGCGCTGTGTGGTGACCACCGGCCCCTACATAGCAAACAAACCTGTATCAGCATCTCACCAGCAGCTGAATGTGTTGCCTGCAGGCTACACATTGGAGGCTGCAGTTGGTGCGTTAACCCATTGGGCTGTCGGCCCTCCTTCCTCTGAGAGCAGGACACTGAATTTCCATGTTGCCTTCCTTTGGCACATTAGATCTATCTTTCACCCCAATTCAGAGGATGTTTTGCTTCACAGAGAGAGTGGGCATTTACAGATTTTGGGTGGGCCTTGCCCCTCAGGCTCTACCCTGCCTCTGCTTTCACCCCCAGAGTAAAGAGTGGGAAAGGCTCGCTACAGCAAGAGTCTTTCAAATCTTTCACTTTTGAGAGCAGAGTGTTTACATTTAAAAATCATGAACAAGCAGCAATAAGCTAAGCTGGTCAGTTAAATGTTTGCCTTTGTCATTGGGGTGTATTGATATGGGCAGGGCTGTCTTCTGTCCTCTGCTACTGTCCGATTTCTTAATGCTGCTTGTTCATGATTTTTAAATGTAAACACTCTTCTCTCAAAAGTGAAAGATTTGAAAGACTCTTGATGTAGCGAGCCTTTCCCACTCTTTGCCTTGGGGGTGAGAGGGCTGCTTTCTGCCTTTAACTTTCTCAATTTTGGAGTGTCTGGCTCCAACACTGAGAATAAGGGCCTAATCCTGGAGGGAAACGGACAGAGGTCTGCGCCCTGCGTCCTCCACGCGTCCCTAACGCTCCCAAACGCGACCACAGCCCTTACGGGCACAGCCCTATGTCCTATGCGGCCCCTCTGGTGCAGCCACCCACACAACTTAGGGTTAGGATCGGTGCGCTTCCACGTAGGCCTGGCCACCTAGGCCCCAGAAAGTGTCACAGCCTGCTTTGTAAACCTTAGTGACGGTGGCTTAGGTGGAGATGATCTTGGTGGAATAGTGATGCCTTTTTCCTCCCAGAAGCCACCCCGGGAGCATAGTAAAATGAAGGGGTGTGCCTGCTCAGTTGCCCTCTGTTTAGCCTCGGCCCAAGTAACATTAGTTCTGGGCTCTCCAGGCAAATGTATCCATCCGGGAGAGAGCTAGGAATAGGAGGTCTCTTTCTGCAGGCACAGTGGGGAAGACTCAGAGAGCTGCATGCCTGAGACATCTTTCCTTGTCCCTCGCTCATTGTTGTGTTCTCTAACTTCGAACTCTCTGCCAGGCCAGGCCCTGTTTCTTTTACTGCCAACCCCCCTGACCCCTGGTCTTCCACCTACTTCCCGCTCTATTATGCCTTCTCCTTTTTTGCTCTCTTCTATGGCCCTTTGAAAAGGAATGCAGGCCTAGCTAAACCTCATGAAGGAAATCTACCAACCAAAGATGCATTCCTCACTCATGGCAGGTGCTGTGATACGAGTAAGAAGGGCCGGAGGGGTGATTGGGTTGTTGAGTTGGGAGGCACCAGAGGCGTAGCCAGGATTGTCTAGCAAATGGGGCCAGAAGCTAATGTAGTTGGGCCCACTGCACTGACAAAAATATCTGTAAATGCCCACACAACGCTGCTGAGTGGGCATTTACAGATTTTGGGTGGGCCTTGCCCCTCAGTGAAAGATTTGAAAGTTAATGCACCTACTGCAGCCTCCTATGTGTAGCCTGCAGGTGACACATTCAGTTGCTGGTGGGATGCTGATATAGGTTAGCTAGCTATGCAGGGGCGGGTGGTCACCTCACATCGCCTCGAGAAGGTGTCCTGTTTGAATCCCTGTGCAAATATCGTATCAACCATGACCCGTAAATTACACTTTTTCCCCTCGTTTTTTCCAGTCAGTTTGGGCCAGAGAGACAAGCTTTAGTATGGGTGTTACCAAGGCAGAGTGCAGAAAACAAAGGCGCAACTGTTAGTAGCAATGCTGGTATTGAAGGGGCATTAACTGTTGGCTGATCGCGCAGGGCAATGCTTACCCATTTTCAACTAAAAAAAAATAATAATAATTAAAAGTTTGCCCAGGAGGTTCCGGACACTGGATGAGAACTAAGGTCCCCAGCAGTCCAAGACCAAGCACTTATCAGTTGAGCCACTGGTGGTTGTGTTCCTAAGAGCAGCTTTCGGGCGTATATATCTTTCTTCTGCATGTCCCTGTGAGAATACCCATTCAGATTGTGAAACATGTTCACTGAAGAAAATGAGGATAGAACTTCTGGCACCCCGCTCCAGTACATACCAGTCAACTGCAGTGGCCTAGAGGTTAAGTGCTTGCGTTACAGCGCTGGGGGTCTGGGTTCGAGTCCTGCTTTCTGCACATAAACTGAATAGTTGGGTAATCTCATTGTACAACTCCTACCAAAAGGTTCAGTGGGTGGTGAAAAGAGTTCTCTGGCAAAGGGAGGGTGGAAGAAAGCAGGGACGGAGCAAGTGCAGGGTAAAGGAGGAGGTGGGGCAGGGTAAAGGAGGAGGTGGGGCAGGCCAAAGGGGGAGGCAGAGCTGGATGACGAGGTCCCTGTGGAGAGGAGGCAGGACTGGGTGAGTGGGGATAGACCTAGAAGGGCATGGCATAGGTTCCTCTGGTAAAGGGAAGGGGGAAGAAAGCAGAGAGGTGGGACTGTGGAGGAGAGGAGGCAGGGCAGGTAGCACTGAATGAAAAAAATGTCAGCCCATTGGGTCCTGCTGCATCTTTTTTCCCTCATTAATGCTCCCTTTCCCCACATTAGCACCCTCGTTTACACACCCCACCCTCCACAATTCAGGGCCCTCCTCCCCCACCAGGGCTGACTTATTCCCTGTCTCCCCAGGGCCCCCTTTATCCTACATCCCCAGGCCCCTCTAGACCTACCCCCTACTCACCCATCCCCTCCTCGTCTCCACAGGGACCCATTCATCCAACCCAACCTCCCCCTTTAACCTGCCCCGCTGCCTCCTTTATTTGTCCTGCGTGCCTCCTTGCTTTCTTCCACCCTCCCTTTACCAGGGAAAGCTTTTCATACCCGTTGAACCTTTTAGGAGGAGTGTGGGTACCGCAACCATACAAGGACATTACCCACCCATTATGTGCCGAAAGCAGGACTCAAACCCAGGCCCCCAGCGCTGTAAAGCAAGCTCTTAACCTCTAAGCCACTGCAGTTAGCTGGTATTAATTGGAGCGGGGGCCAGATGTTCTATCCTCATTTTCTTCTGTGAACATGTTTCACAATGCAAATGGGTATGCTCACAGGGGCTTGCAGAAGAAAGATGCATACGCCCAAAAGCTACTCTCAAAAGCACAGCCACCAGTGGCTCAACTGGTAAGTGCTTGGTCTTGGAATGCTGAGGCCCTGAGTTCTAATCCAATGTCAGGAACCTCCTGGGCCTGCTTATAACATATATATTTTTTTTAATTGAAAATGTGTATGCATTGCCCTGTGCGATCAGCCAACAGTTAATGCCCCTTCAATACCTGCATTGCTACTAACAGTTGCGCCTTTGTTTTCTGCACTCTGGCCTTGGCAACACCAATACAAAAGCTTGTCTCTCTGGCCAAAACTGACTGGAAAAAACAAGGGGAAAAAGTGTAATTTACGGGTCATGGTTGATACGATAGTTGCACAGGGATTCAAACAGGACACCTTCTCGAGGCGCTGTGTGGTGACCACCGGCCCCTACATAGCAAACAAACCTGTATCAGCATCTCACCAGCAGCTGAATGTGTTGCCTGCAGGCTACACATTGGAGGCTGCAGTTGGTGCGTTAACCCATTGGGCTGTCGGCCCTCCTTCCTCTGAGAGCAGGACACTGAATTTCCATGTTGCCTTCCTTTGGCACATTAGATCTATCTTTCACCCCAATTCAGAGGATGTTTTGCTTCACAGAGAGAGTGGGCATTTACAGATTTTGGGTGGGCCTTGCCCCTCAGGCTCTACCCTGCCTCTGCTCTCACCCCCAGGGTAAAGAGTGGGAAAGGCTCGCTACAGCAAGAGTCTTTCAAATCTTTCACTTTTGAGAGCAGAGTGTTTACATTTAAAAATCATGAACAAGCAGCAATAAGCTAAGCTGGTCAGTTAAATGTTTGCCTTTGTCATTGGGGTGTATTGATATGGGCAGGGCTGTCTTCTGTCCTCTGCTACTGTCCGATTTCTTAATGCTGCTTGTTCATGATTTTTAAATGTAAACACTCTTCTCTCAAAAGTGAAAGATTTGAAAGACTCTTGATGTAGCGAGCCTTTCCCACTCTTTGCCTTGGGGGTGAGAGGGCTGCTTTCTGCCTTTAACTTTCTCAATTTTGGAGTGTCTGGCTCCAACACTGAGAATAAGGGCCTAATCCTGGAGGGAAACGGACAGAGGTCTGCGCCCTGCGTCCTCCACGCGTCCCCCTTACGGGCACAGCCCTATGTCCTATGCGGCCCCTCTGGTGCAGCCACCCACACAACTTAGGGTTAGGATCGGTGCGCTTCCACATAGGCCTGGCCACCTAGGCCCCAGAAAGTGTCACAGCCTGCTTTGTAAACCTTAGTGACGGTGGCTTAGGTGGAGATGATCTTGGTGGAATAGTGATGCCTTTGGTGGAATAGTGATGCCTTTTTCCTCCCAGAAGCCACCCCGGGAGCATAGTAAAATGAAGGGGTGTGCCTGCTCAGTTGCCCTCTGTTTAGCCTCGGCCCAAGTAACATTAGTTCTGGGCTCTCCAGGCAAATGTATCCATCCGGGAGAGAGCTAGGAATAGGAGGTCTCTTTCTGCAGGCACAGTGGGGAAGACTCAGAGAGCTGCATGCCTGAGACATCTTTCCTTGTCCCTCGCTCATTGTTGTGTTCTCTAACTTCGAACTCTCTGCCAGGCCAGGCCCTGTTTCTTTTACTGCCAACCCCCCTGACCCCTGGTCTTCCACCTACTTCCCGCTCTATTATGCCTTCTCCTTTTTTGCTCTCTTCTATGGCCCTTTGAAAAGGAATGCAGGCCTAGCTAAACCTCATGAAGGAAATCTACCAACCAAAGATGCATTCCTCACTCATGGCAGGTGCTGTGATACGAGTAAGAAGGGCCGGAGGGGTGATTGGGTTGTTGAGTTGGGAGGCACCAGAGGCGTAGCCAGGATTGTCTAGCAAATGGGGCCAGAAGCTAATGTAGTTGGGCCCACTGCACTGACAAAAATATCTGTAAATGCCCACACAACGCTGCTGAGTGGGCATTTACAGATTTTGGGTGGGCCTTGCCCCTCAGTGAAAGATTTGAAAGTTAATGCACCTACTGCAGCCTCCTATGTGTAGCCTGCAGGTGACACATTCAGTTGCTGGTGGGATGCTGATATAGGTTAGCTAGCTATGCAGGGGCGGGTGGTCACCTCACATCGCCTCGAGAAGGTGTCCTGTTTGAATCCCTGTGCAAATATCGTATCAACCATGACCCGTAAATTACACTTTTTCCCCTCGTTTTTTCCAGTCAGTTTGGGCCAGAGAGACAAGCTTTAGTATGGGTGTTACCAAGGCAGAGTGCAGAAAACAAAGGCGCAACTGTTAGTAGCAATGCTGGTATTGAAGGGGCATTAACTGTTGGCTGATCGCGCAGGGCAATGCTTACCCATTTTCAACTAAAAAAAAATAATAATAATTAAAAGTTTGCCCAGGAGGTTCCGGACACTGGATGAGAACTAAGGTCCCCAGCAGTCCAAGACCAAGCACTTATCAGTTGAGCCACTGGTGGTTGTGTTCCTAAGAGCAGCTTTCGGGCGTATATATCTTTCTTCTGCATGTCCCTGTGAGAATACCCATTCAGATTGTGAAACATGTTCACTGAAGAAAATGAGGATAGAACTTCTGGCACCCCGCTCCAGTACATACCAGTCAACTGCAGTGGCCTAGAGGTTAAGTGCTTGCGTTACAGCGCTGGGGGTCTGGGTTCGAGTCCTGCTTTCTGCACATAAACTGAATAGTTGGGTAATCTCATTGTACAACTCCTACCAAAAGGTTCAGTGGGTGGTGAAAAGAGTTCTCTGGCAAAGGGAGGGTGGAAGAAAGCAGGGACGGAGCAAGTGCAGGGTAAAGGAGGAGGTGGGGCAGGGTAAAGGAGGAGGTGGGGCAGGCCAAAGGGGGAGGCAGAGCTGGATGACGAGGTCCCTGTGGAGAGGAGGCAGGACTGGGTGAGTGGGGATAGACCTAGAAGGGCATGGCATAGGTTCCTCTGGTAAAGGGAAGGGGGAAGAAAGCAGAGAGGTGGGACTGTGGAGGAGAGGAGGCAGGGCAGGTAGCACTGAATGAAAAAAATGTCAGCCCATTGGGTCCTGCTGCATCTTTTTTCCCTCATTAATGCTCCCTTTCCCCACATTAGCACCCTCGTTTACACACCCCACCCTCCACAATTCAGGGCCCTCCTCCCCCACCAGGGCTGACTTATTCCCTGTCTCCCCAGGGCCCCCTTTATCCTACATCCCCAGGCCCCTCTAGACCTACCCCCTACTCACCCATCCCCTCCTCGTCTCCACAGGGACCCATTCATCCAACCCAACCTCCCCCTTTAACCTGCCCCGCTGCCTCCTTTATTTGTCCTGCGTGCCTCCTTGCTTTCTTCCACCCTCCCTTTACCAGGGAAAGCTTTTCATACCCGTTGAACCTTTTAGGAGGAGTGTGGGTACCGCAACCATACAAGGACATTACCCACCCATTATGTGCCGAAAGCAGGACTCAAACCCAGGCCCCCAGCGCTGTAAAGCAAGCTCTTAACCTCTAAGCCACTGCAGTTAGCTGGTATTAATTGGAGCGGGGGCCAGATGTTCTATCCTCATTTTCTTCTGTGAACATGTTTCACAATGCAAATGGGTATGCTCACAGGGGCTTGCAGAAGAAAGATGCATACGCCCAAAAGCTACTCTCAAAAGCACAGCCACCAGTGGCTCAACTGGTAAGTGCTTGGTCTTGGAATGCTGAGGCCCTGAGTTCTAATCCAATGTCAGGAACCTCCTGGGCCTGCTTATAACATATATATTTTTTTTAATTGAAAATGTGTATGCATTGCCCTGTGCGATCAGCCAACAGTTAATGCCCCTTCAATACCTGCATTGCTACTAACAGTTGCGCCTTTGTTTTCTGCACTCTGGCCTTGGCAACACCAATACAAAAGCTTGTCTCTCTGGCCAAAACTGACTGGAAAAAACAAGGGGAAAAAGTGTAATTTACGGGTCATGGTTGATACGATAGTTGCACAGGGATTCAAACAGGACACCTTCTCGAGGCGCTGTGTGGTGACCACCGGCCCCTACATAGCAAACAAACCTGTATCAGCATCTCACCAGCAGCTGAATGTGTTGCCTGCAGGCTACACATTGGAGGCTGCAGTTGGTGCGTTAACCCATTGGGCTGTCGGCCCTCCTTCCTCTGAGAGCAGGACACTGAATTTCCATGTTGCCTTCCTTTGGCACATTAGATCTATCTTTCACCCCAATTCAGAGGATGTTTTGCTTCACAGAGAGAGTGGGCATTTACAGATTTTGGGTGGGCCTTGCCCCTCAGGCTCTACCCTGCCTCTGCTCTCACCCCCAGGGTAAAGAGTGGAGTGGGAAAGGCTCGCTACAGCAAGAGTCTTTCAAATCTTTCACTTTTGAGAGCAGAGTGTTTACATTTAAAAATCATGAACAAGCAGCAATAAGCTAAGCTGGTCAGTTAAATGTTTGCCTTTGTCATTGGGGTGTATTGATATGGGCAGGGCTGTCTTCTGTCCTCTGCTACTGTCCGATTTCTTAATGCTGCTTGTTCATGATTTTTAAATGTAAACACTCTTCTCTCAAAAGTGAAAGATTTGAAAGACTCTTGATGTAGCGAGCCTTTCCCACTCTTTGCCTTGGGGGTGAGAGGGCTGCTTTCTGCCTTTAACTTTCTCAATTTTGGAGTGTCTGGCTCCAACACTGAGAATAAGGGCCTAATCCTGGAGGGAAACGGACAGAGGTCTGCGCCCTGCGTCCTCCACGCGTCCCTAACGCTCCCAAACGCGACCACAGCCCTTACGGGCACAGCCCTATGTCCTATGCGGCCCCTCTGGTGCAGCCACCCACACAACTTAGGGTTAGGATCGGTGCGCTTCCACGTAGGCCTGGCCACCTAGGCCCCAGAAAGTGTCACAGCCTGCTTTGTAAACCTTAGTGACGGTGGCTTAGGTGGAGATGATCTTGGTGGAATAGTGATGCCTTTTTCCTCCCAGAAGCCACCCCGGGAGCATAGTAAAATGAAGGGGTGTGCCTGCTCAGTTGCCCTCTGTTTAGCCTCGGCCCAAGTAACATTAGTTCTGGGCTCTCCAGGCAAATGTATCCATCCGGGAGAGAGCTAGGAATAGGAGGTCTCTTTCTGCAGGCACAGTGGGGAAGACTCAGAGAGCTGCATGCCTGAGACATCTTTCCTTGTCCCTCGCTCATTGTTGTGTTCTCTAACTTCGAACTCTCTGCCAGGCCAGGCCCTGTTTCTTTTACTGCCAACCCCCCTGACCCCTGGTCTTCCACCTACTTCCCGCTCTATTATGCCTTCTCCTTTTTTGCTCTCTTCTATGGCCCTTTGAAAAGGAATGCAGGCCTAGCTAAACCTCATGAAGGAAATCTACCAACCAAAGATGCATTCCTCACTCATGGCAGGTGCTGTGATACGAGTAAGAAGGGCCGGAGGGGTGATTGGGTTGTTGAGTTGGGAGGCACCAGAGGCGTAGCCAGGATTGTCTAGCAAATGGGGCCAGAAGCTAATGTAGTTGGGCCCACTGCACTGACAAAAATATCTGTAAATGCCCACACAACGCTGCTGAGTGGGCATTTACAGATTTTGGGTGGGCCTTGCCCCTCAGTGAAAGATTTGAAAGTTAATGCACCTACTGCAGCCTCCTATGTGTAGCCTGCAGGTGACACATTCAGTTGCTGGTGGGATGCTGATATAGGTTAGCTAGCTATGCAGGGGCGGGTGGTCACCTCACATCGCCTCGAGAAGGTGTCCTGTTTGAATCCCTGTGCAAATATCGTATCAACCATGACCCGTAAATTACACTTTTTCCCCTCGTTTTTTCCAGTCAGTTTGGGCCAGAGAGACAAGCTTTAGTATGGGTGTTACCAAGGCAGAGTGCAGAAAACAAAGGCGCAACTGTTAGTAGCAATGCTGGTATTGAAGGGGCATTAACTGTTGGCTGATCGCGCAGGGCAATGCTTACCCATTTTCAACTAAAAAAAAATAATAATAATTAAAAGTTTGCCCAGGAGGTTCCGGACACTGGATGAGAACTAAGGTCCCCAGCAGTCCAAGACCAAGCACTTATCAGTTGAGCCACTGGTGGTTGTGTTCCTAAGAGCAGCTTTCGGGCGTATATATCTTTCTTCTGCATGTCCCTGTGAGAATACCCATTCAGATTGTGAAACATGTTCACTGAAGAAAATGAGGATAGAACTTCTGGCACCCCGCTCCAGTACATACCAGTCAACTGCAGTGGCCTAGAGGTTAAGTGCTTGCGTTACAGCGCTGGGGGTCTGGGTTCGAGTCCTGCTTTCTGCACATAAACTGAATAGTTGGGTAATCTCATTGTACAACTCCTACCAAAAGGTTCAGTGGGTGGTGAAAAGAGTTCTCTGGCAAAGGGAGGGTGGAAGAAAGCAGGGACGGAGCAAGTGCAGGGTAAAGGAGGAGGTGGGGCAGGGTAAAGGAGGATGTGGGGCAGGCCAAAGGGGGAGGCAGAGCTGGATGACGAGGTCCCTGTGGAGAGGAGGCAGGACTGGGTGAGTGGGGATAGACCTAGAAGGGCATGGCATAGGTTCCTCTGGTAAAGGGAAGGGGGAAGAAAGCAGAGAGGTGGGACTGTGGAGGAGAGGAGGCAGGGCAGGTAGCACTGAATGAAAAAAATGTCAGCCCATTGGGTCCTGCTGCATCTTTTTTCCCTCATTAATGCTCCCTTTCCCCACATTAGCACCCTCGTTTACACACCCCACCCTCCACAATTCAGGGCCCTCCTCCCCCACCAGGGCTGACTTATTCCCTGTCTCCCCAGGGCCCCCTTTATCCTACATCCCCAGGCCCCTCTAGACCTACCCCCTACTCACCCATCCCCTCCTCGTCTCCACAGGGACCCATTCATCCAACCCAACCTCCCCCTTTAACCTGCCCCGCTGCCTCCTTTATTTGTCCTGCGTGCCTCCTTGCTTTCTTCCACCCTCCCTTTACCAGGGAAAGCTTTTCATACCCGTTGAACCTTTTAGGAGGAGTGTGGGTACCGCAACCATACAAGGACATTACCCACCCATTATGTGCCGAAAGCAGGACTCAAACCCAGGCCCCCAGCGCTGTAAAGCAAGCTCTTAACCTCTAAGCCACTGCAGTTAGCTGGTATTAATTGGAGCGGGGGCCAGATGTTCTATCCTCATTTTCTTCTGTGAACATGTTTCACAATGCAAATGGGTATGCTCACAGGGGCTTGCAGAAGAAAGATGCATACGCCCAAAAGCTACTCTCAAAAGCACAGCCACCAGTGGCTCAACTGGTAAGTGCTTGGTCTTGGAATGCTGAGGCCCTGAGTTCTAATCCAATGTCAGGAACCTCCTGGGCCTGCTTATAACATATATATTTTTTTTAATTGAAAATGTGTATGCATTGCCCTGTGCGATCAGCCAACAGTTAATGCCCCTTCAATACCTGCATTGCTACTAACAGTTGCGCCTTTGTTTTCTGCACTCTGGCCTTGGCAACACCAATACAAAAGCTTGTCTCTCTGGCCAAAACTGACTGGAAAAAACAAGGGGAAAAAGTGTAATTTACGGGTCATGGTTGATACGATAGTTGCACAGGGATTCAAACAGGACACCTTCTCGAGGCGCTGTGTGGTGACCACCGGCCCCTACATAGCAAACAAACCTGTATCAGCATCTCACCAGCAGCTGAATGTGTTGCCTGCAGGCTACACATTGGAGGCTGCAGTTGGTGCGTTAACCCATTGGGCTGTCGGCCCTCCTTCCTCTGAGAGCAGGACACTGAATTTCCATGTTGCCTTCCTTTGGCACATTAGATCTATCTTTCACCCCAATTCAGAGGATGTTTTGCTTCACAGAGAGAGTGGGCATTTACAGATTTTGGGTGGGCCTTGCCCCTCAGGCTCTACCCTGCCTCTGCTCTCACCCCCAGGGTAAAGAGTGGGAAAGGCTCGCTACAGCAAGAGTCTTTCAAATCTTTCACTTTTGAGAGCAGAGTGTTTACATTTAAAAATCATGAACAAGCAGCAATAAGCTAAGCTGGTCAGTTAAATGTTTGCCTTTGTCATTGGGGTGTATTGATATGGGCAGGGCTGTCTTCTGTCCTCTGCTACTGTCCGATTTCTTAATGCTGCTTGTTCATGATTTTTAAATGTAAACACTCTTCTCTCAAAAGTGAAAGATTTGAAAGACTCTTGATGTAGCGAGCCTTTCCCACTCTTTGCCTTGGGGGTGAGAGGGCTGCTTTCTGCCTTTAACTTTCTCAATTTTGGAGTGTCTGGCTCCAACACTGAGAATAAGGGCCTAATCCTGGAGGGAAACGGACAGAGGTCTGCGCCCTGCGTCCTCCACGCGTCCCTAACGCTCCCAAACGCGACCACAGCCCTTACGGGCACAGCCCTATGTCCTATGCGGCCCCTCTGGTGCAGCCACCCACACAACTTAGGGTTAGGATCGGTGCGCTTCCACGTAGGCCTGGCCACCTAGGCCCCAGAAAGTGTCACAGCCTGCTTTGTAAACCTTAGTGACGGTGGCTTAGGTGGAGATGATCTTGGTGGAATAGTGATGCCTTTTTCCTCCCAGAAGCCACCCCGGGAGCATAGTAAAATGAAGGGGTGTGCCTGCTCAGTTGCCCTCTGTTTAGCCTCGGCCCAAGTAACATTAGTTCTGGGCTCTCCAGGCAAATGTATCCATCCGGGAGAGAGCTAGGAATAGGAGGTCTCTTTCTGCAGGCACAGTGGGGAAGACTCAGAGAGCTGCATGCCTGAGACATCTTTCCTTGTCCCTCGCTCATTGTTGTGTTCTCTAACTTCGAACTCTCTGCCAGGCCAGGCCCTGTTTCTTTTACTGCCAACCCCCCTGACCCCTGGTCTTCCACCTACTTCCCGCTCTATTATGCCTTCTCCTTTTTTGCTCTCTTCTATGGCCCTTTGAAAAGGAATGCAGGCCTAGCTAAACCTCATGAAGGAAATCTACCAACCAAAGATGCATTCCTCACTCATGGCAGGTGCTGTGATACGAGTAAGAAGGGCCGGAGGGGTGATTGGGTTGTTGAGTTGGGAGGCACCAGAGGCGTAGCCAGGATTGTCTAGCAAATGGGGCCAGAAGCTAATGTAGTTGGGCCCACTGCACTGACAAAAATATCTGTAAATGCCCACACAACGCTGCTGAGTGGGCATTTACAGATTTTGGGTGGGCCTTGCCCCTCAGTGAAAGATTTGAAAGTTAATGCACCTACTGCAGCCTCCTATGTGTAGCCTGCAGGTGACACATTCAGTTGCTGGTGGGATGCTGATATAGGTTAGCTAGCTATGCAGGGGCGGGTGGTCACCTCACATCGCCTCGAGAAGGTGTCCTGTTTGAATCCCTGTGCAAATATCGTATCAACCATGACCCGTAAATTACACTTTTTCCCCTCGTTTTTTCCAGTCAGTTTGGGCCAGAGAGACAAGCTTTAGTATGGGTGTTACCAAGGCAGAGTGCAGAAAACAAAGGCGCAACTGTTAGTAGCAATGCTGGTATTGAAGGGGCATTAACTGTTGGCTGATCGCGCAGGGCAATGCTTACCCATTTTCAACTAAAAAAAAATAATAATAATTAAAAGTTTGCCCAGGAGGTTCCGGACACTGGATGAGAACTAAGGTCCCCAGCAGTCCAAGACCAAGCACTTATCAGTTGAGCCACTGGTGGTTGTGTTCCTAAGAGCAGCTTTCGGGCGTATATATCTTTCTTCTGCATGTCCCTGTGAGAATACCCATTCAGATTGTGAAACATGTTCACTGAAGAAAATGAGGATAGAACTTCTGGCACCCCGCTCCAGTACATACCAGTCAACGGCAGTGGCCTAGAGGTTAAGTGCTTGCGTTACAGCGCTGGGGGTCTGGGTTCGAGTCCTGCTTTCTGCACATAAACTGAATAGTTGGGTAATCTCATTGTACAACTCCTACCAAAAGGTTCAGTGGGTGGTGAAAAGAGTTCTCTGGCAAAGGGAGGGTGGAAGAAAGCAGGGACGGAGCAAGTGCAGGGTAAAGGAGGAGGTGGGGCAGGGTAAAGGAGGAGGTGGGGCAGGCCAAAGGGGGAGGCAGAGCTGGATGACGAGGTCCCTGTGGAGAGGAGGCAGGACTGGGTGAGTGGGGATAGACCTAGAAGGGCATGGCATAGGTTCCTCTGGTAAAGGGAAGGGGGAAGAAAGCAGAGAGGTGGGACTGTGGAGGAGAGGAGGCAGGGCAGGTAGCACTGAATGAAAAAAATGTCAGCCCATTGGGTCCTGCTGCATCTTTTTTCCCTCATTAATGCTCCCTTTCCCCACATTAGCACCCTCGTTTACACACCCCACCCTCCACAATTCAGGGCCCTCCTCCCCCACCAGGGCTGACTTATTCCCTGTCTCCCCAGGGCCCCCTTTATCCTACATCCCCAGGCCCCTCTAGACCTACCCCCTACTCACCCATCCCCTCCTCGTCTCCACAGGGACCCATTCATCCAACCCAACCTCCCCCTTTAACCTGCCCCGCTGCCTCCTTTATTTGTCCTGCGTGCCTCCTTGCTTTCTTCCACCCTCCCTTTACCAGGGAAAGCTTTTCATACCCGTTGAACCTTTTAGGAGGAGTGTGGGTACCGCAACCATACAAGGACATTACCCACCCATTATGTGCCGAAAGCAGGACTCAAACCCAGGCCCCCAGCGCTGTAAAGCAAGCTCTTAACCTCTAAGCCACTGCAGTTAGCTGGTATTAATTGGAGCGGGGGCCAGATGTTCTATCCTCATTTTCTTCTGTGAACATGTTTCACAATGCAAATGGGTATGCTCACAGGGGCTTGCAGAAGAAAGATGCATACGCCCAAAAGCTACTCTCAAAAGCACAGCCACCAGTGGCTCAACTGGTAAGTGCTTGGTCTTGGAATGCTGAGGCCCTGAGTTCTAATCCAATGTCAGGAACCTCCTGGGCCTGCTTATAACATATATATTTTTTTTAATTGAAAATGTGTATGCATTGCCCTGTGCGATCAGCCAACAGTTAATGCCCCTTCAATACCTGCATTGCTACTAACAGTTGCGCCTTTGTTTTCTGCACTCTGGCCTTGGCAACACCAATACAAAAGCTTGTCTCTCTGGCCAAAACTGACTGGAAAAAACAAGGGGAAAAAGTGTAATTTACGGGTCATGGTTGATACGATAGTTGCACAGGGATTCAAACAGGACACCTTCTCGAGGCGCTGTGTGGTGACCACCGGCCCCTACATAGCAAACAAACCTGTATCAGCATCTCACCAGCAGCTGAATGTGTTGCCTGCAGGCTACACATTGGAGGCTGCAGTTGGTGCGTTAACCCATTGGGCTGTCGGCCCTCCTTCCTCTGAGAGCAGGACACTGAATTTCCATGTTGCCTTCCTTTGGCACATTAGATCTATCTTTCACCCCAATTCAGAGGATGTTTTGCTTCACAGAGAGAGTGGGCATTTACAGATTTTGGGTGGGCCTTGCCCCTCAGGCTCTACCCTGCCTCTGCTCTCACCCCCAGGGTAAAGAGTGGGAAAGGCTCGCTACAGCAAGAGTCTTTCAAATCTTTCACTTTTGAGAGCAGAGTGTTTACATTTAAAAATCATGAACAAGCAGCAATAAGCTAAGCTGGTCAGTTAAATGTTTGCCTTTGTCATTGGGGTGTATTGATATGGGCAGGGCTGTCTTCTGTCCTCTGCTACTGTCCGATTTCTTAATGCTGCTTGTTCATGATTTTTAAATGTAAACACTCTTCTCTCAAAAGTGAAAGATTTGAAAGACTCTTGATGTAGCGAGCCTTTCCCACTCTTTGCCTTGGGGGTGAGAGGGCTGCTTTCTGCCTTTAACTTTCTCAATTTTGGAGTGTCTGGCTCCAACACTGAGAATAAGGGCCTAATCCTGGAGGGAAACGGACAGAGGTCTGCGCCCTGCGTCCTCCACGCGTCCCTAACGCTCCCAAACGCGACCACAGCCCTTACGGGCACAGCCCTATGTCCTATGCGGCCCCTCTGGTGCAGCCACCCACACAACTTAGGGTTAGGATCGGTGCGCTTCCACATAGGCCTGGCCACCTAGGCCCCAGAAAGTGTCACAGCCTGCTTTGTAAACCTTAGTGACGGTGGCTTAGGTGGAGATGATCTTGGTGGAATAGTGATGCCTTTTTCCTCCCAGAAGCCACCCCGGGAGCATAGTAAAATGAAGGGGTGTGCCTGCTCAGTTGCCCTCTGTTTAGCCTCGGCCCAAGTAACATTAGTTCTGGGCTCTCCAGGCAAATGTATCCATCCGGGAGAGAGCTAGGAATAGGAGGTCTCTTTCTGCAGGCACAGTGGGGAAGACTCAGAGAGCTGCATGCCTGAGACATCTTTCCTTGTCCCTCGCTCATTGTTGTGTTCTCTAACTTCGAACTCTCTGCCAGGCCAGGCCCTGTTTCTTTTACTGCCAACCCCCCTGACCCCTGGTCTTCCACCTACTTCCCGCTCTATTATGCCTTCTCCTTTTTTGCTCTCTTCTATGGCCCTTTGAAAAGGAATGCAGGCCTAGCTAAACCTCATGAAGGAAATCTACCAACCAAAGATGCATTCCTCACTCATGGCAGGTGCTGTGATACGAGTAAGAAGGGCCGGAGGGGTGATTGGGTTGTTGAGTTGGGAGGCACCAGAGGCGTAGCCAGGATTGTCTAGCAAATGGGGCCAGAAGCTAATGTAGTTGGGCCCACTGCACTGACAAAAATATCTGTAAATGCCCACACAACGCTGCTGAGTGGGCATTTACAGATTTTGGGTGGGCCTTGCCCCTCAGTGAAAGATTTGAAAGTTAATGCACCTACTGCAGCCTCCTATGTGTAGCCTGCAGGTGACACATTCAGTTGCTGGTGGGATGCTGATATAGGTTAGCTAGCTATGCAGGGGCGGGTGGTCACCTCACATCGCCTCGAGAAGGTGTCCTGTTTGAATCCCTGTGCAAATATCGTATCAACCATGACCCGTAAATTACACTTTTTCCCCTCGTTTTTTCCAGTCAGTTTGGGCCAGAGAGACAAGCTTTAGTATGGGTGTTACCAAGGCAGAGTGCAGAAAACAAAGGCGCAACTGTTAGTAGCAATGCTGGTATTGAAGGGGCATTAACTGTTGGCTGATCGCGCAGGGCAATGCTTACCCATTTTCAACTAAAAAAAAATAATAATAATTAAAAGTTTGCCCAGGAGGTTCCGGACACTGGATGAGAACTAAGGTCCCCAGCAGTCCAAGACCAAGCACTTATCAGTTGAGCCACTGGTGGTTGTGTTCCTAAGAGCAGCTTTCGGGCGTATATATCTTTCTTCTGCATGTCCCTGTGAGAATACCCATTCAGATTGTGAAACATGTTCACTGAAGAAAATGAGGATAGAACTTCTGGCACCCCGCTCCAGTACATACCAGTCAACTGCAGTGGCCTAGAGGTTAAGTGCTTGCGTTACAGCGCTGGGGGTCTGGGTTCGAGTCCTGCTTTCTGCACATAAACTGAATAGTTGGGTAATCTCATTGTACAACTCCTACCAAAAGGTTCAGTGGGTGGTGAAAAGAGTTCTCTGGCAAAGGGAGGGTGGAAGAAAGCAGGGACGGAGCAAGTGCAGGGTAAAGGAGGAGGTGGGGCAGGGTAAAGGAGGAGGTGGGGCAGGCCAAAGGGGGAGGCAGAGCTGGATGACGAGGTCCCTGTGGAGAGGAGGCAGGACTGGGTGAGTGGGGATAGACCTAGAAGGGCATGGCATAGGTTCCTCTGGTAAAGGGAAGGGGGAAGAAAGCAGAGAGGTGGGACTGTGGAGGAGAGGAGGCAGGGCAGGTAGCACTGAATGAAAAAAATGTCAGCCCATTGGGTCCTGCTGCATCTTTTTTCCCTCATTAATGCTCCCTTTCCCCACATTAGCACCCTCGTTTACACACCCCACCCTCCACAATTCAGGGCCCTCCTCCCCCACCAGGGCTGACTTATTCCCTGTCTCCCCAGGGCCCCCTTTATCCTACATCCCCAGGCCCCTCTAGACCTACCCCCTACTCACCCATCCCCTCCTCGTCTCCACAGGGACCCATTCATCCAACCCAACCTCCCCCTTTAACCTGCCCCGCTGCCTCCTTTATTTGTCCTGCGTGCCTCCTTGCTTTCTTCCACCCTCCCTTTACCAGGGAAAGCTTTTCATACCCGTTGAACCTTTTAGGAGGAGTGTGGGTACCGCAACCATACAAGGACATTACCCACCCATTATGTGCCGAAAGCAGGACTCAAACCCAGGCCCCCAGCGCTGTAAAGCAAGCTCTTAACCTCTAAGCCACTGCAGTTAGCTGGTATTAATTGGAGCGGGGGCCAGATGTTCTATCCTCATTTTCTTCTGTGAACATGTTTCACAATGCAAATGGGTATGCTCACAGGGGCTTGCAGAAGAAAGATGCATACGCCCAAAAGCTACTCTCAAAAGCACAGCCACCAGTGGCTCAACTGGTAAGTGCTTGGTCTTGGAATGCTGAGGCCCTGAGTTCTAATCCAATGTCAGGAACCTCCTGGGCCTGCTTATAACATATATATTTTTTTTAATTGAAAATGTGTATGCATTGCCCTGTGCGATCAGCCAACAGTTAATGCCCCTTCAATACCTGCATTGCTACTAACAGTTGCGCCTTTGTTTTCTGCACTCTGGCCTTGGCAACACCAATACAAAAGCTTGTCTCTCTGGCCAAAACTGACTGGAAAAAACAAGGGGAAAAAGTGTAATTTACGGGTCATGGTTGATACGATAGTTGCACAGGGATTCAAACAGGACACCTTCTCGAGGCGCTGTGTGGTGACCACCGGCCCCTACATAGCAAACAAACCTGTATCAGCATCTCACCAGCAGCTGAATGTGTTGCCTGCAGGCTACACATTGGAGGCTGCAGTTGGTGCGTTAACCCATTGGGCTGTCGGCCCTCCTTCCTCTGAGAGCAGGACACTGAATTTCCATGTTGCCTTCCTTTGGCACATTAGATCTATCTTTCACCCCAATTCAGAGGATGTTTTGCTTCACAGAGAGAGTGGGCATTTACAGATTTTGGGTGGGCCTTGCCCCTCAGGCTCTACCCTGCCTCTGCTCTCACCCCCAGGGTAAAGAGTGGGAAAGGCTCGCTACAGCAAGAGTCTTTCAAATCTTTCACTTTTGAGAGCAGAGTGTTTACATTTAAAAATCATGAACAAGCAGCAATAAGCTAAGCTGGTCAGTTAAATGTTTGCCTTTGTCATTGGGGTGTATTGATATGGGCAGGGCTGTCTTCTGTCCTCTGCTACTGTCCGATTTCTTAATGCTGCTTGTTCATGATTTTTAAATGTAAACACTCTTCTCTCAAAAGTGAAAGATTTGAAAGACTCTTGATGTAGCGAGCCTTTCCCACTCTTTGCCTTGGGGGTGAGAGGGCTGCTTTCTGCCTTTAACTTTCTCAATTTTGGAGTGTCTGGCTCCAACACTGAGAATAAGGGCCTAATCCTGGAGGGAAACGGACAGAGGTCTGCGCCCTGCGTCCTCCACGCGTCCCTAACGCTCCCAAACGCGACCACAGCCCTTACGGGCACAGCCCTATGTCCTATGCGGCCCCTCTGGTGCAGCCACCCACACAACTTAGGGTTAGGATCGGTGCGCTTCCACGTAGGCCTGGCCACCTAGGCCCCAGAAAGTGTCACAGCCTGCTTTGTAAACCTTAGTGACGGTGGCTTAGGTGGAGATGATCTTGGTGGAATAGTGATGCCTTTTTCCTCCCAGAAGCCACCCCGGGAGCATAGTAAAATGAAGGGGTGTGCCTGCTCAGTTGCCCTCTGTTTAGCCTCGGCCCAAGTAACATTAGTTCTGGGCTCTCCAGGCAAATGTATCCATCCGGGAGAGAGCTAGGAATAGGAGGTCTCTTTCTGCAGGCACAGTGGGGAAGACTCAGAGAGCTGCATGCCTGAGACATCTTTCCTTGTCCCTCGCTCATTGTTGTGTTCTCTAACTTCGAACTCTCTGCCAGGCCAGGC
The DNA here is from genome assembly GCF_040938575.1 of Ambystoma mexicanum. Taxonomy (NCBI): domain Eukaryota; kingdom Metazoa; phylum Chordata; class Amphibia; order Caudata; family Ambystomatidae; genus Ambystoma; species Ambystoma mexicanum. The sequence continues at coordinate 184,521,849 of NC_090937.1, forward strand.
CCTGTTTCTTTTACTGCCAACCCCCCTGACCCCTGGTCTTCCACCTACTTCCCGCTCTATTATGCCTTCTCCTTTTTTGCTCTCTTCTATGGCCCTTTGAAAAGGAATGCAGGCCTAGCTAAACCTCATGAAGGAAATCTACCAACCAAAGATGCATTCCTCACTCATGGCAGGTGCTGTGATACGAGTAAGAAGGGCCGGAGGGGTGATTGGGTTGTTGAGTTGGGAGGCACCAGAGGCGTAGCCAGGATTGTCTAGCAAATGGGGCCAGAAGCTAATGTAGTTGGGCCCACTGCACTGACAAAAATATCTGTAAATGCCCACACAACGCTGCTGAGTGGGCATTTACAGATTTTGGGTGGGCCTTGCCCCTCAGTGAAAGATTTGAAAGTTAATGCACCTACTGCAGCCTCCTATGTGTAGCCTGCAGGTGACACATTCAGTTGCTGGTGGGATGCTGATATAGGTTAGCTAGCTATGCAGGGGCGGGTGGTCACCTCACATCGCCTCGAGAAGGTGTCCTGTTTGAATCCCTGTGCAAATATCGTATCAACCATGACCCGTAAATTACACTTTTTCCCCTCGTTTTTTCCAGTCAGTTTGGGCCAGAGAGACAAGCTTTAGTATGGGTGTTACCAAGGCAGAGTGCAGAAAACAAAGGCGCAACTGTTAGTAGCAATGCTGGTATTGAAGGGGCATTAACTGTTGGCTGATCGCGCAGGGCAATGCTTACCCATTTTCAACTAAAAAAAAATAATAATAATTAAAAGTTTGCCCAGGAGGTTCCGGACACTGGATGAGAACTAAGGTCCCCAGCAGTCCAAGACCAAGCACTTATCAGTTGAGCCACTGGTGGTTGTGTTCCTAAGAGCAGCTTTCGGGCGTATATATCTTTCTTCTGCATGTCCCTGTGAGAATACCCATTCAGATTGTGAAACATGTTCACTGAAGAAAATGAGGATAGAACTTCTGGCACCCCGCTCCAGTACATACCAGTCAACTGCAGTGGCCTAGAGGTTAAGTGCTTGCGTTACAGCGCTGGGGGTCTGGGTTCGAGTCCTGCTTTCTGCACATAAACTGAATAGTTGGGTAATCTCATTGTACAACTCCTACCAAAAGGTTCAGTGGGTGGTGAAAAGAGTTCTCTGGCAAAGGGAGGGTGGAAGAAAGCAGGGACGGAGCAAGTGCAGGGTAAAGGAGGAGGTGGGGCAGGGTAAAGGAGGATGTGGGGCAGGCCAAAGGGGGAGGCAGAGCTGGATGACGAGGTCCCTGTGGAGAGGAGGCAGGACTGGGTGAGTGGGGATAGACCTAGAAGGGCATGGCATAGGTTCCTCTGGTAAAGGGAAGGGGGAAGAAAGCAGAGAGGTGGGACTGTGGAGGAGAGGAGGCAGGGCAGGTAGCACTGAATGAAAAAAATGTCAGCCCATTGGGTCCTGCTGCATCTTTTTTCCCTCATTAATGCTCCCTTTCCCCACATTAGCACCCTCGTTTACACACCCCACCCTCCACAATTCAGGGCCCTCCTCCCCCACCAGGGCTGACTTATTCCCTGTCTCCCCAGGGCCCCCTTTATCCTACATCCCCAGGCCCCTCTAGACCTACCCCCTACTCACCCATCCCCTCCTCGTCTCCACAGGGACCCATTCATCCAACCCAACCTCCCCCTTTAACCTGCCCCGCTGCCTCCTTTATTTGTCCTGCGTGCCTCCTTGCTTTCTTCCACCCTCCCTTTACCAGGGAAAGCTTTTCATACCCGTTGAACCTTTTAGGAGGAGTGTGGGTACCGCAACCATACAAGGACATTACCCACCCATTATGTGCCGAAAGCAGGACTCAAACCCAGGCCCCCAGCGCTGTAAAGCAAGCTCTTAACCTCTAAGCCACTGCAGTTAGCTGGTATTAATTGGAGCGGGGGCCAGATGTTCTATCCTCATTTTCTTCTGTGAACATGTTTCACAATGCAAATGGGTATGCTCACAGGGGCTTGCAGAAGAAAGATGCATACGCCCAAAAGCTACTCTCAAAAGCACAGCCACCAGTGGCTCAACTGGTAAGTGCTTGGTCTTGGAATGCTGAGGCCCTGAGTTCTAATCCAATGTCAGGAACCTCCTGGGCCTGCTTATAACATATATATTTTTTTTAATTGAAAATGTGTATGCATTGCCCTGTGCGATCAGCCAACAGTTAATGCCCCTTCAATACCTGCATTGCTACTAACAGTTGCGCCTTTGTTTTCTGCACTCTGGCCTTGGCAACACCAATACAAAAGCTTGTCTCTCTGGCCAAAACTGACTGGAAAAAACAAGGGGAAAAAGTGTAATTTACGGGTCATGGTTGATACGATAGTTGCACAGGGATTCAAACAGGACACCTTCTCGAGGCGCTGTGTGGTGACCACCGGCCCCTACATAGCAAACAAACCTGTATCAGCATCTCACCAGCAGCTGAATGTGTTGCCTGCAGGCTACACATTGGAGGCTGCAGTTGGTGCGTTAACCCATTGGGCTGTCGGCCCTCCTTCCTCTGAGAGCAGGACACTGAATTTCCATGTTGCCTTCCTTTGGCACATTAGATCTATCTTTCACCCCAATTCAGAGGATGTTTTGCTTCACAGAGAGAGTGGGCATTTACAGATTTTGGGTGGGCCTTGCCCCTCAGGCTCTACCCTGCCTCTGCTCTCACCCCCAGGGTAAAGAGTGGGAAAGGCTCGCTACAGCAAGAGTCTTTCAAATCTTTCACTTTTGAGAGCAGAGTGTTTACATTTAAAAATCATGAACAAGCAGCAATAAGCTAAGCTGGTCAGTTAAATGTTTGCCTTTGTCATTGGGGTGTATTGATATGGGCAGGGCTGTCTTCTGTCCTCTGCTACTGTCCGATTTCTTAATGCTGCTTGTTCATGATTTTTAAATGTAAACACTCTTCTCTCAAAAGTGAAAGATTTGAAAGACTCTTGATGTAGCGAGCCTTTCCCACTCTTTGCCTTGGGGGTGAGAGGGCTGCTTTCTGCCTTTAACTTTCTCAATTTTGGAGTGTCTGGCTCCAACACTGAGAATAAGGGCCTAATCCTGGAGGGAAACGGACAGAGGTCTGCGCCCTGCGTCCTCCACGCGTCCCTAACGCTCCCAAACGCGACCACAGCCCTTACGGGCACAGCCCTATGTCCTATGCGGCCCCTCTGGTGCAGCCACCCACACAACTTAGGGTTAGGATCGGTGCGCTTCCACGTAGGCCTGGCCACCTAGGCCCCAGAAAGTGTCACAGCCTGCTTTGTAAACCTTAGTGACGGTGGCTTAGGTGGAGATGATCTTGGTGGAATAGTGATGCCTTTTTCCTCCCAGAAGCCACCCCGGGAGCATAGTAAAATGAAGGGGTGTGCCTGCTCAGTTGCCCTCTGTTTAGCCTCGGCCCAAGTAACATTAGTTCTGGGCTCTCCAGGCAAATGTATCCATCCGGGAGAGAGCTAGGAATAGGAGGTCTCTTTCTGCAGGCACAGTGGGGAAGACTCAGAGAGCTGCATGCCTGAGACATCTTTCCTTGTCCCTCGCTCATTGTTGTGTTCTCTAACTTCGAACTCTCTGCCAGGCCAGGCCCTGTTTCTTTTACTGCCAACCCCCCTGACCCCTGGTCTTCCACCTACTTCCCGCTCTATTATGCCTTCTCCTTTTTTGCTCTCTTCTATGGCCCTTTGAAAAGGAATGCAGGCCTAGCTAAACCTCATGAAGGAAATCTACCAACCAAAGATGCATTCCTCACTCATGGCAGGTGCTGTGATACGAGTAAGAAGGGCCGGAGGGGTGATTGGGTTGTTGAGTTGGGAGGCACCAGAGGCGTAGCCAGGATTGTCTAGCAAATGGGGCCAGAAGCTAATGTAGTTGGGCCCACTGCACTGACAAAAATATCTGTAAATGCCCACACAACGCTGCTGAGTGGGCATTTACAGATTTTGGGTGGGCCTTGCCCCTCAGTGAAAGATTTGAAAGTTAATGCACCTACTGCAGCCTCCTATGTGTAGCCTGCAGGTGACACATTCAGTTGCTGGTGGGATGCTGATATAGGTTAGCTAGCTATGCAGGGGCGGGTGGTCACCTCACATCGCCTCGAGAAGGTGTCCTGTTTGAATCCCTGTGCAAATATCGTATCAACCATGACCCGTAAATTACACTTTTTCCCCTCGTTTTTTCCAGTCAGTTTGGGCCAGAGAGACAAGCTTTAGTATGGGTGTTACCAAGGCAGAGTGCAGAAAACAAAGGCGCAACTGTTAGTAGCAATGCTGGTATTGAAGGGGCATTAACTGTTGGCTGATCGCGCAGGGCAATGCTTACCCATTTTCAACTAAAAAAAAATAATAATAATTAAAAGTTTGCCCAGGAGGTTCCGGACACTGGATGAGAACTAAGGTCCCCAGCAGTCCAAGACCAAGCACTTATCAGTTGAGCCACTGGTGGTTGTGTTCCTAAGAGCAGCTTTCGGGCGTATATATCTTTCTTCTGCATGTCCCTGTGAGAATACCCATTCAGATTGTGAAACATGTTCACTGAAGAAAATGAGGATAGAACTTCTGGCACCCCGCTCCAGTACATACCAGTCAACGGCAGTGGCCTAGAGGTTAAGTGCTTGCGTTACAGCGCTGGGGGTCTGGGTTCGAGTCCTGCTTTCTGCACATAAACTGAATAGTTGGGTAATCTCATTGTACAACTCCTACCAAAAGGTTCAGTGGGTGGTGAAAAGAGTTCTCTGGCAAAGGGAGGGTGGAAGAAAGCAGGGACGGAGCAAGTGCAGGGTAAAGGAGGAGGTGGGGCAGGGTAAAGGAGGAGGTGGGGCAGGCCAAAGGGGGAGGCAGAGCTGGATGACGAGGTCCCTGTGGAGAGGAGGCAGGACTGGGTGAGTGGGGATAGACCTAGAAGGGCATGGCATAGGTTCCTCTGGTAAAGGGAAGGGGGAAGAAAGCAGAGAGGTGGGACTGTGGAGGAGAGGAGGCAGGGCAGGTAGCACTGAATGAAAAAAATGTCAGCCCATTGGGTCCTGCTGCATCTTTTTTCCCTCATTAATGCTCCCTTTCCCCACATTAGCACCCTCGTTTACACACCCCACCCTCCACAATTCAGGGCCCTCCTCCCCCACCAGGGCTGACTTATTCCCTGTCTCCCCAGGGCCCCCTTTATCCTACATCCCCAGGCCCCTCTAGACCTACCCCCTACTCACCCATCCCCTCCTCGTCTCCACAGGGACCCATTCATCCAACCCAACCTCCCCCTTTAACCTGCCCCGCTGCCTCCTTTATTTGTCCTGCGTGCCTCCTTGCTTTCTTCCACCCTCCCTTTACCAGGGAAAGCTTTTCATACCCGTTGAACCTTTTAGGAGGAGTGTGGGTACCGCAACCATACAAGGACATTACCCACCCATTATGTGCCGAAAGCAGGACTCAAACCCAGGCCCCCAGCGCTGTAAAGCAAGCTCTTAACCTCTAAGCCACTGCAGTTAGCTGGTATTAATTGGAGCGGGGGCCAGATGTTCTATCCTCATTTTCTTCTGTGAACATGTTTCACAATGCAAATGGGTATGCTCACAGGGGCTTGCAGAAGAAAGATGCATACGCCCAAAAGCTACTCTCAAAAGCACAGCCACCAGTGGCTCAACTGGTAAGTGCTTGGTCTTGGAATGCTGAGGCCCTGAGTTCTAATCCAATGTCAGGAACCTCCTGGGCCTGCTTATAACATATATATTTTTTTTAATTGAAAATGTGTATGCATTGCCCTGTGCGATCAGCCAACAGTTAATGCCCCTTCAATACCTGCATTGCTACTAACAGTTGCGCCTTTGTTTTCTGCACTCTGGCCTTGGCAACACCAATACAAAAGCTTGTCTCTCTGGCCAAAACTGACTGGAAAAAACAAGGGGAAAAAGTGTAATTTACGGGTCATGGTTGATACGATAGTTGCACAGGGATTCAAACAGGACACCTTCTCGAGGCGCTGTGTGGTGACCACCGGCCCCTACATAGCAAACAAACCTGTATCAGCATCTCACCAGCAGCTGAATGTGTTGCCTGCAGGCTACACATTGGAGGCTGCAGTTGGTGCGTTAACCCATTGGGCTGTCGGCCCTCCTTCCTCTGAGAGCAGGACACTGAATTTCCATGTTGCCTTCCTTTGGCACATTAGATCTATCTTTCACCCCAATTCAGAGGATGTTTTGCTTCACAGAGAGAGTGGGCATTTACAGATTTTGGGTGGGCCTTGCCCCTCAGGCTCTACCCTGCCTCTGCTCTCACCCCCAGGGTAAAGAGTGGGAAAGGCTCGCTACAGCAAGAGTCTTTCAAATCTTTCACTTTTGAGAGCAGAGTGTTTACATTTAAAAATCATGAACAAGCAGCAATAAGCTAAGCTGGTCAGTTAAATGTTTGCCTTTGTCATTGGGGTGTATTGATATGGGCAGGGCTGTCTTCTGTCCTCTGCTACTGTCCGATTTCTTAATGCTGCTTGTTCATGATTTTTAAATGTAAACACTCTTCTCTCAAAAGTGAAAGATTTGAAAGACTCTTGATGTAGCGAGCCTTTCCCACTCTTTGCCTTGGGGGTGAGAGGGCTGCTTTCTGCCTTTAACTTTCTCAATTTTGGAGTGTCTGGCTCCAACACTGAGAATAAGGGCCTAATCCTGGAGGGAAACGGACAGAGGTCTGCGCCCTGCGTCCTCCACGCGTCCCTAACGCTCCCAAACGCGACCACAGCCCTTACGGGCACAGCCCTATGTCCTATGCGGCCCCTCTGGTGCAGCCACCCACACAACTTAGGGTTAGGATCGGTGCGCTTCCACGTAGGCCTGGCCACCTAGGCCCCAGAAAGTGTCACAGCCTGCTTTGTAAACCTTAGTGACGGTGGCTTAGGTGGAGATGATCTTGGTGGAATAGTGATGCCTTTTTCCTCCCAGAAGCCACCCCGGGAGCATAGTAAAATGAAGGGGTGTGCCTGCTCAGTTGCCCTCTGTTTAGCCTCGGCCCAAGTAACATTAGTTCTGGGCTCTCCAGGCAAATGTATCCATCCGGGAGAGAGCTAGGAATAGGAGGTCTCTTTCTGCAGGCACAGTGGGGAAGACTCAGAGAGCTGCATGCCTGAGACATCTTTCCTTGTCCCTCGCTCATTGTTGTGTTCTCTAACTTCGAACTCTCTGCCAGGCCAGGCCCTGTTTCTTTTACTGCCAACCCCCCTGACCCCTGGTCTTCCACCTACTTCCCGCTCTATTATGCCTTCTCCTTTTTTGCTCTCTTCTATGGCCCTTTGAAAAGGAATGCAGGCCTAGCTAAACCTCATGAAGGAAATCTACCAACCAAAGATGCATTCCTCACTCATGGCAGGTGCTGTGATACGAGTAAGAAGGGCCGGAGGGGTGATTGGGTTGTTGAGTTGGGAGGCACCAGAGGCGTAGCCAGGATTGTCTAGCAAATGGGGCCAGAAGCTAATGTAGTTGGGCCCACTGCACTGACAAAAATATCTGTAAATGCCCACACAACGCTGCTGAGTGGGCATTTACAGATTTTGGGTGGGCCTTGCCCCTCAGTGAAAGATTTGAAAGTTAATGCACCTACTGCAGCCTCCTATGTGTAGCCTGCAGGTGACACATTCAGTTGCTGGTGGGATGCTGATATAGGTTAGCTAGCTATGCAGGGGCGGGTGGTCACCTCACATCGCCTCGAGAAGGTGTCCTGTTTGAATCCCTGTGCAAATATCGTATCAACCATGACCCGTAAATTACACTTTTTCCCCTCGTTTTTTCCAGTCAGTTTGGGCCAGAGAGACAAGCTTTAGTATGGGTGTTACCAAGGCAGAGTGCAGAAAACAAAGGCGCAACTGTTAGTAGCAATGCTGGTATTGAAGGGGCATTAACTGTTGGCTGATCGCGCAGGGCAATGCTTACCCATTTTCAACTAAAAAAAAATAATAATAATTAAAAGTTTGCCCAGGAGGTTCCGGACACTGGATGAGAACTAAGGTCCCCAGCAGTCCAAGACCAAGCACTTATCAGTTGAGCCACTGGTGGTTGTGTTCCTAAGAGCAGCTTTCGGGCGTATATATCTTTCTTCTGCATGTCCCTGTGAGAATACCCATTCAGATTGTGAAACATGTTCACTGAAGAAAATGAGGATAGAACTTCTGGCACCCCGCTCCAGTACATACCAGTCAACTGCAGTGGCCTAGAGGTTAAGTGCTTGCGTTACAGCGCTGGGGGTCTGGGTTCGAGTCCTGCTTTCTGCACATAAACTGAATAGTTGGGTAATCTCATTGTACAACTCCTACCAAAAGGTTCAGTGGGTGGTGAAAAGAGTTCTCTGGCAAAGGGAGGGTGGAAGAAAGCAGGGACGGAGCAAGTGCAGGGTAAAGGAGGAGGTGGGGCAGGGTAAAGGAGGAGGTGGGGCAGGCCAAAGGGGGAGGCAGAGCTGGATGACGAGGTCCCTGTGGAGAGGAGGCAGGACTGGGTGAGTGGGGATAGACCTAGAAGGGCATGGCATAGGTTCCTCTGGTAAAGGGAAGGGGGAAGAAAGCAGAGAGGTGGGACTGTGGAGGAGAGGAGGCAGGGCAGGTAGCACTGAATGAAAAAAATGTCAGCCCATTGGGTCCTGCTGCATCTTTTTTCCCTCATTAATGCTCCCTTTCCCCACATTAGCACCCTCGTTTACACACCCCACCCTCCACAATTCAGGGCCCTCCTCCCCCACCAGGGCTGACTTATTCCCTGTCTCCCCAGGGCCCCCTTTATCCTACATCCCCAGGTCCCTCTAGACCTACCCCCTACTCACCCATCCCCTCCTCGTCTCCACAGGGACCCATTCATCCAACCCAACCTCCCCCTTTAACCTGCCCCGCTGCCTCCTTTATTTGTCCTGCGTGCCTCCTTGCTTTCTTCCACCCTCCCTTTACCAGGGAAAGCTTTTCATACCCGTTGAACCTTTTAGGAGGAGTGTGGGTACCGCAACCATACAAGGACATTACCCACCCATTATGTGCCGAAAGCAGGACTCAAACCCAGGCCCCCAGCGCTGTAAAGCAAGCTCTTAACCTCTAAGCCACTGCAGTTAGCTGGTATTAATTGGAGCGGGGGCCAGATGTTCTATCCTCATTTTCTTCTGTGAACATGTTTCACAATGCAAATGGGTATGCTCACAGGGGCTTGCAGAAGAAAGATGCATACGCCCAAAAGCTACTCTCAAAAGCACAGCCACCAGTGGCTCAACTGGTAAGTGCTTGGTCTTGGAATGCTGAGGCCCTGAGTTCTAATCCAATGTCAGGAACCTCCTGGGCCTGCTTATAACATATATATTTTTTTTAATTGAAAATGTGTATGCATTGCCCTGTGCGATCAGCCAACAGTTAATGCCCCTTCAATACCTGCATTGCTACTAACAGTTGCGCCTTTGTTTTCTGCACTCTGGCCTTGGCAACACCAATACAAAAGCTTGTCTCTCTGGCCAAAACTGACTGGAAAAAACAAGGGGAAAAAGTGTAATTTACGGGTCATGGTTGATACGATAGTTGCACAGGGATTCAAACAGGACACCTTCTCGAGGCGCTGTGTGGTGACCACCGGCCCCTACATAGCAAACAAACCTGTATCAGCATCTCACCAGCAGCTGAATGTGTTGCCTGCAGGCTACACATTGGAGGCTGCAGTTGGTGCGTTAACCCATTGGGCTGTCGGCCCTCCTTCCTCTGAGAGCAGGACACTGAATTTCCATGTTGCCTTCCTTTGGCACATTAGATCTATCTTTCACCCCAATTCAGAGGATGTTTTGCTTCACAGAGAGAGTGGGCATTTACAGATTTTGGGTGGGCCTTGCCCCTCAGGCTCTACCCTGCCTCTGCTCTCACCCCCAGGGTAAAGAGTGGGAAAGGCTCGCTACAGCAAGAGTCTTTCAAATCTTTCACTTTTGAGAGCAGAGTGTTTACATTTAAAAATCATGAACAAGCAGCAATAAGCTAAGCTGGTCAGTTAAATGTTTGCCTTTGTCATTGGGGTGTATTGATATGGGCAGGGCTGTCTTCTGTCCTCTGCTACTGTCCGATTTCTTAATGCTGCTTGTTCATGATTTTTAAATGTAAACACTCTTCTCTCAAAAGTGAAAGATTTGAAAGACTCTTGATGTAGCGAGCCTTTCCCACTCTTTGCCTTGGGGGTGAGAGGGCTGCTTTCTGCCTTTAACTTTCTCAATTTTGGAGTGTCTGGCTCCAACACTGAGAATAAGGGCCTAATCCTGGAGGGAAACGGACAGAGGTCTGCGCCCTGCGTCCTCCACGCGTCCCTAACGCTCCCAAACGCGACCACAGCCCTTACGGGCACAGCCCTATGTCCTATGCGGCCCCTCTGGTGCAGCCACCCACACAACTTAGGGTTAGGATCGGTGCGCTTCCACGTAGGCCTGGCCACCTAGGCCCCAGAAAGTGTCACAGCCTGCTTTGTAAACCTTAGTGACGGTGGCTTAGGTGGAGATGATCTTGGTGGAATAGTGATGCCTTTTTCCTCCCAGAAGCCACCCCGGGAGCATAGTAAAATGAAGGGGTGTGCCTGCTCAGTTGCCCTCTGTTTAGCCTCGGCCCAAGTAACATTAGTTCTGGGCTCTCCAGGCAAATGTATCCATCCGGGAGAGAGCTAGGAATAGGAGGTCTCTTTCTGCAGGCACAGTGGGGAAGACTCAGAGAGCTGCATGCCTGAGACATCTTTCCTTGTCCCTCGCTCATTGTTGTGTTCTCTAACTTCGAACTCTCTGCCAGGCCAGGCCCTGTTTCTTTTACTGCCAACCCCCCTGACCCCTGGTCTTCCACCTACTTCCCGCTCTATTATGCCTTCTCCTTTTTTGCTCTCTTCTATGGCCCTTTGAAAAGGAATGCAGGCCTAGCTAAACCTCATGAAGGAAATCTACCAACCAAAGATGCATTCCTCACTCATGGCAGGTGCTGTGATACGAGTAAGAAGGGCCGGAGGGGTGATTGGGTTGTTGAGTTGGGAGGCACCAGAGGCGTAGCCAGGATTGTCTAGCAAATGGGGCCAGAAGCTAATGTAGTTGGGCCCACTGCACTGACAAAAATATCTGTAAATGCCCACACAACGCTGCTGAGTGGGCATTTACAGATTTTGGGTGGGCCTTGCCCCTCAGTGAAAGATTTGAAAGTTAATGCACCTACTGCAGCCTCCTATGTGTAGCCTGCAGGTGACACATTCAGTTGCTGGTGGGATGCTGATATAGGTTAGCTAGCTATGCAGGGGCGGGTGGTCACCTCACATCGCCTCGAGAAGGTGTCCTGTTTGAATCCCTGTGCAAATATCGTATCAACCATGACCCGTAAATTACACTTTTTCCCCTCGTTTTTTCCAGTCAGTTTGGGCCAGAGAGACAAGCTTTAGTATGGGTGTTACCAAGGCAGAGTGCAGAAAACAAAGGCGCAACTGTTAGTAGCAATGCTGGTATTGAAGGGGCATTAACTGTTGGCTGATCGCGCAGGGCAATGCTTACCCATTTTCAACTAAAAAAAAATAATAATAATTAAAAGTTTGCCCAGGAGGTTCCGGACACTGGATGAGAACTAAGGTCCCCAGCAGTCCAAGACCAAGCACTTATCAGTTGAGCCACTGGTGGTTGTGTTCCTAAGAGCAGCTTTCGGGCGTATATATCTTTCTTCTGCATGTCCCTGTGAGAATACCCATTCAGATTGTGAAACATGTTCACTGAAGAAAATGAGGATAGAACTTCTGGCACCCCGCTCCAGTACATACCAGTCAACTGCAGTGGCCTAGAGGTTAAGTGCTTGCGTTACAGCGCTGGGGGTCTGGGTTCGAGTCCTGCTTTCTGCACATAAACTGAATAGTTGGGTAATCTCATTGTACAACTCCTACCAAAAGGTTCAGTGGGTGGTGAAAAGAGTTCTCTGGCAAAGGGAGGGTGGAAGAAAGCAGGGACGGAGCAAGTGCAGGGTAAAGGAGGAGGTGGGGCAGGGTAAAGGAGGATGTGGGGCAGGCCAAAGGGGGAGGCAGAGCTGGATGACGAGGTCCCTGTGGAGAGGAGGCAGGACTGGGTGAGTGGGGATAGACCTAGAAGGGCATGGCATAGGTTCCTCTGGTAAAGGGAAGGGGGAAGAAAGCAGAGAGGTGGGACTGTGGAGGAGAGGAGGCAGGGCAGGTAGCACTGAATGAAAAAAATGTCAGCCCATTGGGTCCTGCTGCATCTTTTTTCCCTCATTAATGCTCCCTTTCCCCACATTAGCACCCTCGTTTACACACCCCACCCTCCACAATTCAGGGCCCTCCTCCCCCACCAGGGCTGACTTATTCCCTGTCTCCCCAGGGCCCCCTTTATCCTACATCCCCAGGCCCCTCTAGACCTACCCCCTACTCACCCATCCCCTCCTCGTCTCCACAGGGACCCATTCATCCAACCCAACCTCCCCCTTTAACCTGCCCCGCTGCCTCCTTTATTTGTCCTGCGTGCCTCCTTGCTTTCTTCCACCCTCCCTTTACCAGGGAAAGCTTTTCATACCCGTTGAACCTTTTAGGAGGAGTGTGGGTACCGCAACCATACAAGGACATTACCCACCCATTATGTGCCGAAAGCAGGACTCAAACCCAGGCCCCCAGCGCTGTAAAGCAAGCTCTTAACCTCTAAGCCACTGCAGTTAGCTGGTATTAATTGGAGCGGGGGCCAGATGTTCTATCCTCATTTTCTTCTGTGAACATGTTTCACAATGCAAATGGGTATGCTCACAGGGGCTTGCAGAAGAAAGATGCATACGCCCAAAAGCTACTCTCAAAAGCACAGCCACCAGTGGCTCAACTGGTAAGTGCTTGGTCTTGGAATGCTGAGGCCCTGAGTTCTAATCCAATGTCAGGAACCTCCTGGGCCTGCTTATAACATATATATTTTTTTTAATTGAAAATGTGTATGCATTGCCCTGTGCGATCAGCCAACAGTTAATGCCCCTTCAATACCTGCATTGCTACTAACAGTTGCGCCTTTGTTTTCTGCACTCTGGCCTTGGCAACACCAATACAAAAGCTTGTCTCTCTGGCCAAAACTGACTGGAAAAAACAAGGGGAAAAAGTGTAATTTACGGGTCATGGTTGATACGATAGTTGCACAGGGATTCAAACAGGACACCTTCTCGAGGCGCTGTGTGGTGACCACCGGCCCCTACATAGCAAACAAACCTGTATCAGCATCTCACCAGCAGCTGAATGTGTTGCCTGCAGGCTACACATTGGAGGCTGCAGTTGGTGCGTTAACCCATTGGGCTGTCGGCCCTCCTTCCTCTGAGAGCAGGACACTGAATTTCCATGTTGCCTTCCTTTGGCACATTAGATCTATCTTTCACCCCAATTCAGAGGATGTTTTGCTTCACAGAGAGAGTGGGCATTTACAGATTTTGGGTGGGCCTTGCCCCTCAGGCTCTACCCTGCCTCTGCTCTCACCCCCAGAGTAAAGAGTGGGAAAGGCTCGCTACAGCAAGAGTCTTTCAAATCTTTCACTTTTGAGAGCAGAGTGTTTACATTTAAAAATCATGAACAAGCAGCAATAAGCTAAGCTGGTCAGTTAAATGTTTGCCTTTGTCATTGGGGTGTATTGATATGGGCAGGGCTGTCTTCTGTCCTCTGCTACTGTCCGATTTCTTAATGCTGCTTGTTCATGATTTTTAAATGTAAACACTCTTCTCTCAAAAGTGAAAGATTTGAAAGACTCTTGATGTAGCGAGCCTTTCCCACTCTTTGCCTTGGGGGTGAGAGGGCTGCTTTCTGCCTTTAACTTTCTCAATTTTGGAGTGTCTGGCTCCAACACTGAGAATAAGGGCCTAATCCTGGAGGGAAACGGACAGAGGTCTGCGCCCTGCGTCCTCCACGCGTCCCTAACGCTCCCAAACGCGACCACAGCCCTTACGGGCACAGCCCTATGTCCTATGCGGCCCCTCTGGTGCAGCCACCCACACAACTTAGGGTTAGGATCGGTGCGCTTCCACGTAGGCCTGGCCACCTAGGCCCCAGAAAGTGTCACAGCCTGCTTTGTAAACCTTAGTGACGGTGGCTTAGGTGGAGATGATCTTGGTGGAATAGTGATGCCTTTTTCCTCCCAGAAGCCACCCCGGGAGCATAGTAAAATGAAGGGGTGTGCCTGCTCAGTTGCCCTCTGTTTAGCCTCGGCCCAAGTAACATTAGTTCTGGGCTCTCCAGGCAAATGTATCCATCCGGGAGAGAGCTAGGAATAGGAGGTCTCTTTCTGCAGGCACAGTGGGGAAGACTCAGAGAGCTGCATGCCTGAGACATCTTTCCTTGTCCCTCGCTCATTGTTGTGTTCTCTAACTTCGAACTCTCTGCCAGGCCAGGCCCTGTTTCTTTTACTGCCAACCCCCCTGACCCCTGGTCTTCCACCTACTTCCCGCTCTATTATGCCTTCTCCTTTTTTGCTCTCTTCTATGGCCCTTTGAAAAGGAATGCAGGCCTAGCTAAACCTCATGAAGGAAATCTACCAACCAAAGATGCATTCCTCACTCATGGCAGGTGCTGTGATACGAGTAAGAAGGGCCGGAGGGGTGATTGGGTTGTTGAGTTGGGAGGCACCAGAGGCGTAGCCAGGATTGTCTAGCAAATGGGGCCAGAAGCTAATGTAGTTGGGCCCACTGCACTGACAAAAATATCTGTAAATGCCCACACAACGCTGCTGAGTGGGCATTTACAGATTTTGGGTGGGCCTTGCCCCTCAGTGAAAGATTTGAAAGTTAATGCACCTACTGCAGCCTCCTATGTGTAGCCTGCAGGTGACACATTCAGTTGCTGGTGGGATGCTGATATAGGTTAGCTAGCTATGCAGGGGCGGGTGGTCACCTCACATCGCCTCGAGAAGGTGTCCTGTTTGAATCCCTGTGCAAATATCGTATCAACCATGACCCGTAAATTACACTTTTTCCCCTCGTTTTTTCCAGTCAGTTTGGGCCAGAGAGACAAGCTTTAGTATGGGTGTTACCAAGGCAGAGTGCAGAAAACAAAGGCGCAACTGTTAGTAGCAATGCTGGTATTGAAGGGGCATTAACTGTTGGCTGATCGCGCAGGGCAATGCTTACCCATTTTCAACTAAAAAAAAATAATAATAATTAAAAGTTTGCCCAGGAGGTTCCGGACACTGGATGAGAACTAAGGTCCCCAGCAGTCCAAGACCAAGCACTTATCAGTTGAGCCACTGGTGGTTGTGTTCCTAAGAGCAGCTTTCGGGCGTATATATCTTTCTTCTGCATGTCCCTGTGAGAATACCCATTCAGATTGTGAAACATGTTCACTGAAGAAAATGAGGATAGAACTTCTGGCACCCCGCTCCAGTACATACCAGTCAACTGCAGTGGCCTAGAGGTTAAGTGCTTGCGTTACAGCGCTGGGGGTCTGGGTTCGAGTCCTGCTTTCTGCACATAAACTGAATAGTTGGGTAATCTCATTGTACAACTCCTACCAAAAGGTTCAGTGGGTGGTGAAAAGAGTTCTCTGGCAAAGGGAGGGTGGAAGAAAGCAGGGACGGAGCAAGTGCAGGGTAAAGGAGGAGGTGGGGCAGGGTAAAGGAGGAGGTGGGGCAGGCCAAAGGGGGAGGCAGAGCTGGATGACGAGGTCCCTGTGGAGAGGAGGCAGGACTGGGTGAGTGGGGATAGACCTAGAAGGGCATGGCATAGGTTCCTCTGGTAAAGGGAAGGGGGAAGAAAGCAGAGAGGTGGGACTGTGGAGGAGAGGAGGCAGGGCAGGTAGCACTGAATGAAAAAAATGTCAGCCCATTGGGTCCTGCTGCATCTTTTTTCCCTCATTAATGCTCCCTTTCCCCACATTAGCACCCTCGTTTACACACCCCACCCTCCACAATTCAGGGCCCTCCTCCCCCACCAGGGCTGACTTATTCCCTGTCTCCCCAGGGCCCCCTTTATCCTACATCCCCAGGCCCCTCTAGACCTACCCCCTACTCACCCATCCCCTCCTCGTCTCCACAGGGACCCATTCATCCAACCCAACCTCCCCCTTTAACCTGCCCCGCTGCCTCCTTTATTTGTCCTGCGTGCCTCCTTGCTTTCTTCCACCCTCCCTTTACCAGGGAAAGCTTTTCATACCCGTTGAACCTTTTAGGAGGAGTGTGGGTACCGCAACCATACAAGGACATTACCCACCCATTATGTGCCGAAAGCAGGACTCAAACCCAGGCCCCCAGCGCTGTAAAGCAAGCTCTTAACCTCTAAGCCACTGCAGTTAGCTGGTATTAATTGGAGCGGGGGCCAGATGTTCTATCCTCATTTTCTTCTGTGAACATGTTTCACAATGCAAATGGGTATGCTCACAGGGGCTTGCAGAAGAAAGATGCATACGCCCAAAAGCTACTCTCAAAAGCACAGCCACCAGTGGCTCAACTGGTAAGTGCTTGGTCTTGGAATGCTGAGGCCCTGAGTTCTAATCCAATGTCAGGAACCTCCTGGGCCTGCTTATAACATATATATTTTTTTTAATTGAAAATGTGTATGCATTGCCCTGTGCGATCAGCCAACAGTTAATGCCCCTTCAATACCTGCATTGCTACTAACAGTTGCGCCTTTGTTTTCTGCACTCTGGCCTTGGCAACACCAATACAAAAGCTTGTCTCTCTGGCCAAAACTGACTGGAAAAAACAAGGGGAAAAAGTGTAATTTACGGGTCATGGTTGATACGATAGTTGCACAGGGATTCAAACAGGACACCTTCTCGAGGCGCTGTGTGGTGACCACCGGCCCCTACATAGCAAACAAACCTGTATCAGCATCTCACCAGCAGCTGAATGTGTTGCCTGCAGGCTACACATTGGAGGCTGCAGTTGGTGCGTTAACCCATTGGGCTGTCGGCCCTCCTTCCTCTGAGAGCAGGACACTGAATTTCCATGTTGCCTTCCTTTGGCACATTAGATCTATCTTTCACCCCAATTCAGAGGATGTTTTGCTTCACAGAGAGAGTGGGCATTTACAGATTTTGGGTGGGCCTTGCCCCTCAGGCTCTACCCTGCCTCTGCTCTCACCCCCAGGGTAAAGAGTGGGAAAGGCTCGCTACAGCAAGAGTCTTTCAAATCTTTCACTTTTGAGAGCAGAGTGTTTACATTTAAAAATCATGAACAAGCAGCAATAAGCTAAGCTGGTCAGTTAAATGTTTGCCTTTGTCATTGGGGTGTATTGATATGGGCAGGGCTGTCTTCTGTCCTCTGCTACTGTCCGATTTCTTAATGCTGCTTGTTCATGATTTTTAAATGTAAACACTCTTCTCTCAAAAGTGAAAGATTTGAAAGACTCTTGATGTAGCGAGCCTTTCCCACTCTTTGCCTTGGGGGTGAGAGGGCTGCTTTCTGCCTTTAACTTTCTCAATTTTGGAGTGTCTGGCTCCAACACTGAGAATAAGGGCCTAATCCTGGAGGGAAACGGACAGAGGTCTGCGCCCTGCGTCCTCCACGCGTCCCTAACGCTCCCAAACGCGACCACAGCCCTTACGGGCACAGCCCTATGTCCTATGCGGCCCCTCTGGTGCAGCCACCCACACAACTTAGGGTTAGGATCGGTGCGCTTCCACGTAGGCCTGGCCACCTAGGCCCCAGAAAGTGTCACAGCCTGCTTTGTAAACCTTAGTGACGGTGGCTTAGGTGGAGATGATCTTGGTGGAATAGTGATGCCTTTTTCCTCCCAGAAGCCACCCCGGGAGCATAGTAAAATGAAGGGGTGTGCCTGCTCAGTTGCCCTCTGTTTAGCCTCGGCCCAAGTAACATTAGTTCTGGGCTCTCCAGGCAAATGTATCCATCCGGGAGAGAGCTAGGAATAGGAGGTCTCTTTCTGCAGGCACAGTGGGGAAGACTCAGAGAGCTGCATGCCTGAGACATCTTTCCTTGTCCCTCGCTCATTGTTGTGTTCTCTAACTTCGAACTCTCTGCCAGGCCAGGCCCTGTTTCTTTTACTGCCAACCCCCCTGACCCCTCGTCGTCCACCTACTTCCCGCTCTATTATGCCTTCTCCTTTTTTGCTCTCTTCTATGGCCCTTTGAAAAGGAATGCAGGCCTAGCTAAACCTCATGAAGGAAATCTACCAACCAAAGATGCATTCCTCACTCATGGCAGGTGCTGTGATACGAGTAAGAAGGGATCATCTGTCCGTGAAGCAAAACATCCTCTGAATTGGGGTGAAAGACAGATGTAATGTGCCAAAGGAAGGCAACATGGAAATTCAGTTTCCTGCTCTCTGAGGAAGGAGGGTCAACAGCCCAATGGGTTAATGCACCTACTGCAGCCTCCTATGTGTAGCCTGCAGGTGACAAATTCAGTTGATGGTGGGATGCCGATATAGGTTAGCTAGCTATGCAGGGGCGGGTGGTCACCTCACATCGCCTCGAGAAGGTGTCCTGTTTGAATCCCTGTGCAAATATCGTATCAACCTTGACCCGTAAATTACACTTTTTCCCCTCGTTTTTTCCAGTCAGTGTGGGCCAGAGAGACAAGCTTTAGTATGGGTGTTACCAAGGCAGAGTGCAGAAAACAAAGGTGCAACTGTTAGTAGCAATGCTGGTATTGAAGGGGCATTAACTGTTGGCTGATCGCGCAGGGCAATGCTTACCCATTTTCAATTAAAAAAAATAATAATAATTAAAAGTTTGCCCAGGAGGTTCCGGACACTGGATGAGAACTAAGGTCCCCAGCAGTCCAAGACCAAGCACTTATCAGTTGAGCCACTGGTGGTTGTGTTCCTGAGAGCAGCTTTTGGGCGTATATATCTTTCTTCTGCATGTCCCTGGGAGAATACCCATTCAGATTGTGAAACATGTTCCCTGAAGAAAATGAGGATAGAACTTCTGGCACCCCGCTCCACTAAATACCAGTCAACTGCAGTGGCCTAGAGGTTAAGTGCTTGCGTTACAGCGCTGGGGGGGGTCTGGGTTCGAGTCCTGCTTTCGGCACATAAACTGAATAGTTGGGTAATCTCCTTGTACAACTCCTTCTAAAAGGTTCAGTGGGTGTGAAAAGAGTTCTCTGGCAAAGGGAGGGTGGAAGAAAGCAGAGAAGTGGGACGGAGGAGGTGGGGCAGGCCAAAGGGGGAGGCAGAGCTGGATGAAGGGGTCCCTGTGGAGAGGAGGCAGGGCTGGGTGATTGGGGAGGAATCGAGAAGGGCATGGCATAGGTTCCCCTGGTAAAGGGAAGGGGGAAGAAAGCAGAGAGGTGGGACTGTGGAGGAGAGGACTGAATGAAAAAAAAAAATGTGGGTCCATTCCATCCTGCTGCAACTTTTTTCCCTCATTAATGCTCCCTTTCCCCCACATTAGCACCCTGGTTTACACACCCCACCCTCCACAATTCAGGGCCCTCCGCCCCCACCAGGGCTGACTTATTCCCTGTCTCCCCAGGGCCCCCTTTATCCTACATCCCCAGGCCCCTCTAGACCTACCCCCTACTCACCCATCCCCTCCTCGTCTCCACAGGGACCCATTCATCCAACCCAACCTCCCCCTTTAACCTGCGTGCCTCCTTGCTTTCTTCCACCCTCCCTTTACCAGGGAAAGCTTTTCATACCCATCGAACCTTTTAGGAGGAGTGTGGATACCGCAACCATACAAGGACATTACCCACCCAACTATTCAGTTTATGTGCCGAAAGCAGGACTCAAACCCAGGCCCCCCCAGCGCTGTAAAGCAAGCTCTTAACCTCTAAGCCACTGCAGTTAGCTGGTATTAATTGGAGCGGGGGGCCAGATGTTCTATCCTCATTTTCTTCTGTGAACATGTTTCACAATGCAAATGGGTATGCTCACAGGGGCTTGCAGAAGAAAGATGCATACGCCCAAAAGCTACTCTGAGAAGCACAGCCACCAGTGGCTCAGCAGGTAAGTGCTTGGTCTTGGAATGCTGGGGCCCTGAGTTCTAATCCAATGTCAGGAACCTCCTGGGCCTGCTTATAACGTATCTTTTTTTGTTTTAATTGAAAATGTGTATGCATTGCCCTGTGCGATCAGCCAACAGTTAATGCCCCTTCAATACCTGCATTGCTACTAACAGTTGCGCCTTTGTTTTCTGCACTCTGGTCTTGGCAACACCAATACAAAAGCTTGTCTCTCTGGCCAAAACTGACTGGAAAAAACAAGGGGAAAAAGTGTAATTTACGGGTCATGGTTGATACGATAGTTGCACAGGGATTCAAACAGGACACCTTCTCGAGGCGCTGTGTGGTGACCACCGGCCCCTACATAGCAAGCAAACCTGTATCAGCATCTCACCAGCAGCTGAATGTGTTGCCTGCAGGCTACACATTGGAGGCTGCAGTTGGTGCGTTAACCCATTGGGCTGTCGGCCCTCCTTCCTCTGAGAGCAGGAAACTGAATTTTCATGTTGCCTTCCTTTGGCACATTAGATCTATCTTTCGCCCCAATTCAGAGGATGTTTTGCTTCGCAGAGAGAGTGGGCATTTACAGATTTTGGGTGGGCCTTGCCCCTCAGGCCCTACCCTGCCTCTGCTCTCACCCCCAGGGTAAAGAGTGGGAAAGGCTCGCTACAGCAAGAGTCTTTCAAATCTTTCACTTTTGAGAGCAGAGTGTTTACATTTAAAAATCATGAACAAGCAGCAATAAGCTAAGCTGGTCAGTTAAATGTTTGCCTTTGTCATTGGGGTGTATTGATATGGGCAGGGCTGTCTTCTGTTCGATTTCTTAATGCTGCTTGTTCATGATTTTTAAATGTAAACACTCTTCTCTCAAAAGTGAAAGATTTGGAAGACTCTTGATGTAGCGAGCCTTTCCCACTCTTTGCCTTGGGGGTGAGAGGGCTGCTTTCTGCCTTTAACTTTCTCAATTTTGGAGTGTCTGGCTCCAACACTGACAATAAGGGCCGAATCCTGGAGGGAAACGGACAGAGGTCTGCGCCCTGCGTCCTCCACGCGTCCCAAACGCTCCCAAACGCGACCACAGCCCTTACGGGCACAGCCCTATGTCCTATGCGGCCCCTCTGGTGCAGCCACCCACACAACTTAGGGTTAGGATCTGTGCGCTTCCACGTAGGCCTGGCCACCTAGGCCCCAGAAAGTGTCACAGCCTGCTTTGTAAACCTTAGTGACGGTGGCTTAGGTGGACATGATCTTGGTGGAATAGAGATGCCTTTTTCCTCCCAGAAGCCACCCCGGGAGCATAGTAAAATGAAGGGGTGTGCCTGCTCAGTTGCCCTCTGTTTAGCCTCGGCCCAAGTAACATTAGTTCTGGGCTCTCCAGGCAAATGTATCCATCCGGGAGAGAGCTAGGAATAGGAGGTCTCTTTCTGCAGGCACAGTGGGGAAGACTCAGAGAGCTGCATGCCTGAGACATCTTTCCTTGTCCCTCGCTCATTGTTGTGTTCTCTAACTTCTAACTCTCTGCCAGGCCAGGCCCTGTTTCTTTTACTGCCAACCCCCCTGACCCCTCGTCGTCCACCTACTTCCCGCTCTATTATGCCTTCTCCTTTTTTGCTCTCTTCTATGGCCCTTTGAAAAGGAATGCAGGCCTAGCTAAACCTCATGAAGGAAATCTACCAACCAAAGATGCATTCCTCACTCATGGCAGGTGCTGTGATACGAGTAAGAAGGGATCATCTGTCCGTGAAGCAAAACATCCTCTGAATTGGGGTGAAAGACAGATGTAATGTGCCAAAGGAAGGCAACATGGAAATTCAGTTTCCTGCTCTCTGAGGAAGGAGGGTCAACAGCCCAATGGGTTAATGCACCTACTGCAGCCTCCTATGTGTAGCCTGCAGGTGACAAATTCAGTTGATGGTGGGATGCCGATATAGGTTAGCTAGCTATGCAGGGGCGGGTGGTCACCTCACATCGCCTCGAGAAGGTGTCCTGTTTGAATCCCTGTGCAAATATCGTATCAACCTTGACCCGTAAATTACACTTTTTCCCCTCGTTTTTTCCAGTCAGTGTGGGCCAGAGAGACAAGCTTTAGTATGGGTGTTACCAAGGCAGAGTGCAGAAAACAAAGGTGCAACTGTTAGTAGCAATGCTGGTATTGAAGGGGCATTAACTGTTGGCTGATCGCGCAGGGCAATGCTTACCCATTTTCAATTAAAAAAAATAATAATAATTAAAAGTTTGCCCAGGAGGTTCCGGACACTGGATGAGAACTAAGGTCCCCAGCAGTCCAAGACCAAGCACTTATCAGTTGAGCCACTGGTGGTTGTGTTCCTGAGAGCAGCTTTTGGGCGTATATATCTTTCTTCTGCATGTCCCTGGGAGAATACCCATTCAGATTGTGAAACATGTTCCCTGAAGAAAATGAGGATAGAACTTCTGGCACCCCGCTCCACTAAATACCAGTCAACTGCAGTGGCCTAGAGGTTAAGTGCTTGCGTTACAGCGCTGGGGGGGGTCTGGGTTCGAGTCCTGCTTTCGGCACATAAACTGAATAGTTGGGTAATCTCCTTGTACAACTCCTTCTAAAAGGTTCAGTGGGTGTGAAAAGAGTTCTCTGGCAAAGGGAGGGTGGAAGAAAGCAGAGAAGTGGGACGGAGGAGGTGGGGCAGGCCAAAGGGGGAGGCAGAGCTGGATGAAGGGGTCCCTGTGGAGAGGAGGCAGGGCTGGGTGATTGGGGAGGAATCGAGAAGGGCATGGCATAGGTTCCCCTGGTAAAGGGAAGGGGGAAGAAAGCAGAGAGGTGGGACTGTGGAGGAGAGGACTGAATGAAAAAAAAAAATGTGGGTCCATTCCATCCTGCTGCAACTTTTTTCCCTCATTAATGCTCCCTTTCCCCCACATTAGCACCCTGGTTTACACACCCCACCCTCCACAATTCAGGGCCCTCCGCCCCCACCAGGGCTGACTTATTCCCTGTCTCCCCAGGGCCCCCTTTATCCTACATCCCCAGGCCCCTCTAGACCTACCCCCTACTCACCCATCCCCTCCTCGTCTCCACAGGGACCCATTCATCCAACCCAACCTCCCCCTTTAACCTGCGTGCCTCCTTGCTTTCTTCCACCCTCCCTTTACCAGGGAAAGCTTTTCATACCCATCGAACCTTTTAGGAGGAGTGTGGATACCGCAACCATACAAGGACATTACCCACCCAACTATTCAGTTTATGTGCCGAAAGCAGGACTCAAACCCAGGCCCCCCCAGCGCTGTAAAGCAAGCTCTTAACCTCTAAGCCACTGCAGTTAGCTGGTATTAATTGGAGCGGGGGGCCAGATGTTCTATCCTCATTTTCTTCTGTGAACATGTTTCACAATGCAAATGGGTATGCTCACAGGGGCTTGCAGAAGAAAGATGCATACGCCCAAAAGCTACTCTGAGAAGCACAGCCACCAGTGGCTCAGCAGGTAAGTGCTTGGTCTTGGAATGCTGGGGCCCTGAGTTCTAATCCAATGTCAGGAACCTCCTGGGCCTGCTTATAACGTATCTTTTTTTGTTTTAATTGAAAATGTGTATGCATTGCCCTGTGCGATCAGCCAACAGTTAATGCCCCTTCAATACCTGCATTGCTACTAACAGTTGCGCCTTTGTTTTCTGCACTCTGGTCTTGGCAACACCAATACAAAAGCTTGTCTCTCTGGCCAAAACTGACTGGAAAAAACAAGGGGAAAAAGTGTAATTTACGGGTCATGGTTGATACGATAGTTGCACAGGGATTCAAACAGGACACCTTCTCGAGGCGCTGTGTGGTGACCACCGGCCCCTACATAGCAAGCAAACCTGTATCAGCATCTCACCAGCAGCTGAATGTGTTGCCTGCAGGCTACACATTGGAGGCTGCAGTTGGTGCGTTAACCCATTGGGCTGTCGGCCCTCCTTCCTCTGAGAGCAGGAAACTGAATTTCCATGTTGCCTTCCTTTGGCACATTAGATCTATCTTTCGCCCCAATTCAGAGGATGTTTTGCTTCGCAGAGAGAGTGGGCATTTACAGATTTTGGGTGGGCCTTGCCCCTCAGGCCCTACCCTGCCTCTGCTCTCACCCCCAGGGTAAAGAGTGGGAAAGGCTCGCTACAGCAAGAGTCTTTCAAATCTTTCACTTTTGAGAGCAGAGTGTTTACATTTAAAAATCATGAACAAGCAGCAATAAGCTAAGCTGGTCAGTTAAATGTTTGCCTTTGTCATTGGGGTGTATTGATATGGGCAGGGCTGTCTTCTGTTCGATTTCTTAATGCTGCTTGTTCATGATTTTTAAATGTAAACACTCTTCTCTCAAAAGTGAAAGATTTGGAAGACTCTTGATGTAGCGAGCCTTTCCCACTCTTTGCCTTGGGGGTGAGAGGGCTGCTTTCTGCCTTTAACTTTCTCAATTTTGGAGTGTCTGGCTCCAACACTGACAATAAGGGCCGAATCCTGGAGGGAAACGGACAGAGGTCTGCGCCCTGCGTCCTCCACGCGTCCCAAACGCTCCCAAACGCGACCACAGCCCTTACGGGCACAGCCCTATGTCCTATGCGGCCCCTCTGGTGCAGCCACCCACACAACTTAGGGTTAGGATCTGTGCGCTTCCACGTAGGCCTGGCCACCTAGGCCCCAGAAAGTGTCACAGCCTGCTTTGTAAACCTTAGTGACGGTGGCTTAGGTGGACATGATCTTGGTGGAATAGAGATGCCTTTTTCCTCCCAGAAGCCACCCCGGGAGCATAGTAAAATGAAGGGGTGTGCCTGCTCAGTTGCCCTCTGTTTAGCCTCGGCCCAAGTAACATTAGTTCTGGGCTCTCCAGGCAAATGTATCCATCCGGGAGAGAGCTAGGAATAGGACGTCTCTTTCTGCAGGCACAGTGGGGAAGACTCAGAGAGCTGCATGCCTGAGACATCTTTCCTTGTCCCTCGCTCATTGTTGTGTTCTCTAACTTCTAACTCTCTGCCAGGCCAGGCCCTGTTTCTTTTACTGCCAACCCCCCTGACCCCTCGTCGTCCACCTACTTCCCGCTCTATTATGCCTTCTCCTTTTTTGCTCTCTTCTATGGCCCTTTGAAAAGGAATGCAGGCCTAGCTAAACCTCATGAAGGAAATCTACCAACCAAAGATGCATTCCTCACTCATGGCAGGTGCTGTGATACGAGTAAGAAGGGATCATCTGTCCGTGAAGCAAAACATCCTCTGAATTGGGGTGAAAGACAGATGTAATGTGCCAAAGGAAGGCAACATGGAAATTCAGTTTCCTGCTCTCTGAGGAAGGAGGGTCAACAGCCCAATGGGTTAATGCACCTACTGCAGCCTCCTATGTGTAGCCTGCAGGTGACAAATTCAGTTGATGGTGGGATGCCGATATAGGTTAGCTAGCTATGCAGGGGCGGGTGGTCACCTCACATCGCCTCGAGAAGGTGTCCTGTTTGAATCCCTGTGCAAATATCGTATCAACCTTGACCCGTAAATTACACTTTTTCCCCTCGTTTTTTCCAGTCAGTGTGGGCCAGAGAGACAAGCTTTAGTATGGGTGTTACCAAGGCAGAGTGCAGAAAACAAAGGTGCAACTGTTAGTAGCAATGCTGGTATTGAAGGGGCATTAACTGTTGGCTGATCGCGCAGGGCAATGCTTACCCATTTTCAATTAAAAAAAATAATAATAATTAAAAGTTTGCCCAGGAGGTTCCGGACACTGGATGAGAACTAAGGTCCCCAGCAGTCCAAGACCAAGCACTTATCAGTTGAGCCACTGGTGGTTGTGTTCCTGAGAGCAGCTTTTGGGCGTATATATCTTTCTTCTGCATGTCCCTGGGAGAATACCCATTCAGATTGTGAAACATGTTCCCTGAAGAAAATGAGGATAGAACTTCTGGCACCCCGCTCCACTAAATACCAGTCAACTGCAGTGGCCTAGAGGTTAAGTGCTTGCGTTACAGCGCTGGGGGGGGTCTGGGTTCGAGTCCTGCTTTCGGCACATAAACTGAATAGTTGGGTAATCTCCTTGTACAACTCCTTCTAAAAGGTTCAGTGGGTGTGAAAAGAGTTCTCTGGCAAAGGGAGGGTGGAAGAAAGCAGAGAAGTGGGACGGAGGAGGTGGGGCAGGCCAAAGGGGGAGGCAGAGCTGGATGAAGGGGTCCCTGTGGAGAGGAGGCAGGGCTGGGTGATTGGGGAGGAATCGAGAAGGGCATGGCATAGGTTCCCCTGGTAAAGGGAAGGGGGAAGAAAGCAGAGAGGTGGGACTGTGGAGGAGAGGACTGAATGAAAAAAAAAAATGTGGGTCCATTCCATCCTGCTGCAACTTTTTTCCCTCATTAATGCTCCCTTTCCCCCACATTAGCACCCTGGTTTACACACCCCACCCTCCACAATTCAGGGCCCTCCGCCCCCACCAGGGCTGACTTATTCCCTGTCTCCCCAGGGCCCCCTTTATCCTACATCCCCAGGCCCCTCTAGACCTACCCCCTACTCACCCATCCCCTCCTCGTCTCCACAGGGACCCATTCATCCAACCCAACCTCCCCCTTTAACCTGCGTGCCTCCTTGCTTTCTTCCACCCTCCCTTTACCAGGGAAAGCTTTTCATACCCATCGAACCTTTTAGGAGGAGTGTGGATACCGCAACCATACAAGGACATTACCCACCCAACTATTCAGTTTATGTGCCGAAAGCAGGACTCAAACCCAGGCCCCCCCAGCGCTGTAAAGCAAGCTCTTAACCTCTAAGCCACTGCAGTTAGCTGGTATTAATTGGAGCGGGGGCCAGATGTTCTATCCTCATTTTCTTCTGTGAACATGTTTCACAATGCAAATGGGTATGCTCACAGGGGCTTGCAGAAGAAAGATGCATACGCCCAAAAGCTACTCTGAGAAGCACAGCCACCAGTGGCTCAGCAGGTAAGTGCTTGGTCTTGGAATGCTGGGGCCCTGAGTTCTAATCCAATGTCAGGAACCTCCTGGGCCTGCTTATAACGTATCTTTTTTTGTTTTAATTGAAAATGTGTATGCATTGCCCTGTGCGATCAGCCAACAGTTAATGCCCCTTCAATACCTGCATTGCTACTAACAGTTGCGCCTTTGTTTTCTGCACTCTGGTCTTGGCAACACCAATACAAAAGCTTGTCTCTCTGGCCAAAACTGACTGGAAAAAACAAGGGGAAAAAGTGTAATTTACGGGTCATGGTTGATACGATAGTTGCACAGGGATTCAAACAGGACACCTTCTCGAGGCGCTGTGTGGTGACCACCGGCCCCTACATAGCAAGCAAACCTGTATCAGCATCTCACCAGCAGCTGAATGTGTTGCCTGCAGGCTACACATTGGAGGCTGCAGTTGGTGCGTTAACCCATTGGGCTGTCGGCCCTCCTTCCTCTGAGAGCAGGAAACTGAATTTCCATGTTGCCTTCCTTTGGCACATTAGATCTATCTTTCGCCCCAATTCAGAGGATGTTTTGCTTCGCAGAGAGAGTGGGCATTTACAGATTTTGGGTGGGCCTTGCCCCTCAGGCCCTACCCTGCCTCTGCTCTCACCCCCAGGGTAAAGAGTGGGAAAGGCTCGCTACAGCAAGAGTCTTTCAAATCTTTCACTTTTGAGAGCAGAGTGTTTACATTTAAAAATCATGAACAAGCAGCAATAAGCTAAGCTGGTCAGTTAAATGTTTGCCTTTGTCATTGGGGTGTATTGATATGGGCAGGGCTGTCTTCTGTTCGATTTCTTAATGCTGCTTGTTCATGATTTTTAAATGTAAACACTCTTCTCTCAAAAGTGAAAGATTTGGAAGACTCTTGATGTAGCGAGCCTTTCCCACTCTTTGCCTTGGGGGTGAGAGGGCTGCTTTCTGCCTTTAACTTTCTCAATTTTGGAGTGTCTGGCTCCAACACTGACAATAAGGGCCGAATCCTGGAGGGAAACGGACAGAGGTCTGCGCCCTGCGTCCTCCACGCGTCCCAAACGCTCCCAAACGCGACCACAGCCCTTACGGGCACAGCCCTATGTCCTATGCGGCCCCTCTGGTGCAGCCACCCACACAACTTAGGGTTAGGATCTGTGCGCTTCCACGTAGGCCTGGCCACCTAGGCCCCAGAAAGTGTCACAGCCTGCTTTGTAAACCTTAGTGACGGTGGCTTAGGTGGACATGATCTTGGTGGAATAGAGATGCCTTTTTCCTCCCAGAAGCCACCCCGGGAGCATAGTAAAATGAAGGGGTGTGCCTGCTCAGTGGCCCTCTGTTTAGCCTCGGCCCAAGTAACATTAGTTCTGGGCTCTCCAGGCAAATGTATCCATCCGGGAGAGAGCTAGGAATAGGACGTCTCTTTCTGCAGGCACAGTGGGGAAGACTCAGAGAGCTGCATGCCTGAGACATCTTTCCTTGTCCCTCGCTCATTGTTGTGTTCTCTAACTTCTAACTCTCTGCCAGGCCAGGCCCTGTTTCTTTTACTGCCAACCCCCCTGACCCCTCGTCGTCCACCTACTTCCCGCTCTATTATGCCTTCTCCTTTTTTGCTCTCTTCTATGGCCCTTTGAAAAGGAATGCAGGCCTAGCTAAACCTCATGAAGGAAATCTACCAACCAAAGATGCATTCCTCACTCATGGCAGGTGCTGTGATACGAGTAAGAAGGGATCATCTGTCCGTGAAGCAAAACATCCTCTGAATTGGGGTGAAAGACAGATGTAATGTGCCAAAGGAAGGCAACATGGAAATTCAGTTTCCTGCTCTCTGAGGAAGGAGGGTCAACAGCCCAATGGGTTAATGCACCTACTGCAGCCTCCTATGTGTAGCCTGCAGGTGACAAATTCAGTTGATGGTGGGATGCCGATATAGGTTAGCTAGCTATGCAGGGGCGGGTGGTCACCTCACATCGCCTCGAGAAGGTGTCCTGTTTGAATCCCTGTGCAAATATCGTATCAACCTTGACCCGTAAATTACACTTTTTCCCCTCGTTTTTTCCAGTCAGTGTGGGCCAGAGAGACAAGCTTTAGTATGGGTGTTACCAAGGCAGAGTGCAGAAAACAAAGGTGCAACTGTTAGTAGCAATGCTGGTATTGAAGGGGCATTAACTGTTGGCTGATCGCGCAGGGCAATGCTTACCCATTTTCAATTAAAAAAAATAATAATAATTAAAAGTTTGCCCAGGAGGTTCCGGACACTGGATGAGAACTAAGGTCCCCAGCAGTCCAAGACCAAGCACTTATCAGTTGAGCCACTGGTGGTTGTGTTCCTGAGAGCAGCTTTTGGGCGTATATATCTTTCTTCTGCATGTCCCTGGGAGAATACCCATTCAGATTGTGAAACATGTTCCCTGAAGAAAATGAGGATAGAACTTCTGGCACCCCGCTCCACTAAATACCAGTCAACTGCAGTGGCCTAGAGGTTAAGTGCTTGCGTTACAGCGCTGGGGGGGGTCTGGGTTCGAGTCCTGCTTTCGGCACATAAACTGAATAGTTGGGTAATCTCCTTGTACAACTCCTTCTAAAAGGTTCAGTGGGTGTGAAAAGAGTTCTCTGGCAAAGGGAGGGTGGAAGAAAGCAGAGAAGTGGGACGGAGGAGGTGGGGCAGGCCAAAGGGGGAGGCAGAGCTGGATGAAGGGGTCCCTGTGGAGAGGAGGCAGGGCTGGGTGATTGGGGAGGAATCGAGAAGGGCATGGCATAGGTTCCCCTGGTAAAGGGAAGGGGGAAGAAAGCAGAGAGGTGGGACTGTGGAGGAGAGGACTGAATGAAAAAAAAAAATGTGGGTCCATTCCATCCTGCTGCAACTTTTTTCCCTCATTAATGCTCCCTTTCCCCCACATTAGCACCCTGGTTTACACACCCCACCCTCCACAATTCAGGGCCCTCCGCCCCCACCAGGGCTGACTTATTCCCTGTCTCCCCAGGGCCCCCTTTATCCTACATCCCCAGGCCCCTCTAGACCTACCCCCTACTCACCCATCCCCTCCTCGTCTCCACAGGGACCCATTCATCCAACCCAACCTCCCCCTTTAACCTGCGTGCCTCCTTGCTTTCTTCCACCCTCCCTTTACCAGGGAAAGCTTTTCATACCCATCGAACCTTTTAGGAGGAGTGTGGATACCGCAACCATACAAGGACATTACCCACCCAACTATTCAGTTTATGTGCCGAAAGCAGGACTCAAACCCAGGCCCCCCCAGCGCTGTAAAGCAAGCTCTTAACCTCTAAGCCACTGCAGTTAGCTGGTATTAATTGGAGCGGGGGGCCAGATGTTCTATCCTCATTTTCTTCTGTGAACATGTTTCACAATGCAAATGGGTATGCTCACAGGGGCTTGCAGAAGAAAGATGCATACGCCCAAAAGCTACTCTGAGAAGCACAGCCACCAGTGGCTCAGCAGGTAAGTGCTTGGTCTTGGAATGCTGGGGCCCTGAGTTCTAATCCAATGTCAGGAACCTCCTGGGCCTGCTTATAACGTATCTTTTTTTGTTTTAATTGAAAATGTGTATGCATTGCCCTGTGCGATCAGCCAACAGTTAATGCCCCTTCAATACCTGCATTGCTACTAACAGTTGCGCCTTTGTTTTCTGCACTCTGGTCTTGGCAACACCAATACAAAAGCTTGTCTCTCTGGCCAAAACTGACTGGAAAAAACAAGGGGAAAAAGTGTAATTTACGGGTCATGGTTGATACGATAGTTGCACAGGGATTCAAACAGGACACCTTCTCGAGGCGCTGTGTGGTGACCACCGGCCCCTACATAGCAAGCAAACCTGTATCAGCATCTCACCAGCAGCTGAATGTGTTGCCTGCAGGCTACACATTGGAGGCTGCAGTTGGTGCGTTAACCCATTGGGCTGTCGGCCCTCCTTCCTCTGAGAGCAGGAAACTGAATTTCCATGTTGCCTTCCTTTGGCACATTAGATCTATCTTTCGCCCCAATTCAGAGGATGTTTTGCTTCGCAGAGAGAGTGGGCATTTACAGATTTTGGGTGGGCCTTGCCCCTCAGGCCCTACCCTGCCTCTGCTCTCACCCCCAGGGTAAAGAGTGGGAAAGGCTCGCTACAGCAAGAGTCTTTCAAATCTTTCACTTTTGAGAGCAGAGTGTTTACATTTAAAAATCATGAACAAGCAGCAATAAGCTAAGCTGGTCAGTTAAATGTTTGCCTTTGTCATTGGGGTGTATTGATATGGGCAGGGCTGTCTTCTGTTCGATTTCTTAATGCTGCTTGTTCATGATTTTTAAATGTAAACACTCTTCTCTCAAAAGTGAAAGATTTGGAAGACTCTTGATGTAGCGAGCCTTTCCCACTCTTTGCCTTGGGGGTGAGAGGGCTGCTTTCTGCCTTTAACTTTCTCAATTTTGGAGTGTCTGGCTCCAACACTGACAATAAGGGCCGAATCCTGGAGGGAAACGGACAGAGGTCTGCGCCCTGCGTCCTCCACGCGTCCCAAACGCTCCCAAACGCGACCACAGCCCTTACGGGCACAGCCCTATGTCCTATGCGGCCCCTCTGGTGCAGCCACCCACACAACTTAGGGTTAGGATCTGTGCGCTTCCACGTAGGCCTGGCCACCTAGGCCCCAGAAAGTGTCACAGCCTGCTTTGTAAACCTTAGTGACGGTGGCTTAGGTGGACATGATCTTGGTGGAATAGAGATGCCTTTTTCCTCCCAGAAGCCACCCCGGGAGCATAGTAAAATGAAGGGGTGTGCCTGCTCAGTTGCCCTCTGTTTAGCCTCGGCCCAAGTAACATTAGTTCTGGGCTCTCCAGGCAAATGTATCCATCCGGGAGAGAGCTAGGAATAGGACGTCTCTTTCTGCAGGCACAGTGGGGAAGACTCAGAGAGCTGCATGCCTGAGACATCTTTCCTTGTCCCTCGCTCATTGTTGTGTTCTCTAACTTCTAACTCTCTGCCAGGCCAGGCCCTGTTTCTTTTACTGCCAACCCCCCTGACCCCTCGTCGTCCACCTACTTCCCGCTCTATTATGCCTTCTCCTTTTTTGCTCTCTTCTATGGCCCTTTGAAAAGGAATGCAGGCCTAGCTAAACCTCATGAAGGAAATCTACCAACCAAAGATGCATTCCTCACTCATGGCAGGTGCTGTGATACGAGTAAGAAGGGATCATCTGTCCGTGAAGCAAAACATCCTCTGAATTGGGGTGAAAGACAGATGTAATGTGCCAAAGGAAGGCAACATGGAAATTCAGTTTCCTGCTCTCTGAGGAAGGAGGGTCAACAGCCCAATGGGTTAATGCACCTACTGCAGCCTCCTATGTGTAGCCTGCAGGTGACAAATTCAGTTGATGGTGGGATGCCGATATAGGTTAGCTAGCTATGCAGGGGCGGGTGGTCACCTCACATCGCCTCGAGAAGGTGTCCTGTTTGAATCCCTGTGCAAATATCGTATCAACCTTGACCCGTAAATTACACTTTTTCCCCTCGTTTTTTCCAGTCAGTGTGGGCCAGAGAGACAAGCTTTAGTATGGGTGTTACCAAGGCAGAGTGCAGAAAACAAAGGTGCAACTGTTAGTAGCAATGCTGGTATTGAAGGGGCATTAACTGTTGGCTGATCGCGCAGGGCAATGCTTACCCATTTTCAATTAAAAAAAATAATAATAATTAAAAGTTTGCCCAGGAGGTTCCGGACACTGGATGAGAACTAAGGTCCCCAGCAGTCCAAGACCAAGCACTTATCAGTTGAGCCACTGGTGGTTGTGTTCCTGAGAGCAGCTTTTGGGCGTATATATCTTTCTTCTGCATGTCCCTGGGAGAATACCCATTCAGATTGTGAAACATGTTCCCTGAAGAAAATGAGGATAGAACTTCTGGCACCCCGCTCCACTAAATACCAGTCAACTGCAGTGGCCTAGAGGTTAAGTGCTTGCGTTACAGCGCTGGGGGGGGTCTGGGTTCGAGTCCTGCTTTCGGCACATAAACTGAATAGTTGGGTAATCTCCTTGTACAACTCCTTCTAAAAGGTTCAGTGGGTGTGAAAAGAGTTCTCTGGCAAAGGGAGGGTGGAAGAAAGCAGAGAAGTGGGACGGAGGAGGTGGGGCAGGCCAAAGGGGGAGGCAGAGCTGGATGAAGGGGTCCCTGTGGAGAGGAGGCAGGGCTGGGTGATTGGGGAGGAATCGAGAAGGGCATGGCATAGGTTCCCCTGGTAAAGGGAAGGGGGAAGAAAGCAGAGAGGTGGGACTGTGGAGGAGAGGACTGAATGAAAAAAAAAAATGTGGGTCCATTCCATCCTGCTGCAACTTTTTTCCCTCATTAATGCTCCCTTTCCCCCACATTAGCACCCTGGTTTACACACCCCACCCTCCACAATTCAGGGCCCTCCGCCCCCACCAGGGCTGACTTATTCCCTGTCTCCCCAGGGCCCCCTTTATCCTACATCCCCAGGCCCCTCTAGACCTACCCCCTACTCACCCATCCCCTCCTCGTCTCCACAGGGACCCATTCATCCAACCCAACCTCCCCCTTTAACCTGCGTGCCTCCTTGCTTTCTTCCACCCTCCCTTTACCAGGGAAAGCTTTTCATACCCATCGAACCTTTTAGGAGGAGTGTGGATACCGCAACCATACAAGGACATTACCCACCCAACTATTCAGTTTATGTGCCGAAAGCAGGACTCAAACCCAGGCCCCCCCAGCGCTGTAAAGCAAGCTCTTAACCTCTAAGCCACTGCAGTTAGCTGGTATTAATTGGAGCGGGGGGCCAGATGTTCTATCCTCATTTTCTTCTGTGAACATGTTTCACAATGCAAATGGGTATGCTCACAGGGGCTTGCAGAAGAAAGATGCATACGCCCAAAAGCTACTCTGAGAAGCACAGCCACCAGTGGCTCAGCAGGTAAGTGCTTGGTCTTGGAATGCTGGGGCCCTGAGTTCTAATCCAATGTCAGGAACCTCCTGGGCCTGCTTATAACGTATCTTTTTTTGTTTTAATTGAAAATGTGTATGCATTGCCCTGTGCGATCAGCCAACAGTTAATGCCCCTTCAATACCTGCATTGCTACTAACAGTTGCGCCTTTGTTTTCTGCACTCTGGTCTTGGCAACACCAATACAAAAGCTTGTCTCTCTGGCCAAAACTGACTGGAAAAAACAAGGGGAAAAAGTGTAATTTACGGGTCATGGTTGATACGATAGTTGCACAGGGATTCAAACAGGACACCTTCTCGAGGCGCTGTGTGGTGACCACCGGCCCCTACATAGCAAGCAAACCTGTATCAGCATCTCACCAGCAGCTGAATGTGTTGCCTGCAGGCTACACATTGGAGGCTGCAGTTGGTGCGTTAACCCATTGGGCTGTCGGCCCTCCTTCCTCTGAGAGCAGGAAACTGAATTTCCATGTTGCCTTCCTTTGGCACATTAGATCTATCTTTCGCCCCAATTCAGAGGATGTTTTGCTTCGCAGAGAGAGTGGGCATTTACAGATTTTGGGTGGGCCTTGCCCCTCAGGCCCTACCCTGCCTCTGCTCTCACCCCCAGGGTAAAGAGTGGGAAAGGCTCGCTACAGCAAGAGTCTTTCAAATCTTTCACTTTTGAGAGCAGAGTGTTTACATTTAAAAATCATGAACAAGCAGCAATAAGCTAAGCTGGTCAGTTAAATGTTTGCCTTTGTCATTGGGGTGTATTGATATGGGCAGGGCTGTCTTCTGTTCGATTTCTTAATGCTGCTTGTTCATGATTTTTAAATGTAAACACTCTTCTCTCAAAAGTGAAAGATTTGGAAGACTCTTGATGTAGCGAGCCTTTCCCACTCTTTGCCTTGGGGGTGAGAGGGCTGCTTTCTGCCTTTAACTTTCTCAATTTTGGAGTGTCTGGCTCCAACACTGACAATAAGGGCCGAATCCTGGAGGGAAAAGGACAGAGGTCTGCGCCCTGCGTCCTCCACGCGTCCCAAACGCTCCCAAACGCGACCACAGCCCTTACGGGCACAGCCCTATGTCCTATGCGGCCCCTCTGGTGCAGCCACCCACACAACTTAGGGTTAGGATCTGTGCGCTTCCACGTAGGCCTGGCCACCTAGGCCCCAGAAAGTGTCACAGCCTGCTTTGTAAACCTTAGTGACGGTGGCTTAGGTGGACATGATCTTGGTGGAATAGAGATGCCTTTTTCCTCCCAGAAGCCACCCCGGGAGCATAGTAAAATGAAGGGGTGTGCCTGCTCAGTTGCCCTCTGTTTAGCCTCGGCCCAAGTAACATTAGTTCTGGGCTCTCCAGGCAAATGTATCCATCCGGGAGAGAGCTAGGAATAGGACGTCTCTTTCTGCAGGCACAGTGGGGAAGACTCAGAGAGCTGCATGCCTGAGACATCTTTCCTTGTCCCTCGCTCATTGTTGTGTTCTCTAACTTCTAACTCTCTGCCAGGCCAGGCCCTGTTTCTTTTACTGCCAACCCCCCTGACCCCTCGTCGTCCACCTACTTCCCGCTCTATTATGCCTTCTCCTTTTTTGCTCTCTTCTATGGCCCTTTGAAAAGGAATGCAGGCCTAGCTAAACCTCATGAAGGAAATCTACCAACCAAAGATGCATTCCTCACTCATGGCAGGTGCTGTGATACGAGTAAGAAGGGATCATCTGTCCGTGAAGCAAAACATCCTCTGAATTGGGGTGAAAGACAGATGTAATGTGCCAAAGGAAGGCAACATGGAAATTCAGTTTCCTGCTCTCTGAGGAAGGAGGGTCAACAGCCCAATGGGTTAATGCACCTACTGCAGCCTCCTATGTGTAGCCTGCAGGTGACAAATTCAGTTGATGGTGGGATGCCGATATAGGTTAGCTAGCTATGCAGGGGCGGGTGGTCACCTCACATCGCCTCGAGAAGGTGTCCTGTTTGAATCCCTGTGCAAATATCGTATCAACCTTGACCCGTAAATTACACTTTTTCCCCTCGTTTTTTCCAGTCAGTGTGGGCCAGAGAGACAAGCTTTAGTATGGGTGTTACCAAGGCAGAGTGCAGAAAACAAAGGTGCAACTGTTAGTAGCAATGCTGGTATTGAAGGGGCATTAACTGTTGGCTGATCGCGCAGGGCAATGCTTACCCATTTTCAATTAAAAAAAATAATAATAATTAAAAGTTTGCCCAGGAGGTTCCGGACACTGGATGAGAACTAAGGTCCCCAGCAGTCCAAGACCAAGCACTTATCAGTTGAGCCACTGGTGGTTGTGTTCCTGAGAGCAGCTTTTGGGCGTATATATCTTTCTTCTGCATGTCCCTGGGAGAATACCCATTCAGATTGTGAAACATGTTCCCTGAAGAAAATGAGGATAGAACTTCTGGCACCCCGCTCCACTAAATACCAGTCAACTGCAGTGGCCTAGAGGTTAAGTGCTTGCGTTACAGCGCTGGGGGGGGTCTGGGTTCGAGTCCTGCTTTCGGCACATAAACTGAATAGTTGGGTAATCTCCTTGTACAACTCCTTCTTAAAGGTTCAGTGGGTGTGAAAAGAGTTCTCTGGCAAAGGGAGGGTGGAAGAAAGCAGAGAAGTGGGACGGAGGAGGTGGGGCAGGCCAAAGGGGGAGGCAGAGCTGGATGAAGGGGTCCCTGTGGAGAGGAGGCAGGGCTGGGTGATTGGGGAGGAATCGAGAAGGGCATGGCATAGGTTCCCCTGGTAAAGGGAAGGGGGAAGAAAGCAGAGAGGTGGGACTGTGGAGGAGAGGACTGAATGAAAAAAAAAAATGTGGGTCCATTCCATCCTGCTGCAACTTTTTTCCCTCATTAATGCTCCCTTTCCCCCACATTAGCACCCTGGTTTACACACCCCACCCTCCACAATTCAGGGCCCTCCGCCCCCACCAGGGCCGACTTATTCCCTGTCTCCCCAGGGCCCCCTTTATCCTACATCCCCAGGCCCCTCTAGACCTACCCCCTACTCACCCATCCCCTCCTCGTCTCCACAGGGACCCATTCATCCAACCCAACCTCCCCCTTTAACCTGCGTGCCTCCTTGCTTTCTTCCACCCTCCCTTTACCAGGGAAAGCTTTTCATACCCATCGAACCTTTTAGGAGGAGTGTGGATACCGCAACCATACAAGGACATTACCCACCCAACTATTCAGTTTATGTGCCGAAAGCAGGACTCAAACCCAGGCCCCCCCAGCGCTGTAAAGCAAGCTCTTAACCTCTAAGCCACTGCAGTTAGCTGGTATTAATTGGAGCGGGGGGCCAGATGTTCTATCCTCATTTTCTTCTGTGAACATGTTTCACAATGCAAATGGGTATGCTCACAGGGGCTTGCAGAAGAAAGATGCATACGCCCAAAAGCTACTCTGAGAAGCACAGCCACCAGTGGCTCAGCAGGTAAGTGCTTGGTCTTGGAATGCTGGGGCCCTGAGTTCTAATCCAATGTCAGGAACCTCCTGGGCCTGCTTATAACGTATCTTTTTTTGTTTTAATTGAAAATGTGTATGCATTGCCCTGTGCGATCAGCCAACAGTTAATGCCCCTTCAATACCTGCATTGCTACTAACAGTTGCGCCTTTGTTTTCTGCACTCTGGTCTTGGCAACACCAATACAAAAGCTTGTCTCTCTGGCCAAAACTGACTGGAAAAAACAAGGGGAAAAAGTGTAATTTACGGGTCATGGTTGATACGATAGTTGCACAGGGATTCAAACAGGACACCTTCTCGAGGCGCTGTGTGGTGACCACCGGCCCCTACATAGCAAGCAAACCTGTATCAGCATCTCACCAGCAGCTGAATGTGTTGCCTGCAGGCTACACATTGGAGGCTGCAGTTGGTGCGTTAACCCATTGGGCTGTCGGCCCTCCTTCCTCTGAGAGCAGGAAACTGAATTTCCATGTTGCCTTCCTTTGGCACATTAGATCTATCTTTCGCCCCAATTCAGAGGATGTTTTGCTTCGCAGAGAGAGTGGGCATTTACAGATTTTGGGTGGGCCTTGCCCCTCAGGCCCTACCCTGCCTCTGCTCTCACCCCCAGGGTAAAGAGTGGGAAAGGCTCGCTACAGCAAGAGTCTTTCAAATCTTTCACTTTTGAGAGCAGAGTGTTTACATTTAAAAATCATGAACAAGCAGCAATAAGCTAAGCTGGTGAGTTAAATGTTTGCCTTTGTCATTGGGGTGTATTGATATGGGCAGGGCTGTCTTCTGTTCGATTTCTTAATGCTGCTTGTTCATGATTTTTAAATGTAAACACTCTTCTCTCAAAAGTGAAAGATTTGGAAGACTCTTGATGTAGCGAGCCTTTCCCACTCTTTGCCTTGGGGGTGAGAGGGCTGCTTTCTGCCTTTAACTTTCTCAATTTTGGAGTGTCTGGCTCCAACACTGACAATAAGGGCCGAATCCTGGAGGGAAACGGACAGAGGTCTGCGCCCTGCGTCCTCCACGCGTCCCAAACGCTCCCAAACGCGACCACAGCCCTTACGGGCACAGCCCTATGTCCTATGCGGCCCCTCTGGTGCAGCCACCCACACAACTTAGGGTTAGGATCTGTGCGCTTCCACGTAGGCCTGGCCACCTAGGCCCCAGAAAGTGTCACAGCCTGCTTTGTAAACCTTAGTGACGGTGGCTTAGGTGGACATGATCTTGGTGGAATAGAGATGCCTTTTTCCTCCCAGAAGCCACCCCGGGAGCATAGTAAAATGAAGGGGTGTGCCTGCTCAGTTGCCCTCTGTTTAGCCTCGGCCCAAGTAACATTAGTTCTGGGCTCTCCAGGCAAATGTATCCATCCGGGAGAGAGCTAGGAATAGGACGTCTCTTTCTGCAGGCACAGTGGGGAAGACTCAGAGAGCTGCATGCCTGAGACATCTTTCCTTGTCCCTCGCTCATTGTTGTGTTCTCTAACTTCTAACTCTCTGCCAGGCCAGGCCCTGTTTCTTTTACTGCCAACCCCCCTGACCCCTCGTCGTCCACCTACTTCCCGCTCTATTATGCCTTCTCCTTTTTTGCTCTCTTCTATGGCCCTTTGAAAAGGAATGCAGGCCTAGCTAAACCTCATGAAGGAAATCTACCAACCAAAGATGCATTCCTCACTCATGGCAGGTGCTGTGATACGAGTAAGAAGGGATCATCTGTCCGTGAAGCAAAACATCCTCTGAATTGGGGTGAAAGACAGATGTAATGTGCCAAAGGAAGGCAACATGGAAATTCAGTTTCCTGCTCTCTGAGGAAGGAGGGTCAACAGCCCAATGGGTTAATGCACCTACTGCAGCCTCCTATGTGTAGCCTGCAGGTGACAAATTCAGTTGATGGTGGGATGCCGATATAGGTTAGCTAGCTATGCAGGGGCGGGTGGTCACCTCACATCGCCTCGAGAAGGTGTCCTGTTTGAATCCCTGTGCAAATATCGTATCAACCTTGACCCGTAAATTACACTTTTTCCCCTCGTTTTTTCCAGTCAGTGTGGGCCAGAGAGACAAGCTTTAGTATGGGTGTTACCAAGGCAGAGTGCAGAAAACAAAGGTGCAACTGTTAGTAGCAATGCTGGTATTGAAGGGGCATTAACTGTTGGCTGATCGCGCAGGGCAATGCTTACCCATTTTCAATTAAAAAAAATAATAATAATTAAAAGTTTGCCCAGGAGGTTCCGGACACTGGATGAGAACTAAGGTCCCCAGCAGTCCAAGACCAAGCACTTATCAGTTGAGCCACTGGTGGTTGTGTTCCTGAGAGCAGCTTTTGGGCGTATATATCTTTCTTCTGCATGTCCCTGGGAGAATACCCATTCAGATTGTGAAACATGTTCCCTGAAGAAAATGAGGATAGAACTTCTGGCACCCCGCTCCACTAAATACCAGTCAACTGCAGTGGCCTAGAGGTTAAGTGCTTGCGTTACAGCGCTGGGGGGGGTCTGGGTTCGAGTCCTGCTTTCGGCACATAAACTGAATAGTTGGGTAATCTCCTTGTACAACTCCTTCTAAAAGGTTCAGTGGGTGTGAAAAGAGTTCTCTGGCAAAGGGAGGGTGGAAGAAAGCAGAGAAGTGGGACGGAGGAGGTGGGGCAGGCCAAAGGGGGAGGCAGAGCTGGATGAAGGGGTCCCTGTGGAGAGGAGGCAGGGCTGGGTGATTGGGGAGGAATCGAGAAGGGCATGGCATAGGTTCCCCTGGTAAAGGGAAGGGGGAAGAAAGCAGAGAGGTGGGACTGTGGAGGAGAGGACTGAATGAAAAAAAAAAAATGTGGGTCCATTCCATCCTGCTGCAACTTTTTTCCCTCATTAATGCTCCCTTTCCCCCACATTAGCACCCTGGTTTACACACCCCACCCTCCACAATTCAGGGCCCTCCGCCCCCACCAGGGCTGACTTATTCCCTGTCTCCCCAGGGCCCCCTTTATCCTACATCCCCAGGCCCCTCTAGACCTACCCCCTACTCACCCATCCCCTCCTCGTCTCCACAGGGACCCATTCATCCAACCCAACCTCCCCCTTTAACCTGCGTGCCTCCTTGCTTTCTTCCACCCTCCCTTTACCAGGGAAAGCTTTTCATACCCATCGAACCTTTTAGGAGGAGTGTGGATACCGCAACCATACAAGGACATTACCCACCCAACTATTCAGTTTATGTGCCGAAAGCAGGACTCAAACCCAGGCCCCCCCAGCGCTGTAAAGCAAGCTCTTAACCTCTAAGCCACTGCAGTTAGCTGGTATTAATTGGAGCGGGGGGCCAGATGTTCTATCCTCATTTTCTTCTGTGAACATGTTTCACAATGCAAATGGGTATGCTCACAGGGGCTTGCAGAAGAAAGATGCATACGCCCAAAAGCTACTCTGAGAAGCACAGCCACCAGTGGCTCAGCAGGTAAGTGCTTGGTCTTGGAATGCTGGGGCCCTGAGTTCTAATCCAATGTCAGGAACCTCCTGGGCCTGCTTATAACGTATCTTTTTTTGTTTTAATTGAAAATGTGTATGCATTGCCCTGTGCGATCAGCCAACAGTTAATGCCCCTTCAATACCTGCATTGCTACTAACAGTTGCGCCTTTGTTTTCTGCACTCTGGTCTTGGCAACACCAATACAAAAGCTTGTCTCTCTGGCCAAAACTGACTGGAAAAAACAAGGGGAAAAAGTGTAATTTACGGGTCATGGTTGATACGATAGTTGCACAGGGATTCAAACAGGACACCTTCTCGAGGCGCTGTGTGGTGACCACCGGCCCCTACATAGCAAGCAAACCTGTATCAGCATCTCACCAGCAGCTGAATGTGTTGCCTGCAGGCTACACATTGGAGGCTGCAGTTGGTGCGTTAACCCATTGGGCTGTCGGCCCTCCTTCCTCTGAGAGCAGGAAACTGAATTTCCATGTTGCCTTCCTTTGGCACATTAGATCTATCTTTCGCCCCAATTCAGAGGATGTTTTGCTTCGCAGAGAGAGTGGGCATTTACAGATTTTGGGTGGGCCTTGCCCCTCAGGCCCTACCCTGCCTCTGCTCTCACCCCCAGGGTAAAGAGTGGGAAAGGCTCGCTACAGCAAGAGTCTTTCAAATCTTTCACTTTTGAGAGCAGAGTGTTTACAT
Organism: Ambystoma mexicanum; assembly: GCF_040938575.1. Lineage (NCBI taxonomy): Eukaryota > Metazoa > Chordata > Amphibia > Caudata > Ambystomatidae > Ambystoma > Ambystoma mexicanum. The sequence continues at coordinate 184,563,158 of NC_090937.1, forward strand.
TTAAAAATCATGAACAAGCAGCAATAAGCTAAGCTGGTCAGTTAAATGTTTGCCTTTGTCATTGGGGTGTATTGATATGGGCAGGGCTGTCTTCTGTTCGATTTCTTAATGCTGCTTGTTCATGATTTTTAAATGTAAACACTCTTCTCTCAAAAGTGAAAGATTTGGAAGACTCTTGATGTAGCGAGCCTTTCCCACTCTTTGCCTTGGGGGTGAGAGGGCTGCTTTCTGCCTTTAACTTTCTCAATTTTGGAGTGTCTGGCTCCAACACTGACAATAAGGGCCGAATCCTGGAGGGAAACGGACAGAGGTCTGCGCCCTGCGTCCTCCACGCGTCCCAAACGCTCCCAAACGCGACCACAGCCCTTACGGGCACAGCCCTATGTCCTATGCGGCCCCTCTGGTGCAGCCACCCACACAACTTAGGGTTAGGATCTGTGCGCTTCCACGTAGGCCTGGCCACCTAGGCCCCAGAAAGTGTCACAGCCTGCTTTGTAAACCTTAGTGACGGTGGCTTAGGTGGACATGATCTTGGTGGAATAGAGATGCCTTTTTCCTCCCAGAAGCCACCCCGGGAGCATAGTAAAATGAAGGGGTGTGCCTGCTCAGTTGCCCTCTGTTTAGCCTCGGCCCAAGTAACATTAGTTCTGGGCTCTCCAGGCAAATGTATCCATCCGGGAGAGAGCTAGGAATAGGACGTCTCTTTCTGCAGGCACAGTGGGGAAGACTCAGAGAGCTGCATGCCTGAGACATCTTTCCTTGTCCCTCGCTCATTGTTGTGTTCTCTAACTTCTAACTCTCTGCCAGGCCAGGCCCTGTTTCTTTTACTGCCAACCCCCCTGACCCCTCGTCGTCCACCTACTTCCCGCTCTATTATGCCTTCTCCTTTTTTGCTCTCTTCTATGGCCCTTTGAAAAGGAATGCAGGCCTAGCTAAACCTCATGAAGGAAATCTACCAACCAAAGATGCATTCCTCACTCATGGCAGGTGCTGTGATACGAGTAAGAAGGGATCATCTGTCCGTGAAGCAAAACATCCTCTGAATTGGGGTGAAAGACAGATGTAATGTGCCAAAGGAAGGCAACATGGAAATTCAGTTTCCTGCTCTCTGAGGAAGGAGGGTCAACAGCCCAATGGGTTAATGCACCTACTGCAGCCTCCTATGTGTAGCCTGCAGGTGACAAATTCAGTTGATGGTGGGATGCCGATATAGGTTAGCTAGCTATGCAGGGGCGGGTGGTCACCTCACATCGCCTCGAGAAGGTGTCCTGTTTGAATCCCTGTGCAAATATCGTATCAACCTTGACCCGTAAATTACACTTTTTCCCCTCGTTTTTTCCAGTCAGTGTGGGCCAGAGAGACAAGCTTTAGTATGGGTGTTACCAAGGCAGAGTGCAGAAAACAAAGGTGCAACTGTTAGTAGCAATGCTGGTATTGAAGGGGCATTAACTGTTGGCTGATCGCGCAGGGCAATGCTTACCCATTTTCAATTAAAAAAAATAATAATAATTAAAAGTTTGCCCAGGAGGTTCCGGACACTGGATGAGAACTAAGGTCCCCAGCAGTCCAAGACCAAGCACTTATCAGTTGAGCCACTGGTGGTTGTGTTCCTGAGAGCAGCTTTTGGGCGTATATATCTTTCTTCTGCATGTCCCTGGGAGAATACCCATTCAGATTGTGAAACATGTTCCCTGAAGAAAATGAGGATAGAACTTCTGGCACCCCGCTCCACTAAATACCAGTCAACTGCAGTGGCCTAGAGGTTAAGTGCTTGCGTTACAGCGCTGGGGGGGGTCTGGGTTCGAGTCCTGCTTTCGGCACATAAACTGAATAGTTGGGTAATCTCCTTTTACAACTCCTTCTAAAAGGTTCAGTGGGTGTGAAAAGAGTTCTCTGGCAAAGGGAGGGTGGAAGAAAGCAGAGAAGTGGGACGGAGGAGGTGGGGCAGGCCAAAGGGGGAGGCAGAGCTGGATGAAGGGGTCCCTGTGGAGAGGAGGCAGGGCTGGGTGATTGGGGAGGAATCGAGAAGGGCATGGCATAGGTTCCCCTGGTAAAGGGAAGGGGGAAGAAAGCAGAGAGGTGGGACTGTGGAGGAGAGGACTGAATGAAAAAAAAAAATGTGGGTCCATTCCATCCTGCTGCAACTTTTTTCCCTCATTAATGCTCCCTTTCCCCCACATTAGCACCCTGGTTTACACACCCCACCCTCCACAATTCAGGGCCCTCCGCCCCCACCAGGGCTGACTTATTCCCTGTCTCCCCAGGGCCCCCTTTATCCTACATCCCCAGGCCCCTCTAGACCTACCCCCTACTCACCCATCCCCTCCTCGTCTCCACAGGGACCCATTCATCCAACCCAACCTCCCCCTTTAACCTGCGTGCCTCCTTGCTTTCTTCCACCCTCCCTTTACCAGGGAAAGCTTTTCATACCCATCGAACCTTTTAGGAGGAGTGTGGATACCGCAACCATACAAGGACATTACCCACCCAACTATTCAGTTTATGTGCCGAAAGCAGGACTCAAACCCAGGCCCCCCCAGCGCTGTAAAGCAAGCTCTTAACCTCTAAGCCACTGCAGTTAGCTGGTATTAATTGGAGCGGGGGGCCAGATGTTCTATCCTCATTTTCTTCTGTGAACATGTTTCACAATGCAAATGGGTATGCTCACAGGGGCTTGCAGAAGATGCATACGCCCAAAAGCTACTCTGAGAAGCACAGCCACCAGTGGCTCAGCAGGTAAGTGCTTGGTCTTGGAATGCTGGGGCCCTGAGTTCTAATCCAATGTCAGGAACCTCCTGGGCCTGCTTATAACGTATCTTTTTTTGTTTTAATTGAAAATGTGTATGCATTGCCCTGTGCGATCAGCCAACAGTTAATGCCCCTTCAATACCTGCATTGCTACTAACAGTTGCGCCTTTGTTTTCTGCACTCTGGTCTTGGCAACACCAATACAAAAGCTTGTCTCTCTGGCCAAAACTGACTGGAAAAAACAAGGGGAAAAAGTGTAATTTACGGGTCATGGTTGATACGATAGTTGCACAGGGATTCAAACAGGACACCTTCTCGAGGCGCTGTGTGGTGACCACCGGCCCCTACATAGCAAGCAAACCTGTATCAGCATCTCACCAGCAGCTGAATGTGTTGCCTGCAGGCTACACATTGGAGGCTGCAGTTGGTGCGTTAACCCATTGGGCTGTCGGCCCTCCTTCCTCTGAGAGCAGGAAACTGAATTTCCATGTTGCCTTCCTTTGGCACATTAGATCTATCTTTCGCCCCAATTCAGAGGATGTTTTGCTTCGCAGAGAGAGTGGGCATTTACAGATTTTGGGTGGGCCTTGCCCCTCAGGCCCTACCCTGCCTCTGCTCTCACCCCCAGGGTAAAGAGTGGGAAAGGCTCGCTACAGCAAGAGTCTTTCAAATCTTTCACTTTTGAGAGCAGAGTGTTTACATTTAAAAATCATGAACAAGCAGCAATAAGCTAAGCTGGTCAGTTAAATGTTTGCCTTTGTCATTGGGGTGTATTGATATGGGCAGGGCTGTCTTCTGTTCGATTTCTTAATGCTGCTTGTTCATGATTTTTAAATGTAAACACTCTTCTCTCAAAAGTGAAAGATTTGGAAGACTCTTGATGTAGCGAGCCTTTCCCACTCTTTGCCTTGGGGGTGAGAGGGCTGCTTTCTGCCTTTAACTTTCTCAATTTTGGAGTGTCTGGCTCCAACACTGACAATAAGGGCCGAATCCTGGAGGGAAACGGACAGAGGTCTGCGCCCTGCGTCCTCCACGCGTCCCAAACGCTCCCAAACGCGACCACAGCCCTTACGGGCACAGCCCTATGTCCTATGCGGCCCCTCTGGTGCAGCCACCCACACAACTTAGGGTTAGGATCTGTGCGCTTCCACGTAGGCCTGGCCACCTAGGCCCCAGAAAGTGTCACAGCCTGCTTTGTAAACCTTAGTGACGGTGGCTTAGGTGGACATGATCTTGGTGGAATAGAGATGCCTTTTTCCTCCCAGAAGCCACCCCGGGAGCATAGTAAAATGAAGGGGTGTGCCTGCTCAGTTGCCCTCTGTTTAGCCTCGGCCCAAGTAACATTAGTTCTGGGCTCTCCAGGCAAATGTATCCATCCGGGAGAGAGCTAGGAATAGGACGTCTCTTTCTGCAGGCACAGTGGGGAAGACTCAGAGAGCTGCATGCCTGAGACATCTTTCCTTGTCCCTCGCTCATTGTTGTGTTCTCTAACTTCTAACTCTCTGCCAGGCCAGGCCCTGTTTCTTTTACTGCCAACCCCCCTGACCCCTCGTCGTCCACCTACTTCCCGCTCTATTATGCCTTCTCCTTTTTTGCTCTCTTCTATGGCCCTTTGAAAAGGAATGCAGGCCTAGCTAAACCTCATGAAGGAAATCTACCAACCAAAGATGCATTCCTCACTCATGGCAGGTGCTGTGATACGAGTAAGAAGGGATCATCTGTCCGTGAAGCAAAACATCCTCTGAATTGGGGTGAAAGACAGATGTAATGTGCCAAAGGAAGGCAACATGGAAATTCAGTTTCCTGCTCTCTGAGGAAGGAGGGTCAACAGCCCAATGGGTTAATGCACCTACTGCAGCCTCCTATGTGTAGCCTGCAGGTGACAAATTCAGTTGATGGTGGGATGCCGATATAGGTTAGCTAGCTATGCAGGGGCGGGTGGTCACCTCACATCGCCTCGAGAAGGTGTCCTGTTTGAATCCCTGTGCAAATATCGTATCAACCTTGACCCGTAAATTACACTTTTTCCCCTCGTTTTTTCCAGTCAGTGTGGGCCAGAGAGACAAGCTTTAGTATGGGTGTTACCAAGGCAGAGTGCAGAAAACAAAGGTGCAACTGTTAGTAGCAATGCTGGTATTGAAGGGGCATTAACTGTTGGCTGATCGCGCAGGGCAATGCTTACCCATTTTCAATTAAAAAAAATAATAATAATTAAAAGTTTGCCCAGGAGGTTCCGGACACTGGATGAGAACTAAGGTCCCCAGCAGTCCAAGACCAAGCACTTATCAGTTGAGCCACTGGTGGTTGTGTTCCTGAGAGCAGCTTTTGGGCGTATATATCTTTCTTCTGCATGTCCCTGGGAGAATACCCATTCAGATTGTGAAACATGTTCCCTGAAGAAAATGAGGATAGAACTTCTGGCACCCCGCTCCACTAAATACCAGTCAACTGCAGTGGCCTAGAGGTTAAGTGCTTGCGTTACAGCGCTGGGGGGGGTCTGGGTTCGAGTCCTGCTTTCGGCACATAAACTGAATAGTTGGGTAATCTCCTTGTACAACTCCTTCTAAAAGGTTCAGTGGGTGTGAAAAGAGTTCTCTGGCAAAGGGAGGGTGGAAGAAAGCAGAGAAGTGGGACGGAGGAGGTGGGGCAGGCCAAAGGGGGAGGCAGAGCTGGATGAAGGGGTCCCTGTGGAGAGGAGGCAGGGCTGGGTGATTGGGGAGGAATCGAGAAGGGCATGGCATAGGTTCCCCTGGTAAAGGGAAGGGGGAAGAAAGCAGAGAGGTGGGACTGTGGAGGAGAGGACTGAATGAAAAAAAAAAATGTGGGTCCATTCCATCCTGCTGCAACTTTTTTTCCCTCATTAATGCTCCCTTTCCCCCACATTAGCACCCTGGTTTACACACCCCACCCTCCACAATTCAGGGCCCTCCGCCCCCACCAGGGCTGACTTATTCCCTGTCTCCCCAGGGCCCCCTTTATCCTACATCCCCAGGCCCCTCTAGACCTACCCCCTACTCACCCATCCCCTCCTCGTCTCCACAGGGACCCATTCATCCAACCCAACCTCCCCCTTTAACCTGCGTGCCTCCTTGCTTTCTTCCACCCTCCCTTTACCAGGGAAAGCTTTTCATACCCATCGAACCTTTTAGGAGGAGTGTGGATACCGCAACCATACAAGGACATTACCCACCCAACTATTCAGTTTATGTGCCGAAAGCAGGACTCAAACCCAGGCCCCCCAGCGCTGTAAAGCAAGCTCTTAACCTCTAAGCCACTGCAGTTAGCTGGTATTAATTGGAGCGGGGGGCCAGATGTTCTATCCTCATTTTCTTCTGTGAACATGTTTCACAATGCAAATGGGTATGCTCACAGGGGCTTGCAGAAGAAAGATGCATACGCCCAAAAGCTACTCTGAGAAGCACAGCCACCAGTGGCTCAGCAGGTAAGTGCTTGGTCTTGGAATGCTGGGGCCCTGAGTTCTAATCCAATGTCAGGAACCTCCTGGGCCTGCTTATAATGTATCTTTTTTTGTTTTAATTGAAAATGTGTATGCATTGCCCTTTGCGATCAGCCAACAGTTAATGCCCCTTCAATACCTGCATTGCTACTAACAGTTGCGCCTTTGTTTTCTGCACTCTGGTCTTGGCAACACCAATACAAAAGCTTGTCTCTCTGGCCAAAACTGACTGGAAAAAACAAGGGGAAAAAGTGTAATTTACGGGTCATGGTTGATACGATAGTTGCACAGGGATTCAAACAGGACACCTTCTCGAGGCGCTGTGTGGTGACCACCGGCCCCTACATAGCAAGCAAACCTGTATCAGCATCTCACCAGCAGCTGAATGTGTTGCCTGCAGGCTACACATTGGAGGCTGCAGTTGGTGCGTTAACCCATTGGGCTGTCGGCCCTCCTTCCTCTGAGAGCAGGAAACTGAATTTCCATGTTGCCTTCCTTTGGCACATTAGATCTATCTTTCGCCCCAATTCAGAGGATGTTTTGCTTCGCAGAGAGAGTGGGCATTTACAGATTTTGGGTGGGCCTTGCCCCTCAGGCCCTACCCTGCCTCTGCTCTCACCCCCAGGGTAAAGAGTGGGAAAGGCTCGCTACAGCAAGAGTCTTTCAAATCTTTCACTTTTGAGAGCAGAGTGTTTACATTTAAAAATCATGAACAAGCAGCAATAAGCTAAGCTGGTCAGTTAAATGTTTGCCTTTGTCATTGGGGTGTATTGATATGGGCAGGGCTGTCTTCTGTTCGATTTCTTAATGCTGCTTGTTCATGATTTTTAAATGTAAACACTCTTCTCTCAAAAGTGAAAGATTTGGAAGACTCTTGATGTAGCGAGCCTTTCCCACTCTTTGCCTTGGGGGTGAGAGGGCTGCTTTCTGCCTTTAACTTTCTCAATTTTGGAGTGTCTGGCTCCAACACTGACAATAAGGGCCGAATCCTGGAGGGAAACGGACAGAGGTCTGCGCCCTGCGTCCTCCACGCGTCCCAAACGCTCCCAAACGCGACCACAGCCCTTACGGGCACAGCCCTATGTCCTATGCGGCCCCTCTGGTGCAGCCACCCACACAACTTAGGGTTAGGATCTGTGCGCTTCCACGTAGGCCTGGCCACCTAGGCCCCAGAAAGTGTCACAGCCTGCTTTGTAAACCTTAGTGACGGTGGCTTAGGTGGACATGATCTTGGTGGAATAGAGATGCCTTTTTCCTCCCAGAAGCCACCCCGGGAGCATAGTAAAATGAAGGGGTGTGCCTGCTCAGTTGCCCTCTGTTTAGCCTCGGCCCAAGTAACATTAGTTCTGGGCTCTCCAGGCAAATGTATCCATCCGGGAGAGAGCTAGGAATAGGACGTCTCTTTCTGCAGGCACAGTGGGGAAGACTCAGAGAGCTGCATGCCTGAGACATCTTTCCTTGTCCCTCGCTCATTGTTGTGTTCTCTAACTTCTAACTCTCTGCCAGGCCAGGCCCTGTTTCTTTTACTGCCAACCCCCCTGACCCCTCGTCGTCCACCTACTTCCCGCTCTATTATGCCTTCTCCTTTTTTGCTCTCTTCTATGGCCCTTTGAAAAGGAATGCAGGCCTAGCTAAACCTCATGAAGGAAATCTACCAACCAAAGATGCATTCCTCACTCATGGCAGGTGCTGTGATACGAGTAAGAAGGGATCATCTGTCCGTGAAGCAAAACATCCTCTGAATTGGGGTGAAAGACAGATGTAATGTGCCAAAGGAAGGCAACATGGAAATTCAGTTTCCTGCTCTCTGAGGAAGGAGGGTCAACAGCCCAATGGGTTAATGCACCTACTGCAGCCTCCTATGTGTAGCCTGCAGGTGACAAATTCAGTTGATGGTGGGATGCCGATATAGGTTAGCTAGCTATGCAGGGGCGGGTGGTCACCTCACATCGCCTCGAGAAGGTGTCCTGTTTGAATCCCTGTGCAAATATCGTATCAACCTTGACCCGTAAATTACACTTTTTCCCCTCGTTTTTTCCAGTCAGTGTGGGCCAGAGAGACAAGCTTTAGTATGGGTGTTACCAAGGCAGAGTGCAGAAAACAAAGGTGCAACTGTTAGTAGCAATGCTGGTATTGAAGGGGCATTAACTGTTGGCTGATCGCGCAGGGCAATGCTTACCCATTTTCAATTAAAAAAAATAATAATAATTAAAAGTTTGCCCAGGAGGTTCCGGACACTGGATGAGAACTAAGGTCCCCAGCAGTCCAAGACCAAGCACTTATCAGTTGAGCCACTGGTGGTTGTGTTCCTGAGAGCAGCTTTTGGGCGTATATATCTTTCTTCTGCATGTCCCTGGGAGAATACCCATTCAGATTGTGAAACATGTTCCCTGAAGAAAATGAGGATAGAACTTCTGGCACCCCGCTCCACTAAATACCAGTCAACTGCAGTGGCCTAGAGGTTAAGTGCTTGCGTTACAGCGCTGGGGGGGGTCTGGGTTCGAGTCCTGCTTTCGGCACATAAACTGAATAGTTGGGTAATCTCCTTTTACAACTCCTTCTAAAAGGTTCAGTGGGTGTGAAAAGAGTTCTCTGGCAAAGGGAGGGTGGAAGAAAGCAGAGAAGTGGGACGGAGGAGGTGGGGCAGGCCAAAGGGGGAGGCAGAGCTGGATGAAGGGGTCCCTGTGGAGAGGAGGCAGGGCTGGGTGATTGGGGAGGAATCGAGAAGGGCATGGCATAGGTTCCCCTGGTAAAGGGAAGGGGGAAGAAAGCAGAGAGGTGGGACTGTGGAGGAGAGGACTGAATGAAAAAAAAAAATGTGGGTCCATTCCATCCTGCTGCAACTTTTTTCCCTCATTAATGCTCCCTTTCCCCCACATTAGCACCCTGGTTTACACACCCCACCCTCCACAATTCAGGGCCCTCCGCCCCCACCAGGGCTGACTTATTCCCTGTCTCCCCAGGGCCCCCTTTATCCTACATCCCCAGGCCCCTCTAGACCTACCCCCTACTCACCCATCCCCTCCTCGTCTCCACAGGGACCCATTCATCCAACCCAACCTCCCCCTTTAACCTGCGTGCCTCCTTGCTTTCTTCCACCCTCCCTTTACCAGGGAAAGCTTTTCATACCCATCGAACCTTTTAGGAGGAGTGTGGATACCGCAACCATACAAGGACATTACCCACCCAACTATTCAGTTTATGTGCCGAAAGCAGGACTCAAACCCAGGCCCCCCCAGCGCTGTAAAGCAAGCTCTTAACCTCTAAGCCACTGCAGTTAGCTGGTATTAATTGGAGCGGGGGGCCAGATGTTCTATCCTCATTTTCTTCTGTGAACATGTTTCACAATGCAAATGGGTATGCTCACAGGGGCTTGCAGAAGAAAGATGCATACGCCCAAAAGCTACTCTGAGAAGCACAGCCACCAGTGGCTCAGCAGGTAAGTGCTTGGTCTTGGAATGCTGGGGCCCTGAGTTCTAATCCAATGTCAGGAACCTCCTGGGCCTGCTTATAACGTATCTTTTTTTGTTTTAATTGAAAATGTGTATGCATTGCCCTGTGCGATCAGCCAACAGTTAATGCCCCTTCAATACCTGCATTGCTACTAACAGTTGCGCCTTTGTTTTCTGCACTCTGGTCTTGGCAACACCAATACAAAAGCTTGTCTCTCTGGCCAAAACTGACTGGAAAAAACAAGGGGAAAAAGTGTAATTTACGGGTCATGGTTGATACGATAGTTGCACAGGGATTCAAACAGGACACCTTCTCGAGGCGCTGTGTGGTGACCACCGGCCCCTACATAGCAAGCAAACCTGTATCAGCATCTCACCAGCAGCTGAATGTGTTGCCTGCAGGCTACACATTGGAGGCTGCAGTTGGTGCGTTAACCCATTGGGCTGTCGGCCCTCCTTCCTCTGAGAGCAGGAAACTGAATTTCCATGTTGCCTTCCTTTGGCACATTAGATCTATCTTTCGCCCCAATTCAGAGGATGTTTTGCTTCGCAGAGAGAGTGGGCATTTACAGATTTTGGGTGGGCCTTGCCCCTCAGGCCCTACCCTGCCTCTGCTCTCACCCCCAGGGTAAAGAGTGGGAAAGGCTCGCTACAGCAAGAGTCTTTCAAATCTTTCACTTTTGAGAGCAGAGTGTTTACATTTAAAAATCATGAACAAGCAGCAATAAGCTAAGCTGGTCAGTTAAATGTTTGCCTTTGTCATTGGGGTGTATTGATATGGGCAGGGCTGTCTTCTGTTCGATTTCTTAATGCTGCTTGTTCATGATTTTTAAATGTAAACACTCTTCTCTCAAAAGTGAAAGATTTGGAAGACTCTTGATGTAGCGAGCCTTTCCCACTCTTTGCCTTGGGGGTGAGAGGGCTGCTTTCTGCCTTTAACTTTCTCAATTTTGGAGTGTCTGGCTCCAACACTGACAATAAGGGCCGAATCCTGGAGGGAAACGGACAGAGGTCTGCGCCCTGCGTCCTCCACGCGTCCCAAACGCTCCCAAACGCGACCACAGCCCTTACGGGCACAGCCCTATGTCCTATGCGGCCCCTCTGGTGCAGCCACCCACACAACTTAGGGTTAGGATCTGTGCGCTTCCACGTAGGCCTGGCCACCTAGGCCCCAGAAAGTGTCACAGCCTGCTTTGTAAACCTTAGTGACGGTGGCTTAGGTGGACATGATCTTGGTGGAATAGAGATGCCTTTTTCCTCCCAGAAGCCACCCCGGGAGCATAGTAAAATGAAGGGGTGTGCCTGCTCAGTTGCCCTCTGTTTAGCCTCGGCCCAAGTAACATTAGTTCTGGGCTCTCCAGGCAAATGTATCCATCCGGGAGAGAGCTAGGAATAGGACGTCTCTTTCTGCAGGCACAGTGGGGAAGACTCAGAGAGCTGCATGCCTGAGACATCTTTCCTTGTCCCTCGCTCATTGTTGTGTTCTCTAACTTCTAACTCTCTGCCAGGCCAGGCCCTGTTTCTTTTACTGCCAACCCCCCTGACCCCTCGTCGTCCACCTACTTCCCGCTCTATTATGCCTTCTCCTTTTTTGCTCTCTTCTATGGCCCTTTGAAAAGGAATGCAGGCCTAGCTAAACCTCATGAAGGAAATCTACCAACCAAAGATGCATTCCTCACTCATGGCAGGTGCTGTGATACGAGTAAGAAGGGATCATCTGTCCGTGAAGCAAAACATCCTCTGAATTGGGGTGAAAGACAGATGTAATGTGCCAAAGGAAGGCAACATGGAAATTCAGTTTCCTGCTCTCTGAGGAAGGAGGGTCAACAGCCCAATGGGTTAATGCACCTACTGCAGCCTCCTATGTGTAGCCTGCAGGTGACAAATTCAGTTGATGGTGGGATGCCGATATAGGTTAGCTAGCTATGCAGGGGCGGGTGGTCACCTCACATCGCCTCGAGAAGGTGTCCTGTTTGAATCCCTGTGCAAATATCGTATCAACCTTGACCCGTAAATTACACTTTTTCCCCTCGTTTTTTCCAGTCAGTGTGGGCCAGAGAGACAAGCTTTAGTATGGGTGTTACCAAGGCAGAGTGCAGAAAACAAAGGTGCAACTGTTAGTAGCAATGCTGGTATTGAAGGGGCATTAACTGTTGGCTGATCGCGCAGGGCAATGCTTACCCATTTTCAATTAAAAAAAATAATAATAATTAAAAGTTTGCCCAGGAGGTTCCGGACACTGGATGAGAACTAAGGTCCCCAGCAGTCCAAGACCAAGCACTTATCAGTTGAGCCACTGGTGGTTGTGTTCCTGAGAGCAGCTTTTGGGCGTATATATCTTTCTTCTGCATGTCCCTGGGAGAATACCCATTCAGATTGTGAAACATGTTCCCTGAAGAAAATGAGGATAGAACTTCTGGCACCCCGCTCCACTAAATACCAGTCAACTGCAGTGGCCTAGAGGTTAAGTGCTTGCGTTACAGCGCTGGGGGGGGTCTGGGTTCGAGTCCTGCTTTCGGCACATAAACTGAATAGTTGGGTAATCTCCTTGTACAACTCCTTCTAAAAGGTTCAGTGGGTGTGAAAAGAGTTCTCTGGCAAAGGGAGGGTGGAAGAAAGCAGAGAAGTGGGACGGAGGAGGTGGGGCAGGCCAAAGGGGGAGGCAGAGCTGGATGAAGGGGTCCCTGTGGAGAGGAGGCAGGGCTGGGTGATTGGGGAGGAATCGAGAAGGGCATGGCATAGGTTCCCCTGGTAAAGGGAAGGGGGAAGAAAGCAGAGAGGTGGGACTGTGGAGGAGAGGACTGAATGAAAAAAAAAAATGTGGGTCCATTCCATCCTGCTGCAACTTTTTTCCCTCATTAATGCTCCCTTTCCCCCACATTAGCACCCTGGTTTACACACCCCACCCTCCACAATTCAGGGCCCTCCGCCCCCACCAGGGCTGACTTATTCCCTGTCTCCCCAGGGCCCCCTTTATCCTACATCCCCAGGCCCCTCTAGACCTACCCCCTACTCACCCATCCCCTCCTCGTCTCCACAGGGACCCATTCATCCAACCCAACCTCCCCCTTTAACCTGCGTGCCTCCTTGCTTTCTTCCACCCTCCCTTTACCAGGGAAAGCTTTTCATACCCATCGAACCTTTTAGGAGGAGTGTGGATACCGCAACCATACAAGGACATTACCCACCCAACTATTCAGTTTATGTGCCGAAAGCAGGACTCAAACCCAGGCCCCCCAGCGCTGTAAAGCAAGCTCTTAACCTCTAAGCCACTGCAGTTAGCTGGTATTAATTGGAGCGGGGGGCCAGATGTTCTATCCTCATTTTCTTCTGTGAACATGTTTCACAATGCAAATGGGTATGCTCACAGGGGCTTGCAGAAGAAAGATGCATACGCCCAAAAGCTACTCTGAGAAGCACAGCCACCAGTGGCTCAGCAGGTAAGTGCTTGGTCTTGGAATGCTGGGGCCCTGAGTTCTAATCCAATGTCAGGAACCTCCTGGGCCTGCTTATAATGTATCTTTTTTTGTTTTAATTGAAAATGTGTATGCATTGCCCTTTGCGATCAGCCAACAGTTAATGCCCCTTCAATACCTGCATTGCTACTAACAGTTGCGCCTTTGTTTTCTGCACTCTGGTCTTGGCAACACCAATACAAAAGCTTGTCTCTCTGGCCAAAACTGACTGGAAAAAACAAGGGGAAAAAGTGTAATTTACGGGTCATGGTTGATACGATAGTTGCACAGGGATTCAAACAGGACACCTTCTCGAGGCGCTGTGTGGTGACCACCGGCCCCTACATAGCAAGCAAACCTGTATCAGCATCTCACCAGCAGCTGAATGTGTTGCCTGCAGGCTACACATTGGAGGCTGCAGTTGGTGCGTTAACCCATTGGGCTGTCGGCCCTCCTTCCTCTGAGAGCAGGAAACTGAATTTCCATGTTGCCTTCCTTTGGCACATTAGATCTATCTTTCGCCCCAATTCAGAGGATGTTTTGCTTCGCAGAGAGAGTGGGCATTTACAGATTTTGGGTGGGCCTTGCCCCTCAGGCCCTACCCTGCCTCTGCTCTCACCCCCAGGGTAAAGAGTGGGAAAGGCTCGCTACAGCAAGAGTCTTTCAAATCTTTCACTTTTGAGAGCAGAGTGTTTACATTTAAAAATCATGAACAAGCAGCAATAAGCTAAGCTGGTCAGTTAAATGTTTGCCTTTGTCATTGGGGTGTATTGATATGGGCAGGGCTGTCTTCTGTTCGATTTCTTAATGCTGCTTGTTCATGATTTTTAAATGTAAACACTCTTCTCTCAAAAGTGAAAGATTTGAAAGACTCTTGATGTAGCAAGCCTTTCCCACTCTTTGCCTTGGGGGTGAGAGGGCTGCTTTCTGCCTTTAACTTTCTCAATTTTGGAGTGTCTGGCTCCAACACTGACAATAAGGGCCGAATCCTGGAGGGAAACGGACAGAGGTCTGCGCCCTGCGTCCTCCACGCGTCCCTAACGCTCCCAAACGCGACCACAGCCCTTACGGGCACAGCCCTATGTCCTATGCGGCCCCTCTGGTGCAGCCACCCACACAACTTAGGGTTAGGATCTGTGCGCTTCCACGTAGGCCTGGCCACCTAGGCCCCAGAAAGTGTCACAGCCTGCTTTGTAAACCTTAGTGACGGTGGCTTAGGTGGACATGATCTTGGTGGAATAGAGATGCCTTTTTCCTCCCAGAAGCCACCCCGGGAGCATAGTAAAATGAAGGGGTGTGCCTGCTCAGTTGCCCTCTGTTTAGCCTCGGCCCAAGTAACATTAGTTCTGGGCTCTCCAGGCAAATGTATCCATCCGGGAGAGAGCTAGGAATAGGACGTCTCTTTCTGCAGGCACAGTGGGGAAGACTCAGAGAGCTGCATGCCTGAGACATCTTTCCTTGTCCCTCGCTCATTGTTGTGTTCTCTAACTTCTAACTCTCTGCCAGGCCAGGCCCTGTTTCTTTTACTGCCAACCCCCCTGACCCCTCGTCGTCCACCTACTTCCCGCTCTATTATGCCTTCTCCTTTTTTGCTCTCTTCTATGGCCCTTTGAAAAGGAATGCAGGCCTAGCTAAACCTCATGAAGGAAATCTACCAACCAAAGATGCATTCCTCACTCATGGCAGGTGCTGTGATACGAGTAAGAAGGGATCATCTGTCCGTGAAGCAAAACATCCTCTGAATTGGGGTGAAAGACAGATGTAATGTGCCAAAGGAAGGCAACATGGAAATTCAGTTTCCTGCTCTCTGAGGAAGGAGGGTCAACAGCCCAATGGGTTAATGCACCTACTGCAGCCTCCTATGTGTAGCCTGCAGGTGACAAATTCAGTTGATGGTGGGATGCCGATATAGGTTAGCTAGCTATGCAGGGGCGGGTGGTCACCTCACATCGCCTCGAGAAGGTGTCCTGTTTGAATCCCTGTGCAAATATCGTATCAACCTTGACCCGTAAATTACACTTTTTCCCCTCGTTTTTTCCAGTCAGTGTGGGCCAGAGAGACAAGCTTTAGTATGGGTGTTACCAAGGCAGAGTGCAGAAAACAAAGGTGCAACTGTTAGTAGCAATGCTGGTATTGAAGGGGCATTAACTGTTGGCTGATCGCGCAGGGCAATGCTTACCCATTTTCAATTAAAAAAAATAATAATAATTAAAAGTTTGCCCAGGAGGTTCCGGACACTGGATGAGAACTAAGGTCCCCAGCAGTCCAAGACCAAGCACTTATCAGTTGAGCCACTGGTGGTTGTGTTCCTGAGAGCAGCTTTTGGGCGTATATATCTTTCTTCTGCATGTCCCTGGGAGAATACCCATTCAGATTGTGAAACATGTTCCCTGAAGAAAATGAGGATAGAACTTCTGGCACCCCGCTCCACTAAATACCAGTCAACTGCAGTGGCCTAGAGGTTAAGTGCTTGCGTTACAGCGCTGGGGGGGGTCTGGGTTCGAGTCCTGCTTTCGGCACATAAACTGAATAGTTGGGTAATCTCCTTGAACAACTCCTTCTAAAAGGTTCAGTGGGTGTGAAAAGAGTTCTCTGGCAAAGGGAGGGTGGAAGAAAGCAGAGAAGTGGGACGGAGGAGGTGGGGCAGGCCAAAGGGGGAGGCAGAGCTGGATGAAGGGGTCCCTGTGGAGAGGAGGCAGGGCTGGGTGATTGGGGAGGAATCGAGAAGGGCATGGCATAGGTTCCCCTGGTAAAGGGAAGGGGGAAGAAAGCAGAGAGGTGGGACTGTGGAGGAGAGGACTGAATGAAAAAAAAAATGTGGGTCCATTCCATCCTGCTGCAACTTTTTTCCCTCATTAATGCTCCCTTTCCCCCACATTAGCACCCTGGTTTACACACCCCACCCTCCACAATTCAGGGCCCTCCGCCCCCACCAGGGCTGACTTATTCCCTGTCTCCCCAGGGCCCCCTTTATCCTACATCCCCAGGCCCCTCTAGACCTACCCCCTACTCACCCATCCCCTCCTCGTCTCCACAGGGACCCATTCATCCAACCCAACCTCCCCCTTTAACCTGCGTGCCTCCTTGCTTTCTTCCACCCTCCCTTTACCAGGGAAAGCTTTTCATACCCATCGAACCTTTTAGGAGGAGTGTGGATACCGCAACCATACAAGGACATTACCCACCCAACTATTCAGTTTATGTGCCGAAAGCAGGACTCAAACCCAGGCCCCCCAGCGCTGTAAAGCAAGCTCTTAACCTCTAAGCCACTGCAGTTAGCTGGTATTAATTGGAGCGGGGGGCCAGATGTTCTATCCTCATTTTCTTCTGTGAACATGTTTCACAATGCAAATGGGTATGCTCACAGGGGCTTGCAGAAGAAAGATGCATACGCCCAAAAGCTACTCTGAGAAGCACAGCCACCAGTGGCTCAGCAGGTAAGTGCTTGGTCTTGGAATGCTGGGGCCCTGAGTTCTAATCCAATGTCAGGAACCTCCTGGGCCTGCTTATAACGTATCTTTTTTTGTTTTAATTGAAAATGTGTATGCATTGCCCTGTGCGATCAGCCAACAGTTAATGCCCCTTCAATACCTGCATTGCTACTAACAGTTGCGCCTTTGTTTTCTGCACTCTGGTCTTGGCAACACCAATACAAAAGCTTGTCTCTCTGGCCAAAACTGACTGGAAAAAACAAGGGGAAAAAGTGTAATTTACGGGTCATGGTTGATACGATAGTTGCACAGGGATTCAAACAGGACACCTTCTCGAGGCGCTGTGTGGTGACCACCGGCCCCTACATAGCAAGCAAACCTGTATCAGCATCTCACCAGCAGCTGAATGTGTTGCCTGCAGGCTACACATTGGAGGCTGCAGTTGGTGCGTTAACCCATTGGGCTGTCGGCCCTCCTTCCTCTGAGAGCAGGAAACTGAATTTCCATGTTGCCTTCCTTTGGCACATTAGATCTATCTTTCGCCCCAATTCAGAGGATGTTTTGCTTCGCAGAGAGAGTGGGCATTTACAGATTTTGGGTGGGCCTTGCCCCTCAGGCCCTACCCTGCCTCTGCTCTCACCCCCAGGGTAAAGAGTGGGAAAGGCTCGCTACAGCAAGAGTCTTTCAAATCTTTCACTTTTGAGAGCAGAGTGTTTACATTTAAAAATCATGAACAAGCAGCAATAAGCTAAGCTGGTCAGTTAAATGTTTGCCTTTGTCATTGGGGTGTATTGATATGGGCAGGGCTGTCTTCTGTTCGATTTCTTAATGCTGCTTGTTCATGATTTTTAAATGTAAACACTCTTCTCTCAAAAGTGAAAGATTTGGAAGACTCTTGATGTAGCGAGCCTTTCCCACTCTTTGCCTTGGGGGTGAGAGGGCTGCTTTCTGCCTTTAACTTTCTCAATTTTGGAGTGTCTGGCTCCAACACTGACAATAAGGGCCGAATCCTGGAGGGAAACGGACAGAGGTCTGCGCCCTGCGTCCTCCACGCGTCCCAAACGCTCCCAAACGCGACCACAGCCCTTACGGGCACAGCCCTATGTCCTATGCGGCCCCTCTGGTGCAGCCACCCACACAACTTAGGGTTAGGATCTGTGCGCTTCCACGTAGGCCTGGCCACCTAGGCCCCAGAAAGTGTCACAGCCTGCTTTGTAAACCTTAGTGACGGTGGCTTAGGTGGACATGATCTTGGTGGAATAGAGATGCCTTTTTCCTCCCAGAAGCCACCCCGGGAGCATAGTAAAATGAAGGGGTGTGCCTGCTCAGTTGCCCTCTGTTTAGCCTCGGCCCAAGTAACATTAGTTCTGGGCTCTCCAGGCAAATGTATCCATCCGGGAGAGAGCTAGGAATAGGACGTCTCTTTCTGCAGGCACAGTGGGGAAGACTCAGAGAGCTGCATGCCTGAGACATCTTTCCTTGTCCCTCGCTCATTGTTGTGTTCTCTAACTTCTAACTCTCTGCCAGGCCAGGCCCTGTTTCTTTTACTGCCAACCCCCCTGACCCCTCGTCGTCCACCTACTTCCCGCTCTATTATGCCTTCTCCTTTTTTGCTCTCTTCTATGGCCCTTTGAAAAGGAATGCAGGCCTAGCTAAACCTCATGAAGGAAATCTACCAACCAAAGATGCATTCCTCACTCATGGCAGGTGCTGTGATACGAGTAAGAAGGGATCATCTGTCCGTGAAGCAAAACATCCTCTGAATTGGGGTGAAAGACAGATGTAATGTGCCAAAGGAAGGCAACATGGAAATTCAGTTTCCTGCTCTCTGAGGAAGGAGGGTCAACAGCCCAATGGGTTAATGCACCTACTGCAGCCTCCTATGTGTAGCCTGCAGGTGACAAATTCAGTTGATGGTGGGATGCCGATATAGGTTAGCTAGCTATGCAGGGGCGGGTGGTCACCTCACATCGCCTCGAGAAGGTGTCCTGTTTGAATCCCTGTGCAAATATCGTATCAACCTTGACCCGTAAATTACACTTTTTCCCCTCGTTTTTTCCAGTCAGTGTGGGCCAGAGAGACAAGCTTTAGTATGGGTGTTACCAAGGCAGAGTGCAGAAAACAAAGGTGCAACTGTTAGTAGCAATGCTGGTATTGAAGGGGCATTAACTGTTGGCTGATCGCGCAGGGCAATGCTTACCCATTTTCAATTAAAAAAAATAATAATAATTAAAAGTTTGCCCAGGAGGTTCCGGACACTGGATGAGAACTAAGGTCCCCAGCAGTCCAAGACCAAGCACTTATCAGTTGAGCCACTGGTGGTTGTGTTCCTGAGAGCAGCTTTTGGGCGTATATATCTTTCTTCTGCATGTCCCTGGGAGAATACCCATTCAGATTGTGAAACATGTTCCCTGAAGAAAATGAGGATAGAACTTCTGGCACCCCGCTCCACTAAATACCAGTCAACTGCAGTGGCCTAGAGGTTAAGTGCTTGCGTTACAGCGCTGGGGGGGGTCTGGGTTCGAGTCCTGCTTTCGGCACATAAACTGAATAGTTGGGTAATCTCCTTGTACAACTCCTTCTAAAAGGTTCAGTGGGTGTGAAAAGAGTTCTCTGGCAAAGGGAGGGTGGAAGAAAGCAGAGAAGTGGGACGGAGGAGGTGGGGCAGGCCAAAGGGGGAGGCAGAGCTGGATGAAGGGGTCCCTGTGGAGAGGAGGCAGGGCTGGGTGATTGGGGAGGAATCGAGAAGGGCATGGCATAGGTTCCCCTGGTAAAGGGAAGGGGGAAGAAAGCAGAGAGGTGGGACTGTGGAGGAGAGGACTGAATGAAAAAAAAAAATGTGGGTCCATTCCATCCTGCTGCAACTTTTTTCCCTCATTAATGCTCCCTTTCCCCCACATTAGCACCCTGGTTTACACACCCCACCCTCCACAATTCAGGGCCCTCCGCCCCCACCAGGGCTGACTTATTCCCTGTCTCCCCAGGGCCCCCTTTATCCTACATCCCCAGGCCCCTCTAGACCTACCCCCTACTCACCCATCCCCTCCTCGTCTCCACAGGGACCCATTCATCCAACCCAACCTCCCCCTTTAACCTGCGTGCCTCCTTGCTTTCTTCCACCCTCCCTTTACCAGGGAAAGCTTTTCATACCCATCGAACCTTTTAGGAGGAGTGTGGATACCGCAACCATACAAGGACATTACCCACCCAACTATTCAGTTTATGTGCCGAAAGCAGGACTCAAACCCAGGCCCCCCCAGCGCTGTAAAGCAAGCTCTTAACCTCTAAGCCACTGCAGTTAGCTGGTATTAATTGGAGCGGGGGGCCAGATGTTCTATCCTCATTTTCTTCTGTGAACATGTTTCACAATGCAAATGGGTATGCTCACAGGGGCTTGCAGAAGAAAGATGCATACGCCCAAAAGCTACTCTGAGAAGCACAGCCACCAGTGGCTCAGCAGGTAAGTGCTTGGTCTTGGAATGCTGGGGCCCTGAGTTCTAATCCAATGTCAGGAACCTCCTGGGCCTGCTTATAACGTATCTTTTTTTGTTTTAATTGAAAATGTGTATGCATTGCCCTGTGCGATCAGCCAACAGTTAATGCCCCTTCAATACCTGCATTGCTACTAACAGTTGCGCCTTTGTTTTCTGCACTCTGGTCTTGGCAACACCAATACAAAAGCTTGTCTCTCTGGCCAAAACTGACTGGAAAAAACAAGGGGAAAAAGTGTAATTTACGGGTCATGGTTGATACGATAGTTGCACAGGGATTCAAACAGGACACCTTCTCGAGGCGCTGTGTGGTGACCACCGGCCCCTACATAGCAAGCAAACCTGTATCAGCATCTCACCAGCAGCTGAATGTGTTGCCTGCAGGCTACACATTGGAGGCTGCAGTTGGTGCGTTAACCCATTGGGCTGTCGGCCCTCCTTCCTCTGAGAGCAGGAAACTGAATTTCCATGTTGCCTTCCTTTGGCACATTAGATCTATCTTTCGCCCCAATTCAGAGGATGTTTTGCTTCGCAGAGAGAGTGGGCATTTACAGATTTTGGGTGGGCCTTGCCCCTCAGGCCCTACCCTGCCTCTGCTCTCACCCCCAGGGTAAAGAGTGGGAAAGGCTCGCTACAGCAAGAGTCTTTCAAATCTTTCACTTTTGAGAGCAGAGTGTTTACATTTAAAAATCATGAACAAGCAGCAATAAGCTAAGCTGGTCAGTTAAATGTTTGCCTTTGTCATTGGGGTGTATTGATATGGGCAGGGCTGTCTTCTGTTCGATTTCTTAATGCTGCTTGTTCATGATTTTTAAATGTAAACACTCTTCTCTCAAAAGTGAAAGATTTGGAAGACTCTTGATGTAGCGAGCCTTTCCCACTCTTTGCCTTGGGGGTGAGAGGGCTGCTTTCTGCCTTTAACTTTCTCAATTTTGGAGTGTCTGGCTCCAACACTGACAATAAGGGCCGAATCCTGGAGGGAAACGGACAGAGGTCTGCGCCCTGCGTCCTCCACGCGTCCCAAACGCTCCCAAACGCGACCACAGCCCTTACGGGCACAGCCCTATGTCCTATGCGGCCCCTCTGGTGCAGCCACCCACACAACTTAGGGTTAGGATCTGTGCGCTTCCACGTAGGCCTGGCCACCTAGGCCCCAGAAAGTGTCACAGCCTGCTTTGTAAACCTTAGTGACGGTGGCTTAGGTGGACATGATCTTGGTGGAATAGAGATGCCTTTTTCCTCCCAGAAGCCACCCCGGGAGCATAGTAAAATGAAGGGGTGTGCCTGCTCAGTTGCCCTCTGTTTAGCCTCGGCCCAAGTAACATTAGTTCTGGGCTCTCCAGGCAAATGTATCCATCCGGGAGAGAGCTAGGAATAGGACGTCTCTTTCTGCAGGCACAGTGGGGAAGACTCAGAGAGCTGCATGCCTGAGACATCTTTCCTTGTCCCTCGCTCATTGTTGTGTTCTCTAACTTCTAACTCTCTGCCAGGCCAGGCCCTGTTTCTTTTACTGCCAACCCCCCTGACCCCTCGTCGTCCACCTACTTCCCGCTCTATTATGCCTTCTCCTTTTTTGCTCTCTTCTATGGCCCTTTGAAAAGGAATGCAGGCCTAGCTAAACCTCATGAAGGAAATCTACCAACCAAAGATGCATTCCTCACTCATGGCAGGTGCTGTGATACGAGTAAGAAGGGATCATCTGTCCGTGAAGCAAAACATCCTCTGAATTGGGGTGAAAGACAGATGTAATGTGCCAAAGGAAGGCAACATGGAAATTCAGTTTCCTGCTCTCTGAGGAAGGAGGGTCAACAGCCCAATGGGTTAATGCACCTACTGCAGCCTCCTATGTGTAGCCTGCAGGTGACAAATTCAGTTGATGGTGGGATGCCGATATAGGTTAGCTAGCTATGCAGGGGCGGGTGGTCACCTCACATCGCCTCGAGAAGGTGTCCTGTTTGAATCCCTGTGCAAATATCGTATCAACCTTGACCCGTAAATTACACTTTTTCCCCTCGTTTTTTCCAGTCAGTGTGGGCCAGAGAGACAAGCTTTAGTATGGGTGTTACCAAGGCAGAGTGCAGAAAACAAAGGTGCAACTGTTAGTAGCAATGCTGGTATTGAAGGGGCATTAACTGTTGGCTGATCGCGCAGGGCAATGCTTACCCATTTTCAATTAAAAAAAATAATAATAATTAAAAGTTTGCCCAGGAGGTTCCGGACACTGGATGAGAACTAAGGTCCCCAGCAGTCCAAGACCAAGCACTTATCAGTTGAGCCACTGGTGGTTGTGTTCCTGAGAGCAGCTTTTGGGCGTATATATCTTTCTTCTGCATGTCCCTGGGAGAATACCCATTCAGATTGTGAAACATGTTCCCTGAAGAAAATGAGGATAGAACTTCTGGCACCCCGCTCCACTAAATACCAGTCAACTGCAGTGGCCTAGAGGTTAAGTGCTTGCGTTACAGCGCTGGGGGGGGTCTGGGTTCGAGTCCTGCTTTCGGCACATAAACTGAATAGTTGGGTAATCTCCTTGTACAACTCCTTCTAAAAGGTTCAGTGGGTGTGAAAAGAGTTCTCTGGCAAAGGGAGGGTGGAAGAAAGCAGAGAAGTGGGACGGAGGAGGTGGGGCAGGCCAAAGGGGGAGGCAGAGCTGGATGAAGGGGTCCCTGTGGAGAGGAGGCAGGGCTGGGTGATTGGGGAGGAATCGAGAAGGGCATGGCATAGGTTCCCCTGGTAAAGGGAAGGGGGAAGAAAGCAGAGAGGTGGGACTGTGGAGGAGAGGACTGAATGAAAAAAAAAAATGTGGGTCCATTCCATCCTGCTGCAACTTTTTTCCCTCATTAATGCTCCCTTTCCCCCACATTAGCACCCTGGTTTACACACCCCACCCTCCACAATTCAGGGCCCTCCGCCCCCACCAGGGCTGACTTATTCCCTGTCTCCCCAGGGCCCCCTTTATCCTACATCCCCAGGCCCCTCTAGACCTACCCCCTACTCACCCATCCCCTCCTCGTCTCCACAGGGACCCATTCATCCAACCCAACCTCCCCCTTTAACCTGCGTGCCTCCTTGCTTTCTTCCACCCTCCCTTTACCAGGGAAAGCTTTTCATACCCATCGAACCTTTTAGGAGGAGTGTGGATACCGCAACCATACAAGGACATTACCCACCCAACTATTCAGTTTATGTGCCGAAAGCAGGACTCAAACCCAGGCCCCCCCAGCGCTGTAAAGCAAGCTCTTAACCTCTAAGCCACTGCAGTTAGCTGGTATTAATTGGAGCGGGGGGCCAGATGTTCTATCCTCATTTTCTTCTGTGAACATGTTTCACAATGCAAATGGGTATGCTCACAGGGGCTTGCAGAAGAAAGATGCATACGCCCAAAAGCTACTCTGAGAAGCACAGCCACCAGTGGCTCAGCAGGTAAGTGCTTGGTCTTGGAATGCTGGGGCCCTGAGTTCTAATCCAATGTCAGGAACCTCCTGGGCCTGCTTATAACGTATCTTTTTTTGTTTTAATTGAAAATGTGTATGCATTGCCCTGTGCGATCAGCCAACAGTTAATGCCCCTTCAATACCTGCATTGCTACTAACAGTTGCGCCTTTGTTTTCTGCACTCTGGTCTTGGCAACACCAATACAAAAGCTTGTCTCTCTGGCCAAAACTGACTGGAAAAAACAAGGGGAAAAAGTGTAATTTACGGGTCATGGTTGATACGATAGTTGCACAGGGATTCAAACAGGACACCTTCTCGAGGCGCTGTGTGGTGACCACCGGCCCCTACATAGCAAGCAAACCTGTATCAGCATCTCACCAGCAGCTGAATGTGTTGCCTGCAGGCTACACATTGGAGGCTGCAGTTGGTGCGTTAACCCATTGGGCTGTCGGCCCTCCTTCCTCTGAGAGCAGGAAACTGAATTTCCATGTTGCCTTCCTTTGGCACATTAGATCTATCTTTCGCCCCAATTCAGAGGATGTTTTGCTTCGCAGAGAGAGTGGGCATTTACAGATTTTGGGTGGGCCTTGCCCCTCAGGCCCTACCCTGCCTCTGCTCTCACCCCCAGGGTAAAGAGTGGGAAAGGCTCGCTACAGCAAGAGTCTTTCAAATCTTTCACTTTTGAGAGCAGAGTGTTTACATTTAAAAATCATGAACAAGCAGCAATAAGCTAAGCTGGTCAGTTAAATGTTTGCCTTTGTCATTGGGGTGTATTGATATGGGCAGGGCTGTCTTCTGTTCGATTTCTTAATGCTGCTTGTTCATGATTTTTAAATGTAAACACTCTTCTCTCAAAAGTGAAAGATTTGGAAGACTCTTGATGTAGCGAGCCTTTCCCACTCTTTGCCTTGGGGGTGAGAGGGCTGCTTTCTGCCTTTAACTTTCTCAATTTTGGAGTGTCTGGCTCCAACACTGACAATAAGGGCCGAATCCTGGAGGGAAACGGACAGAGGTCTGCGCCCTGCGTCCTCCACGCGTCCCAAACGCTCCCAAACGCGACCACAGCCCTTACGGGCACAGCCCTATGTCCTATGCGGCCCCTCTGGTGCAGCCACCCACACAACTTAGGGTTAGGATCTGTGCGCTTCCACGTAGGCCTGGCCACCTAGGCCCCAGAAAGTGTCACAGCCTGCTTTGTAAACCTTAGTGACGGTGGCTTAGGTGGACATGATCTTGGTGGAATAGAGATGCCTTTTTCCTCCCAGAAGCCACCCTGGGAGCATAGTAAAATGAAGGGGTGTGCCTGCTCAGTTGCCCTCTGTTTAGCCTCGGCCCAAGTAACATTAGTTCTGGGCTCTCCAGGCAAATGTATCCATCCGGGAGAGAGCTAGGAATAGGACGTCTCTTTCTGCAGGCACAGTGGGGAAGACTCAGAGAGCTGCATGCCTGAGACATCTTTCCTTGTCCCTCGCTCATTGTTGTGTTCTCTAACTTCTAACTCTCTGCCAGGCCAGGCCCTGTTTCTTTTACTGCCAACCCCCCTGACCCCTCGTCGTCCACCTACTTCCCGCTCTATTATGCCTTCTCCTTTTTTGCTCTCTTCTATGGCCCTTTGAAAAGGAATGCAGGCCTAGCTAAACCTCATGAAGGAAATCTACCAACCAAAGATGCATTCCTCACTCATGGCAGGTGCTGTGATACGAGTAAGAAGGGATCATCTGTCCGTGAAGCAAAACATCCTCTGAATTGGGGTGAAAGACAGATGTAATGTGCCAAAGGAAGGCAACATGGAAATTCAGTTTCCTGCTCTCTGAGGAAGGAGGGTCAACAGCCCAATGGGTTAATGCACCTACTGCAGCCTCCTATGTGTAGCCTGCAGGTGACAAATTCAGTTGATGGTGGGATGCCGATATAGGTTAGCTAGCTATGCAGGGGCGGGTGGTCACCTCACATCGCCTCGAGAAGGTGTCCTGTTTGAATCCCTGTGCAAATATCGTATCAACCTTGACCCGTAAATTACACTTTTTCCCCTCGTTTTTTCCAGTCAGTGTGGGCCAGAGAGACAAGCTTTAGTATGGGTGTTACCAAGGCAGAGTGCAGAAAACAAAGGTGCAACTGTTAGTAGCAATGCTGGTATTGAAGGGGCATTAACTGTTGGCTGATCGCGCAGGGCAATGCTTACCCATTTTCAATTAAAAAAAATAATAATAATTAAAAGTTTGCCCAGGAGGTTCCGGACACTGGATGAGAACTAAGGTCCCCAGCAGTCCAAGACCAAGCACTTATCAGTTGAGCCACTGGTGGTTGTGTTCCTGAGAGCAGCTTTTGGGCGTATATATCTTTCTTCTGCATGTCCCTGGGAGAATACCCATTCAGATTGTGAAACATGTTCCCTGAAGAAAATGAGGATAGAACTTCTGGCACCCCGCTCCACTAAATACCAGTCAACTGCAGTGGCCTAGAGGTTAAGTGCTTGCGTTACAGCGCTGGGGGGGGTCTGGGTTCGAGTCCTGCTTTCGGCACATAAACTGAATAGTTGGGTAATCTCCTTGTACAACTCCTTCTAAAAGGTTCAGTGGGTGTGAAAAGAGTTCTCTGGCAAAGGGAGGGTGGAAGAAAGCAGAGAAGTGGGACGGAGGAGGTGGGGCAGGCCAAAGGGGGAGGCAGAGCTGGATGAAGGGGTCCCTGTGGAGAGGAGGCAGGGCTGGGTGATTGGGGAGGAATCGAGAAGGGCATGGCATAGGTTCCCCTGGTAAAGGGAAGGGGGAAGAAAGCAAAGAGGTGGGACTGTGGAGGAGAGGACTGAATGAAAAAAAAAAAATGTGGGTCCATTCCATCCTGCTGCAACTTTTTTCCCTCATTAATGCTCCCTTTCCCCCACATTAGCACCCTGGTTTACACACCCCACCCTCCACAATTCAGGGCCCTCCGCCCCCACCAGGGCTGACTTATTCCCTGTCTCCCCAGGGCCCCCTTTATCCTACATCCCCAGGCCCCTCTAGACCTACCCCCTACTCACCCATCCCCTCCTCGTCTCCACAGGGACCCATTCATCCAACCCAACCTCCCCCTTTAACCTGCGTGCCTCCTTGCTTTCTTCCACCCTCCCTTTACCAGGGAAAGCTTTTCATACCCATCGAACCTTTTAGGAGGAGTGTGGATACCGCAACCATACAAGGACATTACCCACCCAACTATTCAGTTTATGTGCCGAAAGCAGGACTCAAACCCAGGCCCCCCCAGCGCTGTAAAGCAAGCTCTTAACCTCTAAGCCACTGCAGTTAGCTGGTATTAATTGGAGCGGGGGGCCAGATGTTCTATCCTCATTTTCTTCTGTGAACATGTTTCACAATGCAAATGGGTATGCTCACAGGGGCTTGCAGAAGAAAGATGCATACGCCCAAAAGCTACTCTGAGAAGCACAGCCACCAGTGGCTCAGCAGGTAAGTGCTTGGTCTTGGAATGCTGGGGCCCTGAGTTCTAATCCAATGTCAGGAACCTCCTGGGCCTGCTTATAACGTATCTTTTTTTGTTTTAATTGAAAATGTGTATGCATTGCCCTGTGCGATCAGCCAACAGTTAATGCCCCTTCAATACCTGCATTGCTACTAACAGTTGCGCCTTTGTTTTCTGCACTCTGGTCTTGGCAACACCAATACAAAAGCTTGTCTCTCTGGCCAAAACTGACTGGAAAAAACAAGGGGAAAAAGTGTAATTTACGGGTCATGGTTGATACGATAGTTGCACAGGGATTCAAACAGGACACCTTCTCGAGGCGCTGTGTGGTGACCACCGGCCCCTACATAGCAAGCAAACCTGTATCAGCATCTCACCAGCAGCTGAATGTGTTGCCTGCAGGCTACACATTGGAGGCTGCAGTTGGTGCGTTAACCCATTGGGCTGTCGGCCCTCCTTCCTCTGAGAGCAGGAAACTGAATTTCCATGTTGCCTTCCTTTGGCACATTAGATCTATCTTTCGCCCCAATTCAGAGGATGTTTTGCTTCGCAGAGAGAGTGGGCATTTACAGATTTTGGGTGGGCCTTGCCCCTCAGGCCCTACCCTGCCTCTGCTCTCACCCCCAGGGTAAAGAGTGGGAAAGGCTCGCTACAGCAAGAGTCTTTCAAATCTTTCACTTTTGAGAGCAGAGTGTTTACATTTAAAAATCATGAACAAGCAGCAATAAGCTAAGCTGGTCAGTTAAATGTTTGCCTTTGTCATTGGGGTGTATTGATATGGGCAGGGCTGTCTTCTGTTCGATTTCTTAATGCTGCTTGTTCATGATTTTTAAATGTAAACACTCTTCTCTCAAAAGTGAAAGATTTGGAAGACTCTTGATGTAGCGAGCCTTTCCCACTCTTTGCCTTGGGGGTGAGAGGGCTGCTTTCTGCCTTTAACTTTCTCAATTTTGGAGTGTCTGGCTCCAACACTGACAATAAGGGCCGAATCCTGGAGGGAAACGGACAGAGGTCTGCGCCCTGCGTCCTCCACGCGTCCCAAACGCTCCCAAACGCGACCACAGCCCTTACGGGCACAGCCCTATGTCCTATGCGGCCCCTCTGGTGCAGCCACCCACACAACTTAGGGTTAGGATCTGTGCGCTTCCACGTAGGCCTGGCCACCTAGGCCCCAGAAAGTGTCACAGCCTGCTTTGTAAACCTTAGTGACGGTGGCTTAGGTGGACATGATCTTGGTGGAATAGAGATGCCTTTTTCCTCCCAGAAGCCACCCCGGGAGCATAGTAAAATGAAGGGGTGTGCCTGCTCAGTTGCCCTCTGTTTAGCCTCGGCCCAAGTAACATTAGTTCTGGGCTCTCCAGGCAAATGTATCCATCCGGGAGAGAGCTAGGAATAGGACGTCTCTTTCTGCAGGCACAGTGGGGAAGACTCAGAGAGCTGCATGCCTGAGACATCTTTCCTTGTCCCTCGCTCATTGTTGTGTTCTCTAACTTCTAACTCTCTGCCAGGCCAGGCCCTGTTTCTTTTACTGCCAACCCCCCTGACCCCTCGTCGTCCACCTACTTCCCGCTCTATTATGCCTTCTCCTTTTTTGCTCTCTTCTATGGCCCTTTGAAAAGGAATGCAGGCCTAGCTAAACCTCATGAAGGAAATCTACCAACCAAAGATGCATTCCTCACTCATGGCAGGTGCTGTGATACGAGTAAGAAGGGATCATCTGTCCGTGAAGCAAAACATCCTCTGAATTGGGGTGAAAGACAGATGTAATGTGCCAAAGGAAGGCAACATGGAAATTCAGTTTCCTGCTCTCTGAGGAAGGAGGGTCAACAGCCCAATGGGTTAATGCACCTACTGCAGCCTCCTATGTGTAGCCTGCAGGTGACAAATTCAGTTGATGGTGGGATGCCGATATAGGTTAGCTAGCTATGCAGGGGCGGGTGGTCACCTCACATCGCCTCGAGAAGGTGTCCTGTTTGAATCCCTGTGCAAATATCGTATCAACCTTGACCCGTAAATTACACTTTTTCCCCTCGTTTTTTCCAGTCAGTGTGGGCCAGAGAGACAAGCTTTAGTATGGGTGTTACCAAGGCAGAGTGCAGAAAACAAAGGTGCAACTGTTAGTAGCAATGCTGGTATTGAAGGGGCATTAACTGTTGGCTGATCGCGCAGGGCAATGCTTACCCATTTTCAATTAAAAAAAATAATAATAATTAAAAGTTTGCCCAGGAGGTTCCGGACACTGGATGAGAACTAAGGTCCCCAGCAGTCCAAGACCAAGCACTTATCAGTTGAGCCACTGGTGGTTGTGTTCCTGAGAGCAGCTTTTGGGCGTATATATCTTTCTTCTGCATGTCCCTGGGAGAATACCCATTCAGATTGTGAAACATGTTCCCTGAAGAAAATGAGGATAGAACTTCTGGCACCCCGCTCCACTAAATACCAGTCAACTGCAGTGGCCTAGAGGTTAAGTGCTTGCGTTACAGCGCTGGGGGGGGTCTGGGTTCGAGTCCTGCTTTCGGCACATAAACTGAATAGTTGGGTAATCTCCTTTTACAACTCCTTCTAAAAGGTTCAGTGGGTGTGAAAAGAGTTCTCTGGCAAAGGGAGGGTGGAAGAAAGCAGAGAAGTGGGACGGAGGAGGTGGGGCAGGCCAAAGGGGGAGGCAGAGCTGGATGAAGGGGTCCCTGTGGAGAGGAGGCAGGGCTGGGTGATTGGGGAGGAATCGAGAAGGGCATGGCATAGGTTCCCCTGGTAAAGGGAAGGGGGAAGAAAGCAGAGAGGTGGGACTGTGGAGGAGAGGACTGAATGAAAAAAAAAAATGTGGGTCCATTCCATCCTGCTGCAACTTTTTTCCCTCATTAATGCTCCCTTTCCCCCACATTAGCACCCTGGTTTACACACCCCACCCTCCACAATTCAGGGCCCTCCGCCCCCACCAGGGCTGACTTATTCCCTGTCTCCCCAGGGCCCCCTTTATCCTACATCCCCAGGCCCCTCTAGACCTACCCCCTACTCACCCATCCCCTCCTCGTCTCCACAGGGACCCATTCATCCAACCCAACCTCCCCCTTTAACCTGCGTGCCTCCTTGCTTTCTTCCACCCTCCCTTTACCAGGGAAAGCTTTTCATACCCATCGAACCTTTTAGGAGGAGTGTGGATACCGCAACCATACAAGGACATTACCCACCCAACTATTCAGTTTATGTGCCGAAAGCAGGACTCAAACCCAGGCCCCCCCAGCGCTGTAAAGCAAGCTCTTAACCTCTAAGCCACTGCAGTTAGCTGGTATTAATTGGAGCGGGGGGCCAGATGTTCTATCCTCATTTTCTTCTGTGAACATGTTTCACAATGCAAATGGGTATGCTCACAGGGGCTTGCAGAAGAAAGATGCATACGCCCAAAAGCTACTCTGAGAAGCACAGCCACCAGTGGCTCAGCAGGTAAGTGCTTGGTCTTGGAATGCTGGGGCCCTGAGTTCTAATCCAATGTCAGGAACCTCCTGGGCCTGCTTATAACGTATCTTTTTTTGTTTTAATTGAAAATGTGTATGCATTGCCCTGTGCGATCAGCCAACAGTTAATGCCCCTTCAATACCTGCATTGCTACTAACAGTTGCGCCTTTGTTTTCTGCACTCTGGTCTTGGCAACACCAATACAAAAGCTTGTCTCTCTGGCCAAAACTGACTGGAAAAAACAAGGGGAAAAAGTGTAATTTACGGGTCATGGTTGATACGATAGTTGCACAGGGATTCAAACAGGACACCTTCTCGAGGCGCTGTGTGGTGACCACCGGCCCCTACATAGCAAGCAAACCTGTATCAGCATCTCACCAGCAGCTGAATGTGTTGCCTGCAGGCTACACATTGGAGGCTGCAGTTGGTGCGTTAACCCATTGGGCTGTCGGCCCTCCTTCCTCTGAGAGCAGGAAACTGAATTTCCATGTTGCCTTCCTTTGGCACATTAGATCTATCTTTCGCCCCAATTCAGAGGATGTTTTGCTTCGCAGAGAGAGTGGGCATTTACAGATTTTGGGTGGGCCTTGCCCCTCAGGCCCTACCCTGCCTCTGCTCTCACCCCCAGGGTAAAGAGTGGGAAAGGCTCGCTACAGCAAGAGTCTTTCAAATCTTTCACTTTTGAGAGCAGAGTGTTTACATTTAAAAATCATGAACAAGCAGCAATAAGCTAAGCTGGTCAGTTAAATGTTTGCCTTTGTCATTGGGGTGTATTGATATGGGCAGGGCTGTCTTCTGTTCGATTTCTTAATGCTGCTTGTTCATGATTTTTAAATGTAAACACTCTTCTCTCAAAAGTGAAAGATTTGGAAGACTCTTGATGTAGCGAGCCTTTCCCACTCTTTGCCTTGGGGGTGAGAGGGCTGCTT